>NC_135485.1:124754854-125087354 GCF_052094955.1 Ictidomys tridecemlineatus
ACTTAGGGTAACTTTTGAGGATGCTAGGGAAAATGCAAAGAATGCTCCATCTGAAGAGAAGATAAGCAGCCATAAGCAAGACCAGAAGTGCCTCTTCTTAAAGGAAATTCTCCCTGCTTGTACAGTAGAATGTAGGTTTCTAGAAGCCATGAGGGTACATTTCCTATAAATGAGGAAAGTTGAGGAGCACAGTGATTTTTACAGGAACTCCAGTGAGTGTTTATAAAACCAGTTACCTGAGAAGAACCTAATGATCATAAGCCTACCCTTATGCTTTTAATTTGCTGTTTCTATCTCTTCTTGCCCTGTATTTCCTGAACTGTCTAACTTGCTTCCTGGACTAGGAAACATTTTGCCAAACATTGAGGCCCAGGTCCTAGCATTGAACAGTCCCTTATTTAGAAATCAGGCCCGAGGCAAAGAAGAATCTTTTTTTCAGTTTTGAAATCATTCTGTGTATTTGTGAAGTAAAAAATTATTTGGTATGTCTGAACTCTTGGAAACTAGCATTTTGTAAGTAACGTGTACTTATAAAAATCTTAATTATGAGTTTACACAAAAGAATGCTTACATCTTAACCCACTTTCTGGGGCTAATCCCAAGGCTTCCCAAACTGACTTTACAGTCCTAGGAAACTCTCAGCATTTCAGCTCTTTCACATTATAGAAAGAAATGCAGTTGACAGCAATCTTTTCCTTCCACTGTGCTGCTGAGAAAATATTCTTAAATATGGAAAACAAAAGGCATTGATGTGCTTACATGACACCGGCCGGTTCACCATGATCCATCTGTCCTGTGTTTACTTTGGCTTATGTGTAGATTGCCTTCATTTGCCATCAGTTTCCCTTCAAACCTTCAGAATTCCAAGACAATTCAAGTCAAAACAGAAGTCTCACCCCCCACACCATAAAATGGGGACGTAGGAAAACAAAGGATCAATCACACCAACGATGTATTCCTTAGATCATAAAGATTTTTAACTGTTGATGAAAAAGTTGCCAATAGATATAATTAGGCAGTAATTTCAAAAATAACATTAATGCTTATTTTGTGGAATTTATAACTTCATGGGAAATGGGGAACCCAGGAATTAGGGCTAAAGTATTAACTTTTAAAAACACAGCATATTGTTTCTAAGTTTCATGACAAAGAGTATCGTTAACAGAAAGTTAAGAAGTTCAGATTAATTTGCATTATTTGTTTCTTTCCTTTGAAAATATTCCAAACTTGTGGACTTTTTAATAAAAAAAAAAAATTCTCTGACAAATTCTTTTTAGTTTGGGAAATGTCAAGTAAACTTTCTAGTTAAGATGGGTATGCCTCTTCAGGGAAGTTTTAGGATCTGGAATGAAATGAAAGCAAGCCCCTGTTCCTCCTCCCTGTCTCTAATCTGTCAGCCGGGCTCTCTCTTTATCAGTAAGCATGAAGGCCAGCTCCAGCAGTGGCCCCCCTGAGCGCAGCCAGAGTGGTGCACAGTTTAATATGACTTAAATCTCCTTCAGAAGCACCTGTAGTCAGTCACCAAAGCTGTGAAAGACACTGGGGACACAGCTGTGTGTTATGTGCTCCAGTGCATACATTGTAACTCAGATGAAGTCACACTGGCTCGGGGTGATGTGTGGCTGAAACACAGGAACTAGGCTTCTTTCTTCATAGTGGAGGCCACTCACCTTTTTTGGATCATGAATCTCTGTGCCTTCAGTGAAACCTAATTTCCTTCCTCACTCCCCAGAAAAGCAGGCATGTGCACATATTTTGCCTGAAATTTCAGAGAACTGAAATTGATGCACTGATAAGGACCTGTGCTTTGAAGCTAGATTCGGTTTTTTGACAGCAATGTTTACCTTCCTAAGTGCAGTAGGTTCCTGGTGGGTTTTCTCTGGCCTCCCGGGACTCTCCTCAGAGAAGGTGACTACTGTAAGAATAGCCAGGTATCTGGGGTTAGGATGACAGGGTTGTTTTGTCTAGAGTTCCACAGTTGTGGTAGTGACCTACTTTCTGGGCACATTTGCCCCTTTGGGATTACAATAAAACCAGGGCTGATCAAGGAATCTATAAATGCTAACAGGACCTCCTGCTCTGTAGTTTTGTTTATAAAGGCTCTTTGTGTCTTTGTCCTTAGACACTAAAAGTAGGGGACTAGTTTAGTCTTAAAATAGTATTCCTCAGGCTGAAAATGGAATCCAGTTTATCCTAGTGGCTGAGCAGGAATCAAGCCATTGTGCTCCTACTCTGCTATGGCCGTTCATGCTGGTGTCCCTTGCACACCTCGGGTTTTCTTTTTAGTTTTGGACAGAGATGTACTTTCTACCTAGGAAAACATCTTGGAACATCTCTCATTATTTAGACACTTTTTCTCTGTACCCCCTTCTCCACCCTTTTCCCCTAATTTTCATTCATTATCAGAATGCTGTGTGAGGGTTTAGCTACCCAGCCTCCATTCTTTGAATGAATCATGGAGAAATACATTCTGTGATATTGATTTATCAAGAAAATACACAAGTTTAGTAGCAATAACAGGTATTTATAAAGGGACCACTTTGAGATATTCCTAATCCTACATTAGACCATCTTATTTTGAAAGGCTTCAGTGACCCACAGAGGAAGAAGAGGAGGCCTTTCTTTGAATTGTACTCTGAGTCAGAGTCCCTACTTTTTAAATCATCCACCCATGAACCATGCTAATTAAGGGACTCATGTCTATATTTGGTTGTCTATATTTGGTCTGCATTTGGAAGGCATCTCTGAGGCTGTTTTTTTTGCTAGTGGGAATTGAACTCAGGGGTACTTAACCACTGAGCTACTGTCCCCACATCCCTAGTGTTTTCTCTTTTTTTCTAATAATCCTCCTGTCTCAGCCTCCGGAGACACTGGGGTCACAGGCCTGCACACCACACAGGACTATCTGAGGCATTTTAGAATTCAGGCTTTGTCATCTGAGCTAGTGACCACTGTTGCTTGACGGTCACCTAAGGGTTCCTTGAAAAGCAACATGTGGGCCTTGAACTGTAGCATTTAGTTTAGAACTAGTCCTAAAATAGGATTTTTTGGACAAATTCTCAAACTATAAAGATTTAAGCATCATGGAAATTAAGAACAAGTTATTTAATCTGCTTGAACTTGAATTGACTTGTCCTTTTTATCTGTTTGTTTCTGAAGGTGAGACTACCACCCCTCGGGCCATTCTGACAGGCCATGATTGTGAGATCACCTGTGCTGCCGTCTGTGCCGAGCTGGGCCTGGTGTTGAGTGGCTCTCAAGGTAAAGCTGGGAACCTGCATATGTGTGCATTCCTTGGTGTCTTCTGATAACACTTAGCAAAGACGAAGCCTCTTCTCTAAAGCTTTGGCCTGTTTATAATAGCCATTAGCCACATAAAGCTACTCAAATTTAGATAAAATTAAGTGCAACTAAACAATCCGTTCCTTGGTGGCAGCAGCCTCATTGGGGGGCTCAGTGTTCACACATGGCTGGCGGCTGCTGTGCACGTGAGCACAAACCCAGCCCTTCCTATTACTGCAGGAAGTTACATTTCACAGCACTGTTCTAAAGAGTTTAAGGTGTTTTACAAACCTGAATGGAAACTCCTGGCTCTCTTCACATTCAACCTCAGGCTAGCAGGGGCCAAACTGTCACCGAAGAGAGTGGAGACACGCTGGTTTGACTGGAAAGTTTGGCTGGCAGCTGTGTCATCGGTTTAGGCCAGAGATATTGAGCTTCTCCAAAGTACACACAACAAATCGAGTTCTAACCAGGAACAGAGCTGTGTCCATTTGATAGCTGATCCATCTCTGTGTTTCTGCTCTGAGCTGAAGTCTGAGGGCACAAAAAAGTACTCTTGTCCCATGTCTTCTAGGCTTACCTAGTGGGCAGCCTAAAGTATTTGAGCCACCTTATCTGTGTTCTGGACTATACTTTTTCTAGCTGACAAGTTCATATTAAGTATTCAAAGGGTTGTGTTTAAAAAATTTAGTTGGTCAGAGCAGTGAAGTGAGATAATACTGACAGCAGGAATTCTGTGACTACTGGATTTCCCCCACCCCTTCTTGTACCAAATAATTTTACACATGCTGAATTAACATGGGTCTTGAACTGTACGTGATCCATGTAAAACACAGCTCTTCAGACCACGCTCACTTTGCACACAAGCGTGGGACTCTAATAGTCAAAATGCAAACTGAAACCATTTTGCAAAGCGGACTTGGACTTGATAGTGGGAAATGTTGTGATTGTTCCATGACTTACAAAATTTTTGTTAAAATGTTAAAAATCTCTTATTATATGTGTGTGTGTGTGTGTGTGTGTGTGTGTGTGTGTGCACGTGCGTATGTACTCATGTAAGGACATAAAAAATATTAAAACACACCTTGACTTAGTACATTGCAATTTAAATATTAGAAACCTTGAGAATTAAAATATTTTAATTCTTTATAAAAAACTTGAGGTCGTGTGAGCAATCCTCACTGCCTGCTACACATCCATCTTTTCTGTGCCATAGACCACAAAATCATACTCCTTTCTAAGTTTGGACTAGCTTCCAGCATTTTTTGTGCTTTCATTGTCATGAACTATCCTCTAGGTCTTGGATGGGATGTTTTACTGGTATCACTTCCGGGACACCATCAGTTTTTTTTTTTTGTTATTGTTGTTTTTTGTTTGGGTACCAGGAATTGAACCCAGGGGTAATTAACCACTGAACCACATCCCCAGCCCTCTTTTTTTTTTTAAAGAGAGATAGAAAGAGAGAGAATTTTAATATTTATTTTTTATTTTTCGGCGGAAACAACATCTGTGTTTGTATGTGGTGCTGAGGATCGAACCCTGGCCGCACGCATGCCAGGCGAGCGCACTACTGCTTGAGCCACATCCCCAGCACCCCCAGCCCTCTTTTATATTTTATTTAAAGGCAGGGTCTCACTGAGTTGCTCAGGGCCTTGATAAATTGCAGAGACTGGCTCTGAACTCATGATCCTCCTGCCTCAGCCTCTCTAGCTGCTGGGATTACAGTTCTATGCTACCAAACCCAGCTACATCATCATGTTACAAGCACTTTCCTAATTTGTATCAATAAACTCTCTTCCCTCATTTCCTAGCTGCATGACTACAGTGTCACCTCCTTGTCCACAAGCTGCCCTTCATTCTCTAATTCCATTTATACTCAATTCAGATTCCACTCTCAGTTTTTTTCTTTTTATTTCTCTGTTGAAGTTTCATCTGTGGTGGCCAATACCCTTTTGTGTTGTCCATGTGTATAAAAGGTCTTACAAGTTTATTTCTGGGAATCAAGGAGGCAACACAACTACTGTGTTTGCTGTCTGAGCATGAACTGCATCCCAGATGTGCAGTAGACCAGTCACCTCTGTGCTTTGAAAGTGATGTGACTGGTCATTTGTCATGATGCACAACTGATGTTTACATAGTGGTCTGTGGCCTGAAGAGCCAGCCTCAAGGAGTCCACTTTATTCAGCTGCTGTGATAACTGAAAGCTGAACTGTGTTGTTGGGGATGGAGGTAGCGTTGTTCAGGGAGTAATAACTGAAATTCATACATGCTGGAACTGGGCAAAAGCAAAGACTGCCCATCTATATTTATGTTGAAGACCACAAAATCTTTTTTCCCCACATTTTAAATTGGTACATACTGATGGGATTTTTTGTTACACATTCATACATGCACACAATAGAACAATATAATTTGACCAATATTCTTTCTTAGGACTTCTCCCCAGGCCCCTTTCCTCTACTGATCTCCCTTTGATTTTTAGGAGATCCGCCTCCACCTTTGTTTTCCTCTCTAGCTTCACATATAAGAGAAAACATAGGACCCCTAAACCTCTGAGGTTTCATGACTTCTTTCACTTTATACACCACATTTCTTTATCCATCCATCCGTTGATGAACACCCAGGCTGGTTCCATAGTTTGGCTATTGTGAATTGTGTTGCTCTAAACATGGGCATGCATGTATCACTGTAGTAAGATGGCTTTAATTCTTCAAAGTAAATACCAAGAAGTGGTATAGCTGGTCATATTCCTCCTCTCCCAAAGGAAGGCAGACATGAAGGGGAGAGTTAGCAAAATAACTCACATGTAAGATGATATGTAGTTTTTTTTTTAAAGGCTTTCTACAGCCCAGTCTTTCGAGGAGCTTCCATTACTGATTTGTATTAATTTACAGTTCCACCTGCAGTGTAAAAATGTTCCTTTTTCTCTACATTCTCTCCAGCATTTATTATTACTTGTGTTCTTGGTGACTGCCATTCTGACGGTATGAGATGAAATCTCAGTGTAGTTTTGATTTGCAGTTCTTTAATTGCTAATGATGTTGAACCTTTTTTTAATATATTTGTTGGCCATTTGTATTTCTTCTTTTGAAAAGTGTCTGTTTAATTCATTTGCCCATTTATTAATTGAATTTTTGGTGTAAAAGTTGAGTTCTTTATATATTCTAGATATTAATCCTCTGTCAGAAAAATGGCTAGCAAAGATTTCTCCCATCCTGTGGGTTCTCTCTTCAATTTCCTAATTGTTTCCTTTGCTGTGCAAAAGCTTTCTAATTCGATGCTGTTCAGTTTATTAACTCTTGGCATTATTTCCTGAGCATTAGGGGTCCTGTTGAGAAAGCCATTGCCTGAGAGCACAAAAACTTATACACTCCCTGAACGGCCGAGAACAGCCTGAGAGCCATATTTGCAAAAGGCATGCTTTCAGGAGCTGTGTGGGGAGCAGGCAGTAATTCCATTCATTTAGCTAGGAGATTGGAGGGTACATACCCTGGCTACCCCTCAGGGGTAGCCTGACTCAGGGATCTCTGGGAACTTAATTACCACAGAAAGAATTTTTGCTGTCTACTTCTTCACTCTGTATGTCACAGGTTTTCAGTAGAAACAGAAAAGCTGTGATAGGTGTGAGCTGCTCAGCCTCTTCCCACCCTCCTCAGGCATCCCAGCCTGGTGGTCACCCTACGGGTTTGGCAGTGTTGAATGCTGCTGCTTGCTTTGAGGATATCATAGAAGTAGATTTAGTTGTCATGAGGTGGCAGGAGATGGCCCATGTGAATTTGGGGCATGAGAGATCACCACGGTCTCCCTTGCATAGACCACAGTGTGGGACTGTGGCCCCTGAAAAGTGCAGGGAGAGGTCAGTATGCCTGACAACAGCCCTTGTCTGCCTGCTTCTCAGCCTTCCTTGAGTCTGTTAATAATTGTCCCATTCCTTTCTGAATGCCTCCAGTTAATTTCACCTCTTGGCATAATGGATTTTATAAAGTAACTTCCTGTCTCTTGAGGAAAAGCGAGTTTGAATGTACATGGCTTAGCTTCTCTCCTCTCCCAATGGAAGGCAGACATGAAGGGGAGAGTTAGCAAAATAACTTGCACATAAGATGATATATAGTTTTTTAAAAAAGCTTTCTACAGCTGTCATGTAACACCATTATCCTGGTTGAACTGTGCTCGAGATTCAAATCACACTTTTCTTTTCACAGTACAGAAGCTGGAGCCCAGGACCTTGCACCCGTCAGGCAAGCACCTTACCCCTGAGCTACACCCCAGCCTTCTGACTTGATTATGTATTTGCCTTTGTGTCTCTTCTTTCTCAGAAGGACCATGTCTCATACATTCCATGAATGGAGACTTGTTAAGGACCTTGGAGGGTCCGGAAAACTGCCTGAAACCAAAACTCATCCAGGCTTCACGAGAGGGTCACTGTGTCATCTTCTATGAAAACGGCTGCTTCTGCACCTTCAGTGTGAATGGGAAGCTCCAGGCCACTGTGGAAACAGATGATCACATCAGGGTGAGCTCCGCAGGCTTTTCTGCATTCCCCACTTTACCTCGGTGTGGCAAGTGAGGGGCCCAGGGGTGACTGCAGAAATCTTTTTGAGTTGTCTTGGCCTCTTTTCTACACGAGTAGGGACACGGGAGGTAGCACTTGGACAGGTGCAGAGCACAGCAGGCCCCAGCTGCAGGGCTGTGCCAGGCCGGGAAGCAGAGGAGGCCCTCAGCAGCAGGGGTTTTCTCAAGGGCCTGGGAAGCCATCCCCATGACTTTTGATGGCACTGCAGTGCTTTTATCTAAGGAAGTTTCCTGTTTCCCAAGTATAAAAGCTGAACAGACCAGATTACCCTACAGGGCCTCGGGTTAGCACTAGGGTCAGACTCGACTTCTTCCTGGACAGCAGGCGCAGCCCGTCAAGCTGAGGGAGTTGAGCTGCGGATTATGAAGCCAGGCAGGCAGGCGTTCCCCTGAGTGGACCCTCCGCTCGGGCTCTGTTTTAAGTCCAGGGCTCCAGAGTGCTAGAGGCTGAGGAAAAGAGGCTGGTCCTTTGGGAACTACTTTGTCAAGGTGCTCCCGTGGTCACCAAAGCTCCTTGGTGCAGGCAGAGGGAAAGTGAAGCCGTGGGAGACCTATCATCTGGGTAAACGTGCATGTGATTATATAAAGAGGACCCAGGACATGTTGGGGGCAAGAGCAGGGCCCCTGTGCCTCTGCCCTCCGCGTGTGGTCCTGGGCTGGCTCTGGACATGTTCCTCAGTGCACAGCCTGACTGGGCAGCTGAGATGACACAAGTCCTCCCAGTTTCCCCATCTCGTCTGCTCACCCCTTTCTCCCAGGTGAACACTAGGCTCAGGAAGCTTTCAGGAACAAAATCCCTACCAAGGGCTGTGTGTGCAGGGATCGAGGCTTCCTTGAGTCTCCTTGCTGGCTGTTGAGTTTTCCGCCGGCCCCGATGTGGAAGCCAGCACACAGCTCCCCGCCCTCTGCTTTATTTTTCCCTTCTTTCCCATAATACTTCATTTAAACCAAGTACACATCAGAGGATTTTCCTTTCCTCTTTTCTTTACAATAATAATGTTGATAATCTGTCACTTTGAGCTGTGATTACTTTGTCAGCTGCACTAATAAATCTGTAAATAATTGAAATCCCTGGCTGGCTGAAACCGTCCCCTGGCACTGCAGCGAGACCAGCGGCTCAGCAAGTTCCTCAGGCAGCAGCGGGAGGCATCCTGCAGGCTGTTGGCACTCACCCTTTCCCTGCCCTGCAGCCCCCATTCCTCCCTCAGTAAAGTTTCCCGCTGGATTTTCGGCTTTAAGAGTCCACGCCTTTTCCCCAGCACTCCTGCACTCTATCACACTCACTAACTCGCAAGTGGCAACCGTGTGATTATAGTGTGCTCCCTAACGTGAGCACTGCTGGCCACTGAGACATTCAGAGACACACAGCTAGCCACCTGGGGAGGGAGGAAGGAAACCACAGTCCCGAACAGAGACATCACAGAGCAAGGATCTCCAGCTCCACCCTGCAGGCTGAGCCTATGCAAGGCATGGAAAGCAGGAAGCAAATCAGTCACCATCCAGACCAGAAATTGAGTTTCTTTGAAATACCAAGAACGCTGCAGGCAGCCAGGCAGCCTGGGGAACCTTTGTGTGGATCAAGGCTTCACACCTATTTTACTTCAGGTGGCAGATTGCTCAGTGGCATTTTGGTAAATAGCATTATTATACTATAGCACCTAGACAATGTGTGGATGTCTTCATGAGTCACTTGGATTGAAGCAGGCCAGCCTGTCCGGACAGCACAGCTAGTCCACCACAACCAATAACCACCTTCTCACACCTAGGAGCTCAGTGATTTTTTTCCTTGGGGCTGATTTAGTCAGTCGGTCTCCACTGACCACAGTGGCCTGCTATTGCCTCCTTAAAAACCAGTGCAGGCAGGGTCATCCAAATCACTCAGGACCCAGAGGATGAGATTAACAGGTCTCTGGAGTCACAACTCACTGGATCCTGAGCTGGGTTGGAATCAAGAACCACATACAGGAAGGTTTGGTAGAAGACAGTGCAGCTCAGTAGATGCTACGGTGGCCCTCACGGCCGGAGGACACGTGTCAGACAGGCCCTCATGATGGAGGGGCAGGACATGCTTCCTTCCCCCTGGCCATTAACATGTTTTGAGTGCTGATGAATGTATACTCCTCAAAATCCTGGATTTTTTTTTTCCTTTTAGACAGAATTAGTATTAGAGATTCTTAACTAGAACAAAGAGTTAAAGATTAACAGTTTTAATATAGCATTTATCCAGTAAAAATCTTCAAGTATATAATTCAAATGAACCCCAACCATAAGGTCAACACATCTTCATCAGCTGAATTTTATAAGTGTGGCAAATAACTATCTGTCCTAGTCTTCACTGTAGTTCCCAAGTATCACTAGAGATTGCCATTTGTGAAATGAACAGAGGAAATAGGATTTTTGCTCATATTGAATTATATTTCATTGAAAAGCTTTGAGTTTTTGGGGGGTTTTGTTTTTTGTTTTGTGCCAGGGGTGCTTTACCACTAAGCTACTCCCTCAATCCTTTTTATTTTTTGAGACAAGGTCTCACTAAGTTGCTGAAGCTGGCCTTGAACCAGTGATCCTCCTGCCTCAGCCTCCCAAGTCGCTGGGATCACAGACACGCGCCACAGCAACTGGCTGAGGATATATCTTATACGTAACTGTCTTCCACATTTGGGTTTTTATTTCTTAGATGTCTTTTTGTGTATTTAATAAGCTATATTTACTAGGCTACTAAAAATTGGCATGTATGCAAATGTGAATTGAATGGGTATAAAACATCCCTTTCATACAATTTTAAAATTTCTCAGAGGGTAGATTAAAGACTTAGGCAATTATCCTAAAATTCTGAAACAAAGTAAGTCTAGTTTTCTGAAGTTAGATTTTGTTTTTACCTGGCTGCCTTCATAATCTGTCCCCACATTCACTGTGCCCAGGTGGACAGATGATTGCAGGTATTAGCAGGGACTGGAGAGATTGGAGGCCTCCCCGCCACAGGAAGGAGATTTGTAGGGATGGAATGCCAAGTGGGAAGGTGACCAGGGGAGAGGCAGAGGTAATAGACCTGGCAGCTGAAGCTGAGAGGAGCCTTTTCTATCAGGAGCAGGCACCCTTTTCTGTAAGGGGACAGACAGTACATATTTTAGGCTTTGAGGACCCCACAGTATCTGATGCAACCACCTGTGTAAGTAGCCAAGGACAAATGGCATGGCTGGGTTCCGATAAAACCTTATTTATGGATATTCAGATTTGGAATTCACCTAATATTCACGTGTCATGAGAAATTATTTTTTCAACCATTAAAAAATGTAGAAACAGTCATACAAAAACAGGAAGCTGGCACGGGTTTGCACTGGACCCGAAAGCGTTCATCTGTGGACGCCCTTTTCAAAGGATCAAAGGGAAGACTCCGCCCGTGTGCTGTGCATGCAAGGTGGGGCGGCCGGACCACAGGAGCTAGCCGTGAGGAGCTGGCCTTGAAGAGCTGGCCTTGAGGAGCTGGCCGTGAGGCCGGCTGCAGCACAGGCCTGGGCTTTGACCATCCAAGCAGCTGTTGGTTTCTACAGCTGCTGTCAAAATCCAGCAGGCCTGGAGAAGGTGCTTAAGCTGTTGGCTCCTTGCTTTGCCCCACCTAGTGCCATGGAAGGAAAGGCACCAGCCTTACTGGGGCCACAGGGTAGGCTGGCCCTGACTGCCACCTTGGCACAAGATGGGCTGACGCATCACAGTACAGCTGAAGAAATGCTCCCCGCCACAGTTGGCCGTTCAGGCAGCATTCATGGAACTGAGTTCCATGAACGAGTCATCAAACAAAACTGTAAGGAATGAAAATAAACCTCCAGCATTGCCTAACCTTGTCCACTTGCACTTTGAAAAATGGTAGGCCTTCTACAACTCATTTCCTAAGACTCTCTAAGGATCAGTCTTTCCCCACGCCCTGCCCTCACGGCAGTAGCTGGCAGAGAGCGCCGGCCTCACATACACCAGGCCCTTTTCCCACAACCCTATCTCTACTGAATGTTGCTGTCTCTCACAGGCCATCCAGCTGAGCCGGGACGGGCAGTACCTGCTCACAGGAGGAGACAACGGTGTGGTCATGGTCTGGCAGGTGTCTGACCTCAAGCAACTCTTTGCCTACCCAGGCTGCGATGCTGGAATCCGGGCCATGGCACTGTCTCATGACCAGAGGTAACAATGGAAACAGTCTAATAACAGTAATATTAAAAACTCAGAGGGACTTCCTTTAAATGAGCTGATGGATTAGGTGAGTGGCAGCATCACCTGTGCAGTCAAAACAGCCAAAGCCAATATCATTTCCAAGGATCTTTTGCACTACTAGGGAACAAATCTAAGGCCTTGCACTTGATAGGCAAGCACTCCTACCACTGATACACATCCCCAGGTCTCTTTGGTGTTGTAAATTGCCTCCTGCCTCAGCCTCCCCAGTATCAGGGATCTAAGAACATTTTTAAGTGTGATTTATTTTCTGATGGCCTTGCTATTCATGGACAGACGTTGAGTTTTCAAGAAACAGGATTTAAGTAGCAAAGGCTCCAATTACGTTGCTGGAAAGCCTCTTATGTTTCTTTAAAGTACCTTTTTTTATAAGCAAAATTTTAAGAGTTGTAAACATGTATAACATAAAATGCTTTGTCTCTGCCCCTGGGGATTCTACTGAGAGACTTTATTTATTTATTTTAAAGAGAGAGAGAGAACTTTTTTAATATTTATTTTTTAGTTTTTGGTGGACACAACACCTTTGTTTGTATGTGGTGCTGAGGATGGAACCCGGGCCGCACGCATGCCAGGCGAGCGCGCTACCGTTTGAGCCACATCCCCAACCCAAGAGAGACTTGATTTATGTGCTTAAATATCCCAAGTAAATTGGGAGGATAATTTATTTTTATTTTTTTGGTACCGAGGATTGAACACAGAGGTGCTTAACCACTGAGCCACATCCCTTTTTATGTATTTTTATTTCGCTAGTTGTTCAGGGCCTCACTGAATTGCTGAGGCTGGCTTTGAACTTATAGTCCTCCTGCCTCAGCTTCCCAAGTTGCTGGGATTACAGGTATGCACCACCACACCCTACAGGAGGATAATTTTTAGCTGGTATCTAAAGTCGTATTATACAGATATTTCCTGATTTTTAAAATTGTGGCAACATAGGCTGTTTTCTTAGTGTATGATTTTTGTGGCATTAAGTGCATTCACAATGTTGTGTGACCAGCACTGTCATTTACAGAACTTTTTCATCAGCCCAAACAATTAAACAATGACTGCCTCTCTGCAGCTCACCTCCATTCTACTTTCAGTCTCTAGGAATTTGCCTCTTCTGGGTACCTCCTGACGCTGTAACCAAACAATATTCCTTTTATGTCTGGCTTATCTCACTTAGTTTTCAGGGCTATGTTATGGTGTGTATCAGAATCTCATTCCTTCCTAGCCTGATGTTCTGCTGGATGGATATACGATGTTGTTTATGCATTTGATGGGCAGTTGAGTTATTTCCACCTTTTGTCTATTGTGAATAATATGCTTTCACATTAGCATAGACACCTGTTTAAGATTTTTTTCACAGTTCATTTGGGTAAATACCAGGTGTGGAATTGCTAGATCATATGGTAAAAATGTGTACCTTTCTGAGAAGCTCCCACACTGGTTTCCAATCCCACTAGTGCACATGGGCGTCTGGTTTCTCCGTCTTCGCCAGTGTTCATCGTGTTCTGTTTCTATGACGACTGTCCAGTGGGTGTGGGGCGTGGAGGGATCTCCCTTGTGGCTCTACAGCTCCCTCGTGATTAGTGTTGTCTTTTCACTGTCTTTAGATGCACATGTCTAATTTTTAGAGTCCAAAATCTCTTTTCTATTGTGCCTGTGCTTTTGGTGTCATATCTTAGAAATCATTGCAGAATCAAGGTCACAAAGCATCCCCCATGAGGTTTCTAGTTGTAGGTGAGGATCCAACTTCATTGTTCTGCATGGGGAGGATTGTCCTTTCCCCACTGAATGGTCTTGGCACCCATCAAGTGATTGAACCCCATATATGTGGGCTTTATTTTTAAGCCTCTGTTCTATCCTGCTAGTCCCTGTGCCTGTCTTTATGCCACTATGACAGTTCCAATTACTATATCTTTGTAGTAAGTTTAAAAGCTAGAAGATGGGGGCTGGGGATGTGGCTCAAGTGGTAGCGCGATGGCCTGGCATGTGTGCGGCCCGGGTTCGATTCTCAGCACCACATACCAACAAAGATGTTGTGTCCACCAAAAACTGAAAAATAAATATCAAAAGTTCTCTCTTAAAAAAAAATAAAAATAAAAATAAAAGCTAGAAGATGTGACACCTCCCACTTTTTTCTTTTTTCCCAAAATTGTTTTGGCTAGTTGGGGGTCCCTTGAGATTCCTGATAAATTTTTGGATGGGTTTTCCAGTTCTGGAAAAAAAATCATTTTGGTAGGGAGGGATTACTATAAATCTAGAGATTTATTTGGGTAGTATCGACATCTTAACAATATTAGGTTGTCTAGCCCATAGGATGGATTCAACATGGGGTTTGTTTCCACTCATTTCTCTCTTATTTCTGTCAGCAACATTTCATAGTTTTTGGTATACAAGTATTTTGTTTCCTTAAATTTATTCCCAAGTAATTCATTCTTTTTGATGTTTTTATAAGTGGGATTGTTTTTAATTTCTCTTTTATTCATTGTTAGTATATAAAAATACAACCAATTTTTTGTGTGTATTATAAACCTTCAAATTTGCTGAATTTATTTATTAGCTCTATCGAGGTTTTTTTGTTTTGTTTTTCTAATGTGGAATCTTAAGGATTTCTTACCTGTCATCTGTGACAGAGATAATTTTTACTTCTTTCCAATGTAGATCCTTTTCTCTTTCTTGCCTAATTACTGTGTAAGACTTCCAATGTTATGTTGAATACACATGGTAAAAAATGGGCATATTCTGATCATAGAGGAAAAACTTAATTTCATTACTATGTTAGCTATGAATTTTTCATAAATGCTCTGCCATTTGAGGAAATTTCCTTTGATTCCTGGTGAGTGTTTTTAATAATGAAAAGATGTTGAATTTTGTTAAAGGCTTTTTTAATATTAGCCCAGATGATCATGTGGATTTTTTGGCTCATTCTGTTAATGTGGCGTATTGTGTTGATTTTTGCATATTGAACCACCTTACATTCCAGGTATGACTATCACTTTGTCATGGTGTATAAGTCTTAATATGTTTGCTAGTACTTAGCATCCATATTCATAAGGACCTTGTCTGTGGTGTCTTTTTCTGACTTTGGTATTAGGGAGATGCTGGACTCATTGCATGAGTTAGTAGGGGCCCCTCCTATTGAATGTTTTGGAAAAGTTTGAAAAGGACTGGTGTTAGAATTTACCAGTGAAGCCATATTGCCCAGGGCTTTCCTTTATCAGGAGATTTTGTTTTGTTAAGGCAAGGGGCCCTCTGAGGCCTCCTTTATTTACTTTCATGTGGTGCTGAGGGTCCAACCCAGTGCCTCACACATGCTAGGCAAGCGCTGTGCCATTGAGCCACAGCCCCTAGCCAGCCCTAGTGGGAGGTTTTTGATTACTGAGTCAATCTTGTTAGTTTTAAGTCTATTCAGGTTTTCTCTTTTGTGGTGATTCAGTTTGGGTATATTGTTCCAAGAATGTGTCCGTTTTCTCTAGGATGTCTAATTTGCTGGGATCCAACTGTTCCTAATAATCTTATAACTTTGTTATTCATGTTAAACTGGTAGTAACATCCCTACTTTCTGGAGTTATTTTTTCTTTGTTAATGTGTTTTGATTTTCTGTTGTATTCTATTTTCTCTACCCTTATTATTTCATTCCTTCTCCTAGCCTTGGGCTCAGTTTCTTAGTTTATTTTTGACACTGAGGATTGAACCCAGAGGCACATCACTGAGCTACATCTCCTGTTCTTTTTTTTAAGAGAAGGTCTTGCTAAGTTGCTGAGGCTGGCCTTGAACTTGCACTGCCTCAGCCTTCTGAGTCACTGTGATTATGGGTGTGAGCTGCCAGGTGCAACCTAACGTCATCGATTCAAGGATTAGAGGACACATCTGCAGCTGTGAACTTCATCTTGGCACTTTGGCTGCATCCTGTAAATTTCGACGTTGTGTATTGTCATTTTCTGATCTCCTTATGACTGCTTCTTTGACCCGGGGTTTAATTTTCACGGATTTGTGAGTTTTCCTTCTATTATTGATTCCTGGTTTCATTCTGTTACCATCAGAAGAGATATTTTGTATAATTTCAGTCTTTCTGAATCATTGAGACTGGTTTGAAGGCCCAGTGTGTGGCTTACCTTTGAGACTGTAGGGATTCTATTTGCTCTGGTTGCTTCGCTCTTCATTGGAAGTAGGCGACTGCAGTGTCCGACCTATTGCTGTAGAACTAGTTCTCCCTTCAGCTCTGATGGTGTCTGCTCCACCTCTTTGGGCTCAGATGTTTAATGCATATGTTTTATTCTGTTTTCTGGATGAATTGACCCTTTAGTCAATAAGTGTCTTAGTTTTCTACTTAAAACCCATTTTGTCTCATGTTAGTATAACCACTTCGGATACTGTTGAAGCTCTTCTGTTACCATTTGTATGGCATATCTCTTTCCATTCTTTCACTTTCAACATATTTGTGTCCAAGTGAGTGTCCTGTAGGCAGCATGTCGGATCATACTTTCTATCCATTCTGCTAGTCTCGACCTTCTGACTGGACAGTTAATCTTTTTGCACTAATAACTGATATAGGAAGACTTACTTTTGCCACTTTGATATTCTCTGCCCTGGAGCAGCTGCAGGGAAGGTCCCTGACTGCTCCCTTACTGCTCTCCATCATCCCTGCCCAGGGACAATGGCAGTCACTGTTAAGAGGACCAGGCCCATACCCTGCACATGATGACCCAGAGGATTCCCCTGCAGGGGAGAGCCCAGCCCAGCAAGCGCTCTGCCACTGAGCCACAGCCGGTGGTCAGCACTCATTCCGTGTCATTTTTTGTCCTGGCAGAGATGACATTTGTCACTTGGTGTGTGCCATCTGCTCCTTCAGTTTTTTCCTATGGTTCGGATGCCTGTATAAAGGGATAGGTTCATCCTACAGGCCAGCCTCTCCCAGGAATGGTGGCATTGACTCAGGCTGTAGTGACTCATTCTGCACACTGGCTGTACTTGCCTTGTCCATGAAAAAGCAGGCAGCACCCAAGTTTCCCCAGATCCTTCTTTCAGGCATCAAGAAAACACCACAGTTGACACCGGGTCGCAGTCTGACTGCTGCCCTCAGCCTAATGGGCTTGGGGAAGGCAAGTCTTTGGCCACAAGCCCCAGGAAGCGTCGGTGTGCAAACCCTGTTTTCTGTGTTTCTCCCAGGTGCATCATTTCTGGCATGGCTTCGGGAAGCATCGTGCTGTTTTACAACGACTTTAACCGGTGGCATCATGAATACCAAACCCGCTACTGATGGTGATGGCACTCGGCTGCCACCAGCCTGAGCAGTGGAGAGACCCTGAGCATCGTTCTCTAAGAAATAGCTATCACATCTGAATGTAACTTAAATTTGCTTGAACAAGCAAAATATTTTTTAAAGTTAATTGCTATTTTTGTAGACTTTGCTTGACTTTTTTGGGGGGGAACAGCAAAGCAGAAAACTGGCTGCTGGGTTCTGTAGTTTTAAAAAAATCTATATTTTTAGTCATAATGAGAAGTCTATTTTCACCAATTATGGAAATGCACAGTGGAACAAATAAGCCCACTTATTCTAGCTATATTATGAAAAAAACGTTTCCCATTTACCTGTAATCTTGAGAAATATGATTTTAGCAACAGGGAAACGGGTTATAATAATGGGATGGGAGGATTTTATGGTGTACTTTTGGTCCTGAATTTTTCCAAACAATTGTGCTTCTTCAGTGCTGAAATTTCTGGGATTTAAATAGTAATGTTTAAATTATGGTAAATGTAATTTAAAACATCTCAATGAATTATTTCTATAATATTATTCTTTAAGCATGTTTTAGTCTAGAAAATTATGGTGTGGGGGAGGCTGTTGTATTTTATTGTGTGGTAAACAAAGGATCTAAGTTATAGCAAGTGTGAAATATTTACCATTTTTTCCTGACCTGTTGTCCTCATAGCACAACAAAATGAAGTGATGGAGATGCTCTTGGGCTCACAGCCTTTGTTTTTCTTTGAAAGTAAATGCAAGTACCAAAGCTCAAGAGGCCTGCCTGTGTCCCTGTGGAGAGCAGGGCCACTGGGGTCTGAGGGCAGAGGCCACCAGCTGCTGTCTTAGGCAACACCGTCCTACCTTCTCTTTGTTATTAAACTCTCTACCTTCCTTTTGATTAGCGATTTGTACTAAGAAATAATGTTATTTTGGTGTTGTATAATTCTACTTTTCTAGTAGGTTACTGTATGGAATCTGTGAAAAATATTTGAGAAAAGGTCTGTATTACATAAATAAATTCTTTGTATGTTGTGAACTTTGAGTTGAAATGCCATTCTGTTTCCCAGGCAGCTTGCCTAGAGGGGTCCCTCCTCCCCCTCCCACATTCATATATTCTCTAAAAGCAAAGATTTGAAATGAACAGTTTGACAGAAAAAGTTAATAAAATGGAATTTGTAACTGAATTGTTTAAAAATCTTTTTCACCCTTAAGTTTTAATGTTTGGATAAAACAATTATTCACAAAGAAAATGCCAAGCTCTGATTCACTTTGCTGATGAAAACGGGCTTTCTCTGGCCAAGTGTCTGTCATTGAGAGCTTCACAAGTGACCCAACCCTGAATCTTAGAAATGACCAAACAAGGGACTCTGCCATTCCATCTAAGCTCCACATTATTTTATAAACCATTAAGAAGACAATAGACACACTAGTGTGTGTGGGGGTACATCTTAAAACCACAGAAATGCCAAGTATGGTAAACTATACTAGACATCCTCACTGGTATTAAATTTGTAAATATTATGCTTTAGAAACATGGAGAAAAATGGCAGAGGACAAGGAGTGTAGCCAGACAGCACACTCCTCCCTCTTCATAAGCTACAGGAGCAAGGTTGACCAAGCCACTGCCTCCTGGAACCTAAAAACACCCGCGCCTGCACACTGCCTCTGCTGTTCGTAGAGCCACAGTCAACCATGGAATATTAACTGGGCATAAGTAATTCAATAGTGCCTCGCACATGCTAGGCGCACGCTCTGCTGCTGAGCCCCAACCCCAGCCACAACACAGGACTCAATGATAGAACCTGTTTAACATGATATTTTTTAGTGTTTGCTCAATATTCATATACTTTATCCAATTTTAACTTCTTAAAAAAAAAGCAATAAAAAAAATATCGGGGTAGAGGTGGCTGGGGATGAAGCTGTGTGACCCCCAACAGAGGCCGCACTGATGGGCCTGCACAGTGGACCCCTCCTGATGGTAACTTAGGCCTGGTTTTAAAATGCCTCGCACCGAGAAATTAAAGAGTTTCCTTCCCTCACCTATCAATTCTCACTCAAATATGACCAATCCATCAAGTCTGGAAATCTGTTATTTAAGGAATGTGACCAGATCTCTGGGACAGAGCAAGAGGGCTCAGAAAATAGACCAGGTTTGGCCTTGGGCGGCCTGCCTCCTTGGAAACGGCTAAGGAAGGAGACGAACATTCCCTCGACTCCTAATGAGCTCAGTGATCACATACCAGAAACATGAATTCTCTCTCGTCTTGAGTTCAGGAATATTCTCCCTGGCCCAAACCAAGGCTGTGGGAGAGCTGGGGAGGACTGGCCTTTCCTCATACCTGGTGGATAATGCCGGTGCCCTTCAGCTTTGAACTTGGATTATTTGAGAGACATTCCTCAGACCCAACTTCCACCTAAGCGCTGAGGTGTCCAACCCAGATTTGCCAGACTCCTCTGTCAAGATGAGACCATGCTGACCTCGGGAGGCCCAAGAGCCCAGCTCCAGCCCAAATGAAGGAGCTGTGTTTGGGAAGGGGCGTGACAGGGGCAAACGAGTGGCTCTGTACCAGATAGACCCTTTTCTTCCCCTCAACCATGTGGCACTGGAGAGACTTCACTTCCCACGGCTGTCTTTGAGGACAAGGCCTTTTATCATAAGATAGCACCGAAGACCTCTGCCAGGATGAGGCAAGGTCACACATGCCAACCTCCCTCCAGAGAAAAAAATATCCCCACCCCGTCTAATGACACATACGATCCCCCCAGGCACCTCTGACACCCATAGGAACAGCCTCCTTACAGGCTACTTGCCTGGGAGCCAAAAGCCCCAAGTTCCAGCTCCTGCCTGTGCCAAGACTTGACCTTACTTATTACATAGGTCACCAGTATCCATCTCTCAGGCCATGAGTGGCTCAGGTGAGAGAGGATAAAACACTCCACAAACAGAAGGCTTTGTGATTACCAACAAACACTGACGCATTTCCAAGAGCCAGGCTTTCAGTTTGTAGAAAACAGTGGAGTCTATCCCTGGGCCACTCTGTTACAGACTCTTGCTTAAAATGCCTCTCTCGATGCTGAACCTTCGTGCCTCCTACTGGACTTCAGGCTGACCATCCAGGGAGATTGAAGGAAGTCTGCATGCTTTCCACAGAATAGAACTGAAGATGGAACTCAGGAGTGCTCTACCATGGAGCTTCACCTCCAGCGCATCTGACTTTCTATTTAAAGACAGGTCTTACCAAATTGCCTAGGTTGATCTCAAACTTGCAATCCTCCTGCCTTAGCCTCCTGAGTCACTGAGACTACAGGAGTGCGTCAGCATGCCTGGCTCAGAAAAGTTCTTTACGTGGCAAGAGGGCGTGAAATGATGTGCCTCAAGTTTTCTCTAATACCTTGCAGATTTTTCCACCATGGCTGCCGGGGATTCTGCCCCCTCACCAATCCTGCTGTCCTCTTTTGGATGACTGGCGCCTTATTTGCGCCTCATACACCAAGGCCCCAGAACAGAACTGTATACTGTGAGGGCTCAGCTCCTACCACCGGATCTGCACAAGTGCTCATGATACGGTTTAAGATGAAGCACTTTTGCTGACTCCCAGTGAACCAGGGATCATTCCAACTCTCCAATCCCAGACCTTCAGGATGAAGCAGTGTAGCAGGGCAACATCTTGCTAATTATGTAACAGAACTGGCACATAAAATATACTCTGAAAATGAACTTTACCTGTTTCTTTTAAATTTTTAATGCAATACTAGAAAATGGTAACACGTGCCACTTGTGTTATGTTCCATGGGACGGTGACTGCTCTAGGGCTTTCTCCAAGAGAACAGTAACCGGCATTTCTGTTTCAGTACAGCTAGTCTTTCCTGAACTATCCTATCCCCCAATTCACATTTCTCCATTTGAGCGGAGGCAATATTCTGGGGGGTTTTGCCAAATGCATTCAATCCATATATTCCTTATATTTCTGTCATGGCAGCCTTTTTGAAAAGATATGGAGATTGGAGGAGGCAGAATGAGAGAATAAGACACTTTCCCAATTGCTGAGCCCAGCAGATGCCCACTGATGGCTTCGGCAGCTCACCGTTTCCATTTTGAGACACCCACTCCAAGGTCAGTTTCTGTATTTGATTTGGATTCTACAAAGTCAGACCTTTTTAATGTTTGCTCAACAAATGGCCAAGTGAACAATCTGCTTGTGGTGGCAGAACTGTTATGCAGGACCACTACTTAAATGACCCCTCACCTCCAGGCCTTGCTGCCTCTGGGTAAACAGGATGCCCCCCCAAACATCATGGGATTGATGCATCGTGGCTCTGGCTCTTGCCAATTCAGTGACCTTGGTCATGTTCCTCTGCTCCTTTATCACTTCATCCTTCTCTAGGTTTTTAAGGAATCAGCTACTTAAGGATGCTGGGTGGTGCTGCTGCATCTGGTTTGTGCCACTTCCTGTCTGCATCCCCTCCTAGCAGGGGGTTGGCGCTGCACAAGAAGGGTCCCTCTTCCTGATACCAGGGGCTGGTGCTGCCCTGGCTGTCCTTTAGCAAATGTTGGTGACCCTGGCAGCTTGAGGGAGGCAGCAATTGTTGGGCTCTGAGCAGGGTGGGGGCCTGCTCCCTCTACATTAGCTCTTCCCCAGCATGAATAAAAACACTCTCTGTGGAAAGCTATGAAAAAGGGAGCTCTTTAACCAGTCAGTGAAAAGACACACGCAGAATGTTCTAGAACCGTGCCTCATTAATCTGAAACTGCCTTCCTCCTGAAGTTTCTCCCTGCTATAGCTGTGAGCCTGGGAAACCCACCTGCACTTTATGACCAGCATCTTGACCTGATCAGGGGTCAGCACCAGCCCAGAAATGATCATGCCACCTGGCCTATCAGTTCAGCTCATTTCTTCAGCAACTGGAACCAAGATGCAGAGCCAGGAGGAGGATTTCAAGCCCTGGGGTTGTAAAGCCTCGAGAAGCTGGGGGCAGAGGCAGGACCAAGGTCACTGGAGCAACAGGTGAGCAGACCTTCTGAGGGTACAGAAACCTGAGCCTTGCAGATGGCATTGCAGCTTCCGAGGCACCGAATGCAGCCCAGACAGTGGCCAGCACAGCCTGAGAGGGAGATGGGAGCCACACACAGAGTGGCTGCCCTGCTCCCCTCCCCCCATGAAGCATGACCTTCCTGCTACCGATTCGATTCCTGTACTTTGAACAGATGGCCTGTTTTTCTGGGGGAGCACCTGTGCTCACACAAACCAGCCAAGGGACACCACCTCACCTTCTTCCCAAGCTTCCCTCTCCACCTGGTGATCAGACACTGGCGCCCGTGGAGGCCTCATCCAGTGCTTGGTTCTTACGTCCTTCCCAAGAAACAGAAACCTCTGCCATCCTTGATGGCTTTTTCTGAAGAGGGAAATATTTATTGCAGGTCAGGGACACTTGTAAGAAGGCAAAAAAATCTAACAATGAGAATAAACTACACACCCCTCACCCCAGCTTAGAAGATGAACAGGTAAAACAAATACACGGGTTATGTACAATCATTAAAAAGAGCAGAGTGGTGGAAAAGGAGGAAAAACTGCCAGCAGCCTTCCAGAAGGTTCGTATAGGATGTGGAGGAGCACCTTCCCGCCCAGTCCTGGCTGTGCCTCAGGTGAGTGCCTCTGCTGTGGTTCCTGGCTGGCTCCTGATGAAAAAAGCTGATGAGAGGACACGTGGGCTGACTCTGGACCCCAGGTTTGCTGTGCTCCGCTCAGGGCTGGCTTGCTGAGGACGACGCTGCCCACAGGTGCCTGGCCTGCTCCCAGAGATGAAGGCCATCTCATTCCTATTTCCTAACACACCAGGGAGAAGTTGGGCAAAACCATGTCCCCTCAAGGGAAGATGTGACTTTCTGGGGTCCGTGTACGAATAAATAGCCCAGCTGGTCTCAGGTGACCCAACGCTTCAAGCCGAATGGTCCGGTTGCTTCCTCGGGTACCTGAACGTCCTTCGCCAATGACCAGGTTGTCCTTGTAGGTGTTCATTGCTTCTATCAGGAAGCCAATCCCCACCAGCCCCCCTCAGATAAGTATCATGTCACTTCTCACAAGACCATCAGGAAGGGACAAAT
The DNA here is from genome assembly GCF_052094955.1 of Ictidomys tridecemlineatus. NCBI lineage: Eukaryota > Metazoa > Chordata > Mammalia > Rodentia > Sciuridae > Ictidomys > Ictidomys tridecemlineatus. Next base: position 124,778,257 of record NC_135485.1, read on the forward strand.
GCAGGTCTGTGTCTTTTCTATGAAAAAGGGAGCACAGCACGCCAAGTGTCCTTGAAGAAGAGATCTCAAGGGGCTTGGTCATCCAAGTCCCCAAGTGCCTGAGATCCGCTGCATTCTGCCCGTGAAGCGGCGAGGTGCCCACCGCACCAAAACATGGACATTTCAACCCAGTCCCTCAGATGTCTTTTCGGGGCTGACATGGCCCACGACACCTAGGAAACAGAGTTCAGAGTGCAGGGCAAGGCCAAGCCCTGCACTGGCTGCAGCACGCCAGCTCCTGGTCCCCAGGCAGCCCACGGAAGGTGCCAGCAAACTTAGAGCAGTCAGAAGAGAGAGGCTTCCTGGGGGCAGGGCACAGCAAGGCTGGGCAGGAGCGGAGCCTTCCTGGCTTAGGACCCTCTGCAGGGGGCTCAGTCTCGGTGGCGACGCCAAGTCCCTACCCGCTCCCCGCCTGTGGCAGCGGCAGGAGAGGGGGACGGGGGAGATTCCAGAGGGGCAGGGGCCAGGGCTGCCGCAGGGGGCTCCCCCTGCTCCTCAGCTGAGGGCGCAGCGGGCGGGTGCTCGGCGGCGGGCCTGCTGCTGTCCTGACGGTGCTTGCTGCAGAAGATCTGTCCCTCCTTATCTAGAGCCGTGTTCTGGGGAGAAACGCAGAGACCACGTTACCCTGGCCCAGGCTCAGCTGCCACAGTCAGAGCACGACAGCATGCAGGGGGCCCAGGAGGAGGAGAGGAGAAGTAACCCAGTCTACCAGGGCCTAAAGAAGCAATGGTTTGGGGACACCCCCCTCCAAGCCACTGCCAATGGCTTCTGGCCCTCCCACAACCCAGGCTGGTGGCCCAGGGAAAAGGCAACTCTGGTGCCATCCGGGTGCCCTGTGGTGGCCAAAGGGGTCCTCTCTGTTCTGAGCCACACCCAATCCTGAGCATCACTGCTCAGGAGATTCCCAGGACACTCAGCAAACCCTCTAAGGCCACTCAGTCTTTGATGGATTACTTGTCTCAAGAAACTTCTCACATGTCATAAATACTGCCCTATGACCCAAATGGCTGTATCACCTCTAACAGGCCTGGAAATGTGATGGAGCAATCGCCTCCATTATCTCCCCACCTGCTCCTCTCTTCCACTGAGGGGGACTCTTCATCTTGTCACACCTCAGCGTTTCTAACCTGCCCCAATGCAGGAGCAGAGACCCAGCCACGGAATGGCACGGAGTCACTCTGCCCTCTGACCCCTCACTGGGACCCACCGTCCTCATCCCTTCATCCCCCGACTCAGTTCCAGCACTTCTTGCCTGCGTGTCTAGGGACGGCCATCAACCTGCCACCTCCAAATGTGAGGGAGATGGCAGTTCTCAGGTGCCTTTCGCTAAAGGGGACAGTGATCCAGAGGCAGTTTATCACCTCGTGACTCGGACTCCCCAGGACAGTCCCAGGACCGGGAGGCGGCAGGCGGGGCAAAGCCCAGGGGAAACCTGCTTCCAGCCTCCCCCCTACCCGAAAACAGGCAGCAAACGCTGATTTTTTTCCACCATAAGCACAGCACATTCCCGGGTGGAAGCAAGCCACCCTCCGCTGTCCCGTTACTCCTCCTCTCCTCCTCCCGGGGCAGCGCGAGAGCGGGCGGCGGTGGCGGTGCGGTTAGTACGTACCGTGGCCCGGGACCTAGGCAGGGGGAGCAAGGCGGCGGCGGGAGCGCGAGAGAGGGAGGAGAGAAGCGGGGACAGAAACCAGACTTACTTTCAACAGAAGCAACATGGTGGACAGTTTTGTCTATCTTAAACTAAGGAAGCCACCCCAGATGTCCCCCAGGGGCCCCCTGAAGGCGGCCACCCCACCCCCGCGGAGGAGGCGCTCCATGGGCGGGGCCTTTCTCCAGCCCTGGCCCCTGCAGGCAGCAGGGTCCTTGTCATTCCCTTCTCTGCCACGAGATGGCCGCTGCTCATCTGAGGCTGGGATGAGCCCGGGATGAACAAAGAATGCACCCCGCAGAATGCACTGTCCTTCCTTAAGCAGGCTGAGGACCAGTCACGAGGAAATGGAAGTATACGGCCCAAACACGGTCCTCCCTGAAACCAGAGCCCTGTCCCAGGTAATTATCCTCGCTTATCCCAAGGCTACCTGGCATCAGACCATCTTATTGATAAAAATTCAGCTTTGGAAATGTAGTTGGAGAAACACAACAAAAACCCTCACAAAAACACTGGCAAGATCCCTGTCGTGCCCTAAAGGACGCTCTTGCCCCTGAGGGAAAACAGCAGAACTATTGGGATCCTCCCTCGCACTCGCCAGCTTCTGATCTGGGAAGGATCAGGGAAGGCGGGCAGAGTGCAGAGCTGAGAAGTTTTCACGTAGTTTCCAGGGGCGTGCCCGGCTGGCAGGGAGGATGTCAGGAAGCGCCTCATCAGGAGGAAGCTAAGGGCTGCCTGGGAGCACAGAGTCTGAGAAGCATGCGGGTGGAAAGGGCCGAGAATTAGGAGCTGCTCTGAGGAAGCACAGCACATTGAATACCAGCATTCTGCTTCGGGATTTCCCACAGTCTCAACTGGGTAAAGGAGGAAACTCTGAGGTGCCTCTCAAACTGTCAAATCAAACTGTCAAATAAAATGCAGACAACAGCATCAGCTTTACTTCTTTGACCTTTATTCACCAATTCCTATCCTATAATCTTCTCAGTGGAGCCTCAGGCATCAACCCTGAGGGCACGGAGGGTCAGAAAACATTGGAGTGATGGGGCAGGAGGGTCCTGTCTGTAGTTGCACAAGAGCTGTCTAATGATCTAGCCACAAAACTCATACACCCCATTTCTACCGTCATCTGTGTCTGCAAGAAACTATATTAGCTCATATATCCCAGTAATGAGGACATATGCATGCCAGGGAAAATCATTTTGTGGTTACTTTTTGACATAAAATGTGTTAAAAACTGCTCAGACGTGTGGTAATGGTGATGAAGATGAAGGCACAGAGCACCACACACATTCCCCATACAACCATGCCCCAGGTCAGGTCCAGACTGGGCGAGGAAGACCAGGAGGCCTCTTCCTCCTGCCACTTTTGGGAATAAGCCAAAATTCACAGGCTGACTTTGGGCCCTGAGAATGGGTACTGCCAGGGACAAGCTTCATGGATCTCTCCTGTAGGTACTGAATGTGACAGTGCCATTCAGCAGTTCCTCAGAGCTGACAACCTGCAGAGTTGTGTGGGGAACACGAGGTTAGACAGGACCCTGCCAAAAGCACACAATGACCAGAGAGCATGCATGTCAACATGCAGCTTCCACAATCACCACTGGAATTACAAATAAAGGAGTGGTGCATTCACACAAGCTTCTCTAGAGCTGAGAAGACTGACGTTTGACTGTTGACCTCCTTCATCAGCAAACGGACAACCACCATTGGAGAACCACATATAGGTTCTGTCTGCATCCTTATCCAGAACACAGGCTGCTCTGGGCCATAAGGTAGAGCAGCCAATCATCCCAGAACCTGACTGACCCCTGAGTTGAAAGGTGCCCCAGCAGATGATCACCCAGTGAATTCTGGGCACAGGGCTGTAGAGATTCTTCCTTCTAAATTATAAGGCTAATAACATAGTTATGTTGATGACAATGAATCCCTCTTAAGGTTTTTTCATTGCATGCCGACTATGCAATTTTTTTTTTCCAGTGCTGGGGACGGAACCCAGGTCCTCTCACTTCTAAACATGTACCCTTCCACCAAATTGCATCCTCAGCCTGTGCATGCCAATTTTTGACACTTTTCTAAACTTTCCCAGAAGTAGCCTTATGACGTGGGCAGTGGCAAGGCTGCATGCTACTTATCCCACCCTTGATGCCAGCTCTCATGAGGGAGTCATGTGAAAAGCCTTTATACTGTCGGCTCAGTCGGGATGGCTCTTTTCAAAGCGTTTAAGTTGTCATTCTGTGATTGATTGACTCGGGTTTTCCAGGCTTTTGGCAAAATACTGTTAAAACTGCTAGGGGAAAAAGCCGCAACTGCAGAGGCCGCCTGCGTCTCTGGCATGGAGCACCCTAAAGTCCTGCAAGTTGTCACAAGGCCCACGCTTTGTCTGGGGAAGGAGGGGACAGCACACTTCCCAGGGAAGCAGGGGGAACTGCGGGGACATGCAGGGCTGCCAAGTGAAGGCAGCCTCCCCCGAGGAGAGGAGAGTGACAGGCCAGCAGCTGTTGGGACTGTGGTGGAGGACCTCAACCAGGACAGCAGAGCAGTTCCCATTCACAAGGGTGCGTTGCACATATATGCACACGCGTGTGCTCATGTGTGTGTGTACTCTGCATCTTCCTACATCAAGTTCCTAGACTACAAGCTTCCGCGAGAAGCCACAGTCTTCCCTCCAGAGGGGAAGGAAACCAACAGAACCTTTCCCAGGGGAGAGGGGCCGCCCCTGAGGCTGGACAGCTGGTAGTGGGTGTACTGACCTCACTTCTGACTCAGTTTCTTCTGCTGTTACTTTCCTTTGGCTTCCCTTAATGTTACTTTTCACTTTTGTTTGTTGTGTTTATAGGTAAGCTTCCTTTAAAAACCTTCTGGAAGCTGGGTGCAGTGGCACATGCCTGTAATCCCAGCTACTCCACAGGAAGATCACAAGTTCTAGGTCCATCTCAGCAATTTAGTGAGAACCCGTCTCAAATAAAATGGGCAGAGGATGAAGCTCAGTGGTACAGCATCCCTGAGTTCAGTCCCCAGTATTGGAAAAAAAAAAAAACAGTGATTCTTGTTACTTTGTAACATTTTACTAATCATGAAAAAAAAAATTTTAAATGTTGTTCTGTAATTTCAAAAGCTCCCAAACTGTCTTTTACAAAACACCAATTTTTAAAACATCAAATTCGTCTACCTTTGACTCTTTTATCCCATAGAATAATCTATGTGTGAATCCTAGAGTAGGCCTTTGCTCACAATGCACACCCCATTGGGGCTCTCTCTCTAAACAAGACAGGGAGACAAGGCGGAGGCTGCTGCCCAGGAGCTCCTGGCACCTGAACCCGTCAGTCTGGCTTCCTTGGCACCTGCAGGCACCACCCCCAGTGCCCAAGGCCTGGGAAGTTGAGTGCCCTCCATGTGTAAGCCCATCCTCCCGTGAACATAGGAACGTGGAAGGCACCGACTTCCCAGTGAGCTGAGCTCTTGGCTCAGAGGACTCGAGGCCAGCTCAGCAGTCAGGCCAGATGCCATGGCTCCCTGTGGCAGATCCTGTGCCCCACTTACCATGATGACAGAAACCCCGGTGGTAGTGCTGCTCTGTTTGGGAAGCGCGTTATTAAAGTGCTGCTTTAGTTTACCTGTGACCTCAGCGTGCATGTTGTTCTCCTGGGAAGTGTCGTCCTGCAGAAAAGAAAAGAATCACACACAGTGGTCTCTGATCCTCACACGGAAGCCGTCTTTCCTGTAGCAGTTACCACCCAACCAACCTCCTCTTCCTTAAATAGGCCCATCCTAGCCACAGGAGTAAGGGAACAGTGATCTTTCAAAAATTATTATTGGGGGCTGGGGTTGTAACCCAGTGGTAGAACACTTGCCTAGCATCCACAAGGCAATGGCTCAATCCTCAGCAACACACACACAATTATTGTTATGATTCAGAAATGTCATGCACTCAGAAAGACCCTAGACTATTCACTCCACTCCTGAGAACTAGAAAAGACCAAGGAGCCAGCACAGGTCTCCAATGGACAAGGAGGACAGTCATTAGGCTTCCGAGACCCTCTTTTGAGGCACATAATTTAGCTTGATCCCTTCTATGGCAACATGGAAAACAATTCAATTTATCATTTTCATCAAGAATTCATGCCTGGCATGGTGGTGCATGCCAATAGCCTCAGCTGCTCAGAAGGCTGAGCCAGGAGAATCTTTTGAGCCCAAAAGCTTGAAGCCAACCTGGGCAGCATAGCAAGAACCCCTCTTTTAAGTTAAAAGGAAAAAAAAAAGACAGTGGGAGGTCAGGAGCACGTGATCAGCATGCGTGAGGTCCTGGATCTCCAGCAATAAAACAAACAAAAGGAATTCATTTAATTATTCATCTTTATTGCTCACAAAAAGATGTGGCATCTCAGCTACTTGGTTCAAGAGCCCTGTCACTTAGCCCAGGAGAGCAGCCAGCAGGGTAGTAGAGGGAGGGCCCAGGGAGCCCCCAAGTCAACAAGAGCCCTTGGCTGTACATGAACTCTCTGGAGACTCCCACATTTACAATTTAGTTTGCTGTGTTTACAATAGGCTCAGAGGAAATGCTAGTCTACATCACACACCTCCGCCTGCCTCTGGAAGGGACTCAGACTCGCTGTCCCACAAGGGCTCTCCTATGACCATGCGGACACACCGCTCACAGTCTGAACATGCTCATCTCTGGGGCAAATCCTGAAAACCCAGAACTACAGGAGGCAAGACCTACAAGGCTGCTGAGAACACTGCCAGCCTCCTCACCATGAAGATAAGGAACTGAGGGCCAGAGGTTACCTGCCCAGGTTACCCACAGAGCAGGATCTAAGACAATGGCACCCTGGTGTCAACTACCTTCTTCCAGAGAGCTCTGTGTGTGCTACTTGCTCATTAGAAAAGGCAGGGATTCCAGATGCTGCAGAGCGTGCACACACAGTTTTGGTGTACAAAACAGAGCAAGGGGCAGACATCCATTCCCTAGGAAGGTGGGTACTTACTGACACCCAGGGGTGACTCAAGATTTGTCCCGCAGTACACCGAGCTTCAACGTTTACCTGAAGCATTTGACTTATTAATTCCTATAAAAAAAGAAAGAAGACCACAGAGAAGGAAAAAGGGGAAAATTTCAGAATATAGAAACCTGAGCTTGCACCAAGCACTTCAGGGAACAGGCCACATAGCTGCTCAGACACTGAACGTGAAAGCCACACTGTTTGTGCCCACTAGGCATTTACCAGAGCCATCCACCTGTGTCACCGGCAGTGCAAGAGAAGGCTTCTCCCAGGCCTCCATGAAATCAAGATGTTCTCCGCTAGGAGTTCTGGGTTGTTGTCACTCCACAGGGTCCTGCTGCAGTATTTGGTCCTTTTGCCAATTCAGCAAGACTTGTGAGTTTATTCTTCTATTCTGATAGGCACCCACATAGTTCTTTTTTTTTTTTTACTTTTTATTTTTTTGGATATACATAATGGTAGAGTGTATTTTGACATTCTACATACATGGAGTATAACTTCCCACTTCTATGGTTGTATATGATGGGGAGTCATACTGGTTGTGTATTCGTATGTGAACATGGGAAAGTTATGCCCAATTCATTCTATTATCGTTCCTATTCCCATCCCTTCTCTCTTCCCTTCATTCCCCTTTGTCTAATCCAATGAACTTCTATTGTCCCCTCCCACCCCATAGTTATTGTGTGTTATCATCCACATATATCAGAGAGAACATTTGGCCTTTGGTTTTTTGGGGTTGGCTTATTTCGCTTAGCATGATACTCTCCAGTTCCATCCGTTTACCAGCAAATGCCATAATCTTATTCTTCTTTCTGGCTAATATTCCATTGTGTATATGTACCACATTTTCTTTATCCATTCATCTGTTGAAGGGCACCTAGATTGGTTCCATAGTTTGGCTATTGTGAATTGAGCTGCTTTAAATATTGATGTGGCTTTGTCACTGTAGTATTCTGATTTTAAGTCCTTTGGGTATATACTGAGGAGTGGGATAACTGGGTCAAATGGTGATTCCATTCCAAGTTTTCCAAGGAATCTCCATTCTGCTTTCTAGTGTGGTTGCACCAATTTGCAGTCCCACCAGCAATGTACGAATGAGTGTACCGTTTCCTCCAAATCCTCGCCAACATTTATTGTTAGCTGCCAATACATACTTTGTGAATTAATGAAAGAATGAATGTTTAGAGGAACAAGGTAGGCATGGTGGACCAGGAAGACAGACAGTTAGGCTTTCAGCATTTGGTTAAGAACTTCAGGGACTTTCCCCCGGGATGGTGGACTTAAAGAAGGACCATACGTTAAAAATTGAAGAAGTCCTGGACCTACATGCCCCATGTGACAGGTGAGTACCCCATGACACAGCTCAACCCACAGAGTCAGGCCTAGACGGTACCTTAGCTGAATCTGTGATGTTATCCCAGTAGGGCGCTGGAAACTCCAGCTTCCCAGCCAAGATCTGGTCGAAGAGGTCTTCCTGGAGATTGTTCTCACTAAGTGACAAAGAAATGGGAGAAAAGTCAAGTCACCCAACAGTTTTTCAAAGAAATGCTCACGGGAAGTGGAGTCAGTCTCCCTGGCTTGGGCCTTTCATGTTTCAGCGTGTGTCACAACTGCAGTCACAATCTTTCCTTTTAGACAAGGAGACAAAGAGCATTTCTGCAGGTCTGGGAATGAGAGAAACAGGCGATCACTTAAGAAATTCACTGAACGAATGCCAAGTTTCTGTTTGGGAAGATGAAAAAGTTCTGGAGATGATGGTAGGGATGGCTGCACAGTGACAGTCCTCTGTGCCACTACCCCCTACACTTAAAGATGGTTAAGATGGAGGCCATGTACCTGTCATCCCAGCTGTGAGGGAAGCCGAGGCAGGAGGCTCACTGGAGCCCACAAGTTTAAGATCAGCCTGGGCAACACGAAGAGACCCTGCCTGGATGAGTGGAGTAGGGACAGTTAGGATGGCAAATTCAATCTCATGGAGATTTACCACAATAAAAAAATGACTCACAAAAAACAGAATCTACAAGTGATGGAAATTTTCATTTCAAGCAAAAATGAAAACAAAAACCAGTCCTCACTTCTCTCTCATGGCGGAGTAGAGAAGCAGCAAACCTGAGTCAGATACACGTGACCGTCCTCTTTCTATGTTTCTAAGAAAACAGCAAAGATCAGTGAAACGGCTGACCTATGGAAAAGTGGAGGGAGCGCAGAATCTGGATCCAACATCCATGACTGAATCAGCTCCCCACTAAGACTCGGCTCTCTCTCAGACCCCAAGGAAGAGCCTCCCCGAGGAGGCACCTGAGATTACAGACCCAGCAAACCCACCTTGGCGGCTCCCAGGTGGGCATCCCCCGCAAGCCCCCGTGCAGAGGGTCCCACCCCACAGGTGCACGCTAGGCACAGTGCTGCCTGATGAAGAAATGACGCGAGTTTCAGATGAAGGCACCGGGAAATGTGAACACACCAGTGGGAAAGTCAGGCTCTTGGCAATTTCTTGGCAGCCACAGCGCTGTGGGCACACAGATGGCTGGAGTGAGGGACAGAGGGAGGGACAAGTCTTTCTCTTTCTGGGACCATTACTGGGCCCCATCAGAAAATTCAGAATGGGTGGCTGGGACCAAGATCAACGTCCAGAAGTGGAAGCTGTACTTCCGGCAAGTGCGTGGCATTTCCCGGAATTTCTCCACCCAGCCTTCAGGGTTTTGCTCTCAGAGAGGGACAAAGACAAACGTGGTGTCCCTAGATGTAGATGGTTTATGGCAGTATCTAGAGACAAATTCTAGGGCTCCGTGATGATAAGGCAGCCTCGTTTTTGTTCTATTTAAAAAAAGAAGAGTTTATGAGCTTTGTGAAGACCTGGGCTTAGAACCACACCCAGCCTGATGGACATCTGCGGGTCCGTGCAGCCTGGACAAAGGCACGGCGAGAAGGTCGGGCTGGACATCCAGGCATGGGAGAGACCCTCCCTCTTGTCTGAAGAGTGACCTTCTGGGACACATGGATTTCCTTGTAGGTTTCTTTCTTTCACTGTTACATCCCTACGACTGCACTCAGCTCAACACCCCTTTCACAATGAGTGAAGAACACACAGAGGGACACAATGAGATTTCACAGGAGCCTTCAGAAAACCAGAGGACAACAGACGGGTTAGGAGAAGACAGAAAAAAAAATGATCTATTTCTGAAATTGTTCCTTCAAGCTCTCCCTCCTTGTTCCACTGATCTCACCTTGATTTCCTTGGAATCTCAAATAGCCTACGTTCTGTCAATCTGTTTAGCTTTCTTGTTGTTCATAAGTAACTGGACGCTGTCAGAAGGACTGTGGCACTTGGAGATGTCACCCAAGTCAACAAATAAAACCCTGGGGCATCTCGGCAACTACAGCAGGAGGGACCCCAAAGCATGACCCGCAAGACCTGTAGCACCCACTGGAAGAAGAGAAAGCCATCAGACAAGAAGAGATAACCCATCAGCTACCCTGAACCCACACTGGATGTATTGTCACAGGGACACTCTGCCACCTGGCTGAGATGCTTCTGGCACTTTTTAATTCTAAAACAACATAGCTCTTGGAAGCAGGTGCTGGATGTGGAAAACTGACCAGTAAGAAAAACCTCAAAACAACAAAAGAGTCAGTGCACACCCCCTGTCCAGGGACAAGCCATCCCTGGTCAGACAAGGCAAGGCGGGCCACTGACGTCCCAGGGCCTCAGTTAAGGAGTGAAGAGAAACATCAAGAACCCTCCTTCTGCCCTATGAATACTTCTTGTCAGTGGCCCTAAGAACAGATTTGCCTAGGCAGCAACGGAAATTCGGAGTGCTCTCAAAAACCAATCTCCTTCCTAGTACAGATGAATCTGAGTGAAAAAAAGAGTGGAGGAGAACACGTCAAACCAGGGCTAAACCTTGAAACCTTGGAAGAAGAAAGAATGAGAGACTTGGTGGTCAGAGACGCTGAAACTGGAATTTCCAAATAACAGTTTCAGCTCAGAAGTTTTAGGTTTAAGTTGCCTTCTAAATAAAGCAAAAAATAAATATTGATATATTTGTTTAAAGAACTTTTACTTCAGGTACAAATTTATGTAGATAACCTATTTTACACCATAATCATTTGAGTTCCCAATTCCATAACATTCCATATGCTTTTTTATACTATAACGATAGGAAATCTACTTACAACATCTCTGTATGCTGCACAGAGGTTCTGTAACTAGTGTTTAATAGCACAGACTCCGTTTCAACACAATGATATGAAGGAGGGAAAGCATTTTCTTTAACTTTGGAAGAGGGCTCCCTGGGGCTGTTGGGGTCGGCCTCTGCATAGCAGGGCAGCTTTCAGTGTAGCCAACCGATTCTCATTAGCCAAGGTCACATCTAGATCCCACAAAGAAGCTGCTGCCCACTGGGTAGCCATCCATAAGCACATACTGCTCCATTGGAGTTTCACTTGTTAAAAAGTAAAGAAAGTCTTAAAAAAAAAAAAAAGGCAGCAAACCCCCAGACCAAGGACCCACCCAGGCTGCACTGGTGACCACAAACACTAGAGGGAGTCGTGAGCACACATTCCGGTAAACCTGATCCCCAGGGTCCTTCCCTGCGGATCTCCACTTGTCTATAGCCTCCAGGGAAATGGCTGCTAAGAGCCCCAGGACCACCTGCTACCAAAATTGGCTCCTCTTCTACATTAGACTAGTTCTCACTCAATGGGTCATCACTAAAACCAGCCAGGGCCCAGCGTGACTGTAAAAATGGAATATGTTGCCCTCGCTCTGACAGACTCGCTTTCTTCACTTTCCCCCACATTTACTCCAGAGTTAGCTACTAGAAGTGATCTGATCAATAGTGACAAGGGCGAGGTGAGCAGAGACTGGGAAAGGGACAGGGCGGTAGAACTCGTCTTCTCTCTGGCTGCTTCTGGGAATCCTGCCTCCTACATCGTGAGAAGCCCAGGCCAGCCCAGTGGATGATGAAAAGGCATGGGGCCAGGTCATCTCTGTTGTCCCAGCGGACATCCAGCCCACTATCAGGCACATGAGTGAGGCCACGCTAGACCACCACGTCCCACCATGTCAGTACGGAAACACCTAATCAACCCACAGGATTGTTTCCCACCCCTAACTGTGGAGTGGTTACTTGGCAAAAGCTAACTACCAGGTGCACTAATCCTACAGCCCATGAAACCCACCTGAGCATGACCTTGAAGGAAGACCATGATGTTGATGGCCAGATGGACAGACTGTCCTCCTATAAAACTCTCCCGTACCTCAAGGTCCCACTCCACTGTTCCATCTTGCTTTCAACATTTTATGATTTCTAGCCCTCAACTAAGCATGTCCTCGAGCTTCAGTCTTCCTGATCAATATTTCTGTGATGTAGGTTTCTAGACCATAAAACTCACAAAGCAAAGACCAACATCTCTGTGTCAATCTTCTGCTGATGGCAAAAAAACAAACAAACAAACAAAAAACACTGTTCAACTTAGTTAAAAACCTTTCAACTTTTCTGTATGCTTGAAAGTTTTCATATTCAAATGAGAGAAAAGATAAACCTATTTTTCACTTACAGACCCAAGACAACACTATAAACACCAAGACCAAATTGTGGTGTCTCCCCAGAATTCATATGTTGAAACTGATCCCCAATATGATGGCATGAGGAGGTGGGAGGTGACAGATCACAAAGGCAAAGTCTTCATGAATGGGGTTCATGTCCTGGTAAAGGATCTTGCCCCCCCCACCCTTTCCTTTCTGCTATGTGTTGGTGCAGGGAGAAAATGGCTATCTATAAACAGAAGGTGATCCCCCAACAGACACCAAATCTGCTGGTGCCTTCATCTTTTACTTCCTGTTTCCAGAACTGGGAGGATTAATTTCCATTGCTTCTAAGCTACCCAGACTGGGGCATTTTGTTACAGCAGCAGGAACAGACTTAAACACACCACAGCCACAGGGATTAGGCTCTGTCCCCACTTTATTCCCAGCACTTAGAAGAGTGGCTGCCCTACAGCAGTTATTCAACAAATGAATCTAAAATGATTAAAGGGATTACAATAAAAACAACACTCAAGGAAACAGAAGAAAATCAAATGTGCATTGTGAGATGAACTCTGGCTTCAAAGTCATTCATTTGCTCCAGAGAGAGACATGACACTGACCAGAAGAGCTGCAGCCAAGCCCCTCACTTTTGCCAGGACCCAGGCTGCTAGGTGAAGAAGGGTGCAAAGCCCTGGACCATCATCTGTGGCCACCTCCACTCCACCAGGGGAGGAGCTCGTTCTCAGGCATGCTGATGCCAAAAGTTACTTGTGATTCTACTTCTTTGCTGAATAGCATGTGAAGGGCTAAAATGAATATAAAAAGAGAGTGCCTGTTTCTGTAAGAACAAAGTTGAAAACTTTGTAAAGATTACACAAAAAGTGAACTGTTTAAGAAAAAACTATCAAATTAAGTAAAAGTGACCATTATTGACAACTGGGGGTAAAAGTCTACCTGAAAGGATTCAGCTACTTCACAAGGATTTTTAAGTTGTACTCTTACTTAAAAAGACTGAGAAACTAGAAATCGTAGACCCTGAAATTATGGATATACTGTATGAAAGAATGGCCACAAGAAACTCAGGACCATACGCAAAGCAGAGGCCTTGCCTCTCATCTGAAGTGTGGTCAGGCTGGGGTGTAGCTAGAGTGGGTGCTCAGCAGGTATGAAGTCCAACTCCTAAAACAAAACAAAACAAACCAACAAAAAAGGTGTGGTCAATGAATACACATTGACAGGCTGTAAATTAAGATGAAAAAGTGAAAGATGCCTTTACAATGTTTAACATTTTTATTGGCCAACCAGTTTCTGATCCCAACTGCCAGGAATAAAGCATCGGAGAATGTATAATCCCAATAGAGTCACCCAAAGCACCACTGACCTTCGGAATGGTGGGAATCCACATAGAAGTATGTAAGTGATCACACCAGCCGCCCAAATGTCCACCTTCAGGCCATAGCTGGGGAAACAGAGGAAGGAAGGAATGAGATACAGTCCCCAAATACCCTCCATGGAGGGAAAGATTGGGGGTCATCAAAGTGTTCATTTCATGTAGAAGAATGAATCAGCCTTTGGTCAAAGTCATCTGTTTCTCTTTCAACCTAACTACAATCTTGGTGACTCTTGTTCAATGACAAACACTGTCTCCGGGGCAAAAGTCCCGGCGTAGGGCTCTTGGCCAGGTAAGCACAAACTCAAGTTCCTGACGTCAAAGTCATAGTGCAGGCCACACTGCCTCACTTCTCGCCTTCACAGGAAGCACTCAACACACAAGCACAGTTGCCACAAAAACGTACTCCACCCGCCCCCACCCCAGAGTTAAAGCACTAACAACCACCAGGGCTCTTACCCGGTCTCAGCGATGATTTCAGGGGCCACGTAAGTCGGCGTGCCACAGACCGTGTACAAAGGGCCTTCCACCACCGTGGCCAGCCCAAAGTCTCCCAGTTTCAAAGACTTGGTTCCATCGGGATATTCACACACCTGCAGCAGAAAGCAGCCTACAGTCAGAAGGTTCCCCCAAAGCAACTTCAAGAGGGCCCTCAAAATGAAGCGGAAAAGACAGGTACACTTATCAGTCAACTCAGAAGAATTCACTCCGTGTGATATGAACACCACGAGTTGTCTCTGATCTTTGATTCTTCTCTTCAGGGATTTTGCTTGACTGTGAAATTTGGAAGACACTATTTTCCATCTTTGCAGAAAGTAAACTACCCTAGGAACCTAAGGAACCACTGTGCTTGCTCCCACGGACAGGTGGCTGCTTATGTGATGGGCTTGAGGGGCCTGGAAGCCTGGAGGCAGGAAACTGACCTTTATTTAGTACTGACTGTGTGCAAGGCACTGGACAGCCAAAGGAAGGGTGCTTATTAAACCACCAGAGTACTTCAGGAGTCATTAAAGTTTACTCTAGGAAATAAAATTAGGGGTGGGGATGGCAGCCTTATTTTCTATACAATGATAAAATATAAAATATAAATATCATAAACTTTTTGTTTGTTTGTTTTGTTTGGCAGTGCTGGGGATGGAACCCAGGACTAAGCAAACACTCTACTACTGAGCTACACCCCTAGCCCAAAATGCAAATATTATATAGGGGAAAACCCTGGAAGTTTGGGGGGTGGGGAATGGACTTTGGGATTAGCCTCCATCTGAATCACAGCTCTACTCATCTCCTGGCTGTATGACCTGTGAACATCGCTTCACCTCTCTGAGCAGATCTGGGAAGTGCAGAGATACTCAGCCTTTCCTGGTGGAGCTGGTGTGAAGGCATACTGTGGCAAACACAGATCAGGGTTCAGTAAACGCTGCCTCCAGTTCCTGGGAGGATTGGCTGATGACATAATTATCACCCGGGAAAAGGTTTAAAAACGCTGGTGAAGAGGTGAACATATATGCTTCAACTGAAGCATGTCTGCAGTGCTATCAAGAATCTTAACATTGTTCATAACCTTTGACCCAGTAAATCTGCAGGTAAAAAATCTATCCTAAGGGAAAAAAGACCCAAAGGCCCAACATAGGGACGTTAATATCAGGATTTACGTATGATTAGAAACTGGAAGCAACACAAACCTTTAACAGGGCAGTGGTATTTATAGTGATTTGCATAGTAAAATATTATACAGTTGCTAATAAGCACTTTTCAAATAAATATCATATGAATGACATTCAATATATTATATAAAGTAAAAAAAATCATATATGAAATATAATGCCCCAAATGTTAACAAGAAGTTGCATTAAGGATTATCTTAATTTTCTTATTTATGCTTTTCAGTAGTTTGCAAAACATTTATAATGACCATGTATTAGTTCTATAATTAAGAAAAATGATTTTTATATAAAAGCAACTTTTCCTTATGGGATAAAAATCTGAAAGTTACATTCTAAATCAATAGCTTCAGAAGCAAGCACACACACACATATACATGTGTGTCTGTATGTGTGCATATATGTATATACACGTGTACATATATATGTATTTATATATATAAACAGCTTAATTTGGATTTGACTGTGTAGTCTTTTTTAAAATTTTTTTTTAGTTGTAGATGGACACAATACCTTTATTTATTTGTTTTTTTATTTTTATGTGGTGCCGGGGAACGAACCCAGTGCCTCACACATGCTAGGCAAGTGTTCTACTCCTGAGCCACAACCCCAGTCCCCTGTGTAGTCTTTAATTTGCTGATATCATCTGTCTCTTGGGTGCCTACTTTAAAAATGATGAATTTCAGGACTAGGGCTGGGGCTCAGTGGTAGCGCGTTTGCCTGGCATGTGTGAGGCACTGGGTTCGATTCTCCGCACCACATATAAATAAAATAAAGGTCTATCAGCAACTAAAATATATATGTGTGTATATGTGTATGTGTGTGTGTGTGTATAATTTAAAAATAAATAATGAATTTCAGAGAAAAATAATTTCAGAGACCTCGTCTACACTGCCTTTCTCTTTTTGTATATTAAGTATATTTTGTTTGCTTTTGCTCTCATTTTACTATGGGATGAACCAGATTTTCACCTCAACCACTACTAACTAGAGGAGAAAAGTCTAGAAAATGTTCTTTCCAGACAAGGATGCTAACAATGTCATCTGTTAGTCTGAAACTTGGTGGTGGCTGATTTATAAGGTCAGCAACAAAAAGCATCAAGATCCCAGGGCTCCCCATGCCAAGGGTTCCCCAGGCTTTACAGGTATTTTATAAAGTATGACAGCATAACACCTCCCTTACCTGCAAAGACCTCATCTGAGTAAGAACAGTTTTTACCTTGGTATTTTCATCACTTCTTCCATGCTTATTATATATACATCTTTATGACTTAAAAGTATCATAGGAGGATTAGTGGTGAGAATTTTATGTCCAGCTCAGATATTTCTATTTTGAGTCAGCAGAAACATATTCAAAGATATTAATGATTTAGCCTAAAGTCCCAGAGTCTAGGTTCTTACTCATCTCATAGACTTAAGACAACTTTCTATTCACTAGACTTAGACGTAGACATTAACAAGAACAATCTACTATAATTACAGTTAGGATTTATGATGCATTTACTGAAACCCAGACATTAGAAATTCCCTAAGTAACTTCAGCGATAAGAACATTATAAGCACAATTTCCTAAATGTCTGTATCGTGAGTCAAAAAAAAAAAAATCTTACTGATGTCATTGTTATTTTGTTTATACAACTTAAAAACACACTCATTAGGTACCAGTTTTGAAAAATAGCGTTTATATTAAACACTCAATTTGGAGATGCCTAGGGGTATTTTAGAGTTGCTGTTGGAATCTCGAAAGTCCCTGAAGCCCCATTTTTCACAAACCCATAAAGAATTCAGAGTCAGATGCAAGGGCATAAGTAGGAAGGGATTAAACAGTCTATAGTCGCTGAATTATATCTGGGCAAGCGGTGCTCCTTGACCAAACACCAAAAGGGACGTGCCCTGAGGGGCAGACAAGCCTGATTCATCTCTCCCCAATGCTACACACAAAAGAAAATATGTAAAATATGAGTCACTTTCAAATCTTACCTGGAGATTCTCTCCAAAGAAGGAAGAAAAATTAAATATATGTTGTATTGATAGCATTCCTTTTAAAACACTGACTTTAGGGTTGGGGGTGTAGCTCAGTGATAGAGCACCTGCCCAGTCCGCCCCAGGCCCTGGCTTCCCTCCCCAGCACTGCCAAAAGAAATAAGGAAAACTGACTTCAGGGCTGGGGGTTTAGCTCGGTAGTGGAGCACTTGGCTAGCATCATTCCTGAAGCCCTGGGTTCCACCCCCAGCACCAAAAAAAAAAGAGTGAGAAGAAACGAAACTGACAATTGACCATAATAATGAGGTGAATAAATGAACAGGGACTCCAAGGCATTTTCAAGGACTCTGTAGCTAAAAATATTTTCCCAAACTTTATCTTAGTGGACTTCTGTAGTGAGCCCACGGGGCAATTACAGCACTATTATTTCCATTTCACAGATGAGGAAACTGAGACACAATAGCAGAACTCCAGCTATCGATAAGTGGCCAAACAGGGTTTTCAGCCAGGACCCTTGCTACCGACTTCCTTTCTTACAGCCACACCATTCTGCAGTACACCCTGCCTCTGAACACGGCTGCCAGAGCCCTGACGGCCGGCTGCACGTGCACAGGTTGGGAGTGGATTTCAATGGCAACTGTGAGAGCTCCAGCCCCGCAGTGTTCAAATGCCCCACCACACACCGAGAGATGCTCTAACAAAAGTTGCTCTTGGAATGCAAAAATAAAATATGTGAGGAATGCAGGTCCCCCATACCAAGTGAGCACTGCATGCTCTCTAAATAAAATGTCAGTGTAATGATTTAGAAGGACTTCAAATAGGAGAAACCAACCCTCTTCTCTCCCCTGTCCCCAGAACTCCTGGAAAAGGTGGAATTTATCACTGGTCTCTCATAGTTAACTCTGACAGAGCACTGCCGGGCTGTAACTCACAGCATTAACGGCCACCCCTGTGCTCCCTGACACAGCGACCCATACATCTCTGCTGGCAAGGTTTTAAATTATGACACTGCTACCAGGGAAGGGGATGCAAATCAGATGTCTGAATGCTCTGGTGTTTAAAAACTGAATTAGTTCTTAGACAGGGAGAGGCTGGCAGTTGCTCTGGGTATTTCTGTTTAGGGTCCCGATGACACTTTTTCCCCCAAGGCCAATGCAGACCTGCTGACTAAGCCCAGAGGCAGATGAGTGAGCCAGTAGGTTCTCAATGGCTGGCACACCTTACTTACGTATGTGCATCTGAGGCTGTTTCTGGGCCTGATCCCCTGGCCTTGCTACATCACACATCAGCATCACCTGAATGTCAGTTTTATCACCTTCATTCTCCCCTTTGGATAGCACATGGAGGTTGGTTCAGATTTTGGAAGAGGTGAACATTCATTTAGGACAGATTAGACTAGATAAGAAACTTGATTCCGATTTCCTGATCACTCTCTGTTGTTAGAAACAGCCATACTGATCATATCATCTATCCTTGATGTACAACATGAGGAGGGAATACTGGGTTCAGATTCTAAGGAGACTTCATAAGTGTTAAGAAACCAAGTGGCAGGCAGAGGGTGGAGCTCCCTGGTACAGTGCTTGCCTCAAATGCACAAGGCCCTGGGTTCCTGCCCCGCCCCCCCACCCAGCACTGCACAGAAACCAACCAGCCAGCGGGTGGGAGAGGGAGGGGGAGGGACCATGAGCAGAAGGGGTGGTGAGTGGGACCAATGAGTTGGAAAATGGACACTCTGTAATGCTCATCTCCTTCCTCCTTGGGCCTTGGCAATCAGAGCTGTAGGACAGGTTGGCTCAGGGTAACCAGTCCTTCCCCAGAAATCTATGGCTTCCATGTTCACAGAGAACAGTAGGAAGGGGCTGTGCAGAGCAAGGAGTCAAGGGGCATTCTCAATAATACAAAACTACAGCCACATCTGGAGGAAGCCCTGTCACCTTTGCTTGTAAAGCCCCTGGCCAAGCTCAGTCAGACAGTGGAGGGGCCTGGCAGCTGCTGCTAGACGTAATAGTGAGAAGTCTGTTTGGAGACGTGAACACCACACTTTTGCTCTTATCCTGAGGCTTAACTTGCACCTCTGTCTCTTTTCCTCATTAGAGTTTGAAGACAGAGTCAGAATGTAACTTTTTTTTTTAATACAGCAGGGATTTTTTTCCAATTGGAACATGTAAAAATGAAATTCAGGTTGAACATCCCATATCAAAAAGGCTTGGGGGGCTGTGGATATAGCTCGTGGTGGAACACTTGCTTAGCATGTTCAAAGTCCCAAGATTCATTCCAGCAAATAAGCCATATTAGTGGACAAGGACTATGTGCATACATAGTCCTCGCTACACAGGAAACTAAGGCAGTAGGGTGGTTGGAGCCCAGGAGATTGAGGCCAGTCTGAGCAAGGTAGTGAGATCCCTTCTCTTAAAAAACAAATGCACAACAGGGGGAGGAAAAAGGGAGGATCATGAACCAAAATCAATTTCCATGCATGTCTGAGTTTGTTAGGATGAACCCAACTACAGTGTATAACTACTGAGACCTAGTTATCAAGAAAAAGAAAAAAGTGGAAAAAAAACAGTAAATCTGTCTCCCCATCAGTTGATGCAAAACCTTGACACTAAAGAATTTGTTCACTTATTTAAAAAAAAATGCACAGAACCATAAATGTTTTATATTTTGGAATATTTTCATATATATAATATTTAGGGGATGAGGTCCAAGTTCAACACAAATTAATTTATGTTTCATTTACAATATTTTAAATAATTTTGTTCATAAAACAAAGTTTCATGGTGTGGAATATTGTGACACATTGGTACTTAAAAGTTGCACACTTTGGAGGATTTTGGATTTTGAATTTTGGGGTTGGGATACCCAATCTGTTTAATTTCCTCAAGGCAGATGATAGTTTTAAAAAAAATGGGGGCTGGGATGTGGCTCAGTGGTAGCGCGCTCATCTAGCATGCGTGAGGCACTGGGTTCTCAGCACCATATAAAAATAAAAGATATTGTGACCACCTAAAACTAAAAAATAAATATTTTTAAAAATGCACATACTTTTAGATGGACATTGAGAAATTATCAAATGCTATTACCAAAAAGGGAAAATGAAAATTCTGGATTAAAAAAACAATTAAAATCCCTGGGACGGCTCCAAAGGCTGCACACATATCTTTGAACAACCACGTGGGTGGTGCAAGCCCGAGCAGGGCATCCAGACCTGTGTTCAAGTGCCAGCTCCCGGCCAGCTGAGCGACCTCTGCACATCCACGGTGTGTTCACACGGTCCTGTCCAAGGGATTGGAGATGAAAAGGAAACTGAGACGACATCAACCTCGACTCTGTGGTGCTTACACCTGAAGGACGGTCGAGTGGAAGATAAACCCCAACACCGTGGCAAGTGCAGCAGGGGCCTGAGGTAACCGGAGCTAAGCCCTGCTCCGAGCATCGGGGGTCAAGTTGAAGATCTAACTCTTGCTCTTAGCATCTCACAAGAGGAACAGGTTTGCCACACTGAGGGGAGAGGGGATGCTGCAATGGCGACCAGGATGGACAGAAGCAACGGAGGTCAGGCTGGGCTGCTGGGGAGGAGTTTGGGTTGCCATGGTGCAGAACACTCGGCTAACCTCACCTCCCAAGTGCTAAGTACGATACTCAGCCCAAAAAGGTGGGAGAAGTCAACTGTCCAGCGTGTGTTTAGAGGGATGTGTGCATGCAAAATTCCACTAGCTTCTCTAGACTCCCTCTGCAGTGTGGTCACAAGGACTGGCTCCCCACGAGCAAGCTGTGTTGTTATCAAGGCACACTGTGGAGGTGAGTTATGACAGGAGAGGAGGCTGGAAAAGTAGACTGGGACATTTATGGTGATCCCTGAGTATCATAGTAATGAACAAGGCTTTTCCTCCTGTAGAACAATAGGATAATGCACTTCCAAGAAAAAATAGCATCTCCTGGTCTCAATTTTCACACTGTAAAACTGAGACGGACAGGACTATTTCCAAAATTCTCTCCTGCACTTAAAGGAACCTCCATGTTTTACTTTGGTCTCCTAGGAATCTCTACTTCTTTCTCCAAATTTATTTTACAGAATATTTGACCCATAAAATAAATTTCATGCTCTTCTTTCTTCAGTCAATATCATTGCTATAGGGATTGGGGTTGTGGCTCAGCGTAGAACACTCACCTAGCACATGTGAGGCCCTAGGTTCAATCCTTAGCACCAAATAAAAACAAATAAATAAAATAAATACATTAAAAAAATGGAAATCAATCAAAACATCTAATGTCTGGTAAACAGTAAATGCAAATCAGTTCAATAAACTATTAGTATTTTAAGGTCACTGACTTGACTCCTGCTGCAGGACCTGAGCTCTTACTACAGGACTGGTTTAGATCCTGGTCCGTCACTGCTTGCTTGCACATGATACGATCATTTTAAAGGACAAACAGTACAAGGTGAAACAAAAGACAGGAAGACGACGTACCAAGAGGTTCTCTGGCTTGATGTCTCTGTGCACGATGCTGAGGCTGTGGAGATACCTGAGGGCGTTGGCCAGGTTGTACACCATGGCGCTGCCATCTCTCTCCGTGTACTTGGTTGAAGAAGTAATTGCATCAAAGAGGTCTCCACCCTGAAGGATATGGAAAAGAACTCAGCAAAACATCAGCGGTGCAGTCCATTGAAGGCCAAGGAAGTGCTTCAGGTGCTGCTAAAACTGACGATTGTGAACAAGGAAAGTTACAGGCAGCAAGACACGTGTCTGATCAGGCCTTCCAGGAACACTGTGAAGCCCTGGGATCGGGCGCCGAGGGGATTGAGCATCTCCTTACCTTGACCAGTTCCATCACCAGGAAGAGCTCGGTCGCCGTCTCCATCTCCTCGACGAGCATGATGATGTTGGGGTGTTTCACTCTGCGCAGTATCGACACTTCGTTCTCAATCAGGTGTTCCTGTCAAGTGAAGGGTGCAGAGAGGGTCAGAGCCCACAGCACCCTCTGCCCCGTCCCTGTGGATAACACTCCGGTAGACCCGAGGCCAAGGAGGCATCTCTTGACACAGAGATGTAACCACATCCCCCACCTACTTGGCTCCTACAGGACAGGACAGGCCAGTGCGGATGTCTTATTGTCACTGCCAAAAAGAACCAGACCTCTGAACGTGCCCCAGAAGCTCAGAGGTGCTTCTCTGGAACATAAAGCATATTGCTTCAACTCAGGGGCTGTGACTGGTGAAAGCGTGGGCACATAGCACTGTGATTTGCAAGTCAGTGGACCACTTTTAATTCCACTACATACTCCAAAGTAAGGATGAGGCATGTGCACCTGGATGCAGTGGCACATGCCTGTAATCCCAACGACTCAGGAGGCTGAGGCAGGAGGATCGTAAGTTCAAAGCCAGCCTCAGCAACTTAGCCAGGCTGTAAGCAATTTAGTGAGACCTTGTCTCAAAAATTTAAAAAAATTAATTAGTTAATTAAAAGGGCTGGGGATGTGACTTAGTGGTTAAACAACCCCTGGTTCAAATCCCTAGTACCCACCCCCCCAAAAAAAAGATAAGGCATCAAGGCATGTAGAAAAACTTGGTAAGCTTATGGCACATAACACACCTGGCATTAAACATTTTTAGTTTTTAACCATTACCAATATGAATTTTACTTCCGTGCTGAAATTCATTAAAAAAAAAGAAACTTCCTGCCTTTATAACTAGATATGAAATCCTTCACCAGATGGCTGGTCCTGCTCATCTTGCATTTCAGAAATCTGAAAACACATAGTGCCATGGGGACCACTACTCTCATTTTAACTTAATCACTTCTCTGAAAATGCCACCCGATTATCAGCCCTGGTGAGTAATGCAGTTGGGATCTGTGCTGTAGCAAAATGTTTACTTACAGAAATTAAGGAATCATTCTCAATACGTGAAGCCATGAATCACGAGCAATGATTGCTTTATTTTAAATGAGACATGAAAACCCCTTGGCAATACCACATTTATTGATCCTCATTAATGTCAACGATGAATTATTTTGAATTTAGAGAATGCTCTATAAAATGTGCTAATTGCCTTCTTACCACATTCTAGGAATTCAAACTGCATAGCCTTTACATAAAATGTACCTTACGAGAAATATCATTCACTACCTAAACACACATGTATGTACACACCTACATAGATACGTGCATCCATATCATTCATATTGCTCCTGTGCCTTTTCCATTACGAATCTCAGAGCAAAATTTAGTGCTCTGATATAGTATTTTATCCCTCGTTGGATACCATCTACGGTTCCTCTCTTGTCTTCATGTATCCATGTATGTATGTATTTTTACTCTAAGCCATCTCAAATCCTTTTTGACGATAGCTGGAGATATTAACTATGACAAATAAATAAATAGCATTCAGAGAAAATCTGCTGCAAGCTCTTGCATATGGCCAGTCGTGTTGCTCGAGCGTGGAATGCACCGCGCTCGTCCAAGAAGTCACTCGATAAATGTTGGCAGGTGAAGCGCAAACGCTAAGCAGAAGCAAAGAGAAGGAAGGAACCAACCACGGCTAGAAATCTGCTCACTCATGTCGGTCACTGTAAGGTATTTGGGTAATCTTTTAACTCTTCATCCTTAGAAGTGTCCTTGGAGTAGGACCTAGGTGTCCGGCATCTGAATCTACATCCCCCGCACTACACATGGCTTTTCTAAGGGGAATGCTTCAGTAAACTTCAACTTGGAATTTTTCTAAATGAAAATGAAAGCTACAAAGCTGAAAATATTTAATGCTACAAGCAGTAGCATTCACACTGACCTGGGGGTGGAGAATCACACCAAGCTTCGTGTAAGAAGAAAAATCTGAAATCTACACAGAGAGCAAGGCTGGGAAGTCTTTGACTAAGTTAGGACTCACTCAGCACTTCCAAACCTTCCAGAACACAGCAGTCCTCAGACCTCGCAAACCACCGCTGGGAAGGGAGGGACAGGGCCTCCTCCCCGCTTCCAAGTACCATCTGTCTAAGTTACAGAGCAGTCCACTGCAGCAGGCGGCCAGAGACCTGTCCCTCCCTCGGGAAGCAGCTGTGCACCCCACGCTGTCGTCACAAATGAAAGGCTTGGCAAACCCTTCACATTTATTCACACATTTTGAAGCATTTAGATCATCTGTGCCAAGTATGTCCCCAGTCACACTAAAAAAAGCAGAGTTATATGTAAAAGCAAGCAAATGGATTTGTTTCACTTTTATGTGAAGCAAAGACAATGACAGTTACTACCACTGTAGTAAAATAGGCTTTTTATTTTATGGTGCCAGGGATTGAACCCAGGGTCACTCTACCACTGAGCTACAACCCCCAACCCCCTTTTTCATTTATTTATTTTTTTTTAATTTTGATCAAACCTGTGATCCTCCCGCCTCAGCTTCCCAAGTCATATTGGTATTACAAGTATGCGTGTCACCATGCCCAGTTGAGGCTTTTCATTTAAAAGCTAAGTGTATCTATCACTTCAACTCTTCTCCCCAATTCCTTTTCTCCAAAGTTGGAAGAGTCTATAAACTTGCTTCTCCAGGTCTCTAACTGTGATGTGAATTTACATGTGTCAAGTAACCCCTACCACCAGGACCCGAAGCAGCTCTCTCAAATTGGGAGTTAAAGTTAGATGTCTGCCACACAAGCAAACTACAACCTCCCCAAAGTTATTATCTTTTTCAATCAAAGGCATGTGGAAAGCCTTGGGGGGTCACACTGTGCACTTCTCCAGGGCCACCAGCAGGGTTGTGTGTCAAATACCAAGCAAGCCCTGCAGCCCTGCTTCCTCCGCCATCACCCACCATCTCGCTCTCTGCACCCACCTGCCAACGGCCAGGACCCCAAGCACAGGGAATGCCTCCATTGGAGGTGGGAGCTGGGAGCCTCTGCTTCTCCACCTCTTCCCATCCCTGTGGAACTGCCTACGAACCAACACTCCGCTTTCTAAACCAATCACCATCAGAAGCGAACCAAAGCACTTCCCAGAAACGTCAGTATAGACGTTGTCTCCCCATTTCTCAGGCAACCCGTTTCTAATATTTAAAAATATTCTCTAATTACATTTTCAAGAATATTTTAAAATATCATATGAATATTACTTTTGTTCTGCCTCATCTTGGGCCCAGAGCAATGGGGTTGTTCACAGTATTTGATTATCCACTGTTACTCATGTTAGGGGACTCACAATTCTAATGCCAAAAAGTTCACCTGTGAGTCATTTCGAGGCAGTGTTCTGCAGCTCAGCAGGAGGGTAAATGACAAGACTGCCAACCTGGCAAAGGACATGGCCTTACCTTTTGACCTTGGTGATTTTGAGTGTGTGTGTTGGGGTGAGGGGAGTACTAGTACCAGGGATTGAACCCAGGAGTATTTAACCACCGAGCCACATCCCCAGCCCTTTTTTCTATTTTTATTTAGAAACAGAGTCTTGCTAAGTTGCTTAGAGCCTTGCTAAGTTGCTGAGGCTGGCTTTGAACTCGTAATCCTCCTGCCTCAGCCACCTGAGCCACTAGAATTATAGGTATGAGCCACTCACCCGGTGGACCATGGCACTTTTTAAAAATGTTTTTTCTTTTAATTGTAAATGGATACAATATTTTATTTATTTATTTATTTTTAAGGTGCTGAGGATTGAACCCAGTGCCTCACACATGCTCCACCACGGAGCCACCACACCAGCCCTGCCAAGGCAATTTTTAGCAAAGAGAGAGACAGAGAAACAGATTATGGAAGCCAACAATTCTCTCAAAACAAACCAATCCTCTGGTCTCCATCCTTCCCAGCCTCAAACAGGCCTTTCCTCTGCCCTCTCTTTCTTGCTGGCTGCCCCCCGCAGAAGGGGAAATCCCACCAATTTGAAGCTTTCCCCTCATCATCTAAGATCTCCCATCACTCACCAGTTCCTGCCCCTCTACCTCCGCAGGCGCCTCTCACTCCGTCCACTCACTCTTTCTACCCCTCTTGCCAATGTCCTGCCTTCTCGCACTTGCACAGGTGATTTTCTGTCTGGAACTTTACCCACCTCTTGTAATCTACTATCTATTCCTCAGGACCAGGCTGGACCTCACCCCCTCTGCTCAGTAGGGCCAGCTTCGATGACCCTCTCACATGCTCCCACTGTCCCCTGCTCTGCACCGGTCGGCCTTTTGAAGGATGACTTCCACCGTCTCCCAGCAGTCGTGCACTTCCTCTGAACTGAGAGTGCGTGTTCCACAGCCAGCCCCATCACTAACACGTAGCAGGTACCCAAGTGTTTGTGTGCATGAGCACACACCTCATGCACTCCTCCCGCTCAACGCTGGCTTTACAGCTGCAACTGTACCGCTTAGTAAACACTACTGAGGACAATACAGGAGGCAAAATGTTCCCATCACTACAAGGACCACTTCTGGGGTGAACGATGGCCACCCACAGATATCAAGTGCTAATCCCTAGAATTTGTAAATATGATTATTTGCAAAAAGGGCTTCTGGAGATATGGTTAAGGGGTCTGCAATTTAGAGAGAGCCCTGGATTACCTGGACAAGCTCTAAATGCCATCACAAGTGTCTTCTAAGAACAAGGCAGGAGCTCTCACCCAGAAGAGAGGTGACATGGGGATGGAGACAGACTGGAGGGACGTGGTCACAAGCCTGAGAACCTGTCCGTCACGTGAAATTGTTCAGAGGCAAGAAACAGGTCTCCCCCAAAGCCCCAGAAGGAGTGTGGATTTCTCACTTGTGGCCTCCAGAACGGTGAGAAAAATTTCTGTTGTTGTTTTAAGCCACGAAGTTTGTGGTAATTTATTCTAATGGCCTCAGAAAACTAACACCATATACTTTGGGATTTGTGCGCCATCTGGGCCTGTGTTAATTAACTTGAGCATTGCTGTGGCCAAAATACCTGGGAGACAACTTAGGAGAAGGAAACGTTCATTTTGGCTCATGATTTCAGAGAGTGAGTCCACGGTGGGCCAACTCCATTGCCCTGGGCCCAAGACGAGGCACAGCATCATGGCAGAAGGGCCTGACTGAGGGAAGCCACCCGACTCATAATGGCTGTCGCAGAGGATGGAGGTGGGAGGTGGGAGGTGGGAAGGGAAGACGAACCCTTCCAGGGCACACCCTCAGGGACCCACCTTCTGTAGCCATGCCCCACTTGTCTACAACTGCCACCAAGATAGTCCATTCAAACCAGGATGAGGTTATGGTTCTCAAAATCTCATCATCTCATCTCTGAGTATTCCTGCCTTGACACAGGAGATTGGGGGGAACATCTCTTATCCAAATCATAACATTCTGCCTTGGAGTCCCAAAAAGCTCATTTCCATCTCAGAAAGCAAAAATGCATTTGGCTCATCTCCGAGAGTCCCCTTGCTCCTAACAGTTCCAGCCTTAGCCAAAAGTCCAAGTCCAAAGTCTCCTCTGAAACTCAAGGCAAACTCTTGGCTGTCAGCCCCTGTGACGATCAAGGCAAGTTACAGATCACCAGTATCCAGTGGCACAGAGTAAACATTCCCAATCTGAAAGAGAGGCACAGAAAGAAAGGATGGTACCAAAACCCAGTCGGGCAAACAGGTCCCGTAACTCCACAGGAGAACATCTAGGGCACCTGGAGGGATATGCCCTCCAAAGGGCTTGGGCAGCCTGGCCCCTTGACCTTACTAGTTGCAGTATTCATGGCTTCTCTCTTAACCTGGCTCTCCCTGCTTCCTGGCCACCATGAAGGAGCACCACTTTTCCACCCCACCCTTTGGCCATGAGGTTCTGCCTCACCTTGGTCCCAGAGTAATTAACTCAGACAGCCGTGTGCTCAAGCTCTGAAACCATGAGCCAAAATAAACCTTACTTCCTCCAAAATATTCTAGTCACCTATTTTGGTCACAGTGATGCAAAGATGACCGACACAGGGCTCATAACATGTAGGTCATGTATGCAGAACTATCTGCAGGGAGAGAAAGGACTATATCTAGGTACGACTACAGAAAGCCCAGGGCTTCGTTCACAGTGGAGATTCAAAAACCATTTATTTAGAATGAAAGAAAATATGAAAACTGGAAGAATCCTTAACCTTCACAAAACCACAGCCTTCTCAACAGCCTCCTGAAGCCTAGCCCTGAGGCAGATCTTGCACTGATCTCCCACTTGGAAGGACCTAACACGGTTTGTGTCCTCTGAGCCTTTGCCCAGCTGTTCTAGCTACCTGGTAGGCTCTTCTTCCACCGCTGCCTACTGACATCCTACTGCGGTTCCAGAGCCAGCTCGAATGCTTCCTGCTGTATGGCACCTTCACTGGTCACCTGCTTCTCTCCCACATGCTTCCCATGGGCTCCTGTAACTCTCTACAGAGTTGGTGACAATTCATCTGTTAAATTATCCATTCCTAGCCCAGTGTCCTGCACATCCACCCACACACACCAAGTTCTAGGTAAATCAATCAATCAATGCTCATGTATATTTAAAAAGAAGAAACAGAAGGCAAGAGAGATGAGCCTTTTTTCCCAGGTTCTTTTTACCATGCAGAAATAAATTGAACCCAGAGTGGGTGTATGGCAGATGGGCCAATGTACAGGCCACCAATCGGCCCCAAATTCCAGCCGCGGTTCTGCTTCTGTGACTTCTGGGAAGCTATTTAATCTAAATCTCCGCTTCCTTATCTGTAGAAGCTCATACAAATGTTTTGCATCAGTGAAGGCAATGTACAAAGTTCCAATACATCTGGGATAAATAATATATTTTAAAAATCGCAGACATTTTCAGCATAATTAACTTCCTGCATTCAACCCAAAATACTTCAGAATAGTAGCTAAATGCACCCCTAAATTTTTTTAAAAAAAATTGTCTAGACAATTTTTATCTGCAAATAAAATTTCAGGCAGGCACAATGGTGCAGGCCTGTAATCCCAGTGACCTGGGAAGCTGAGGCAGAAGGAGCACAAATTCAAGAGCGGCCTTGGCAACTCAGTGAAACCCCGTCTCAAAAAAGGGCTGGGGACAGAGCTCCCTCCCCAGTACTGCAAAAAAAAAAAAAAATTTAAAAGTTAAAAAAGAAAAAAAAACTGTGGTGAGAAAAACTGACTTAAAATAAAGTTTTAAAACCACAATTTGATACAGTCTTAATGTGGAAATAGTTGTTCAAATAAGCAAAAGGTAAAGATGCAAATAAGCAGAGGAGTAAGAATTATAAAAACAGAATGACATTCAATAAAAAAGAAAGACAAGAGCCCAGTGTTTGAAATTATCCCTTTATCTCAGCACTTGGTGCAGCAGACTAAAATTTTTAGCATACAAAGATCTTTTTTGCAACTGCAAAAATAGCTGTTTAAATTTTAATCAGGTAAACAGCATTCTTCCTACAGCAATGTTTTTTTACTTTTTTTTTTTTTAAAAAAGTTAATATAATTGTATAGAACCTGGCTCCCCAGATTATGAAACATTCTGCTTAGATTATACAACAGATGGAGAAAGCAACGGTTACATATGGGGAAAAGGCCATTGCCAGTGAAAAAGCTAATAATATTGTTAGAATAAGTAAAAGCACATACATTTAAAGTAAATAGTAAAAAGGAGTCACTTCACAGTCTCTGCCGACCATCACAGAGCAGGATGGTGGCGGGTGACAAATTTCCCTCCTGGCTTCTCTATTTCAGGGACTCTGAGAAGAAGATTTTTCTAAAACTGTGTCACAACATTTTAAGTTTTCTGTGAAAAATACACAGTTTTGTAGATGTCCAGTGAAGACTAATTTGGGAGTTCCTAACTAAATGAAAAATCATTCCTATCACATCAAATCCGGTTAATTTTAAAGTCTACATTCCCCTGAGTATTAATAACATTAACTTGTGGGCCCAGAGATGTCATTTAGTGTATCACCTATGAGGACCTGATCCCCAGCACTGCCAAAAAAACCAAAATCTTATCATATCCTGGCACTTCTCTACACGTTTTCCATCCGTTGATTCAATCGTTACAACTAATCTAATCTTTTAGGTATTATTGGTAAATATATTTTAGAGGAAAAAACAGAGATCCCTCCCCCTCTACTGGGGAGGGGGGTGCTGTCACACAGCAAGAAAAGGCAGAGCCAGGATTAAACTTTATATGTTCTGTCCCCACAGTAACACTGACCAACAGGAATACAATGTGATCCATATTTGTAATTATAAGTCTTCCAACAGCCACATTAAAATATTAAAAGCAGGTAAAATTAACTTAAAAATATAACTTACTTAACCCACTATATCCAAAATAATCTATGATCATCCAAATACAAAGATATTAATGAAATCTTTTATATTCTTTTTCATAATACTAAGCCTTCAAAATATGGTATTTTACACCCACCCCATAGTTCAGACTAGCCTCATTTTGAGGCTCGCAGCTCCAGTGTTGGACACTGTGGTTCTACACCTGCACGCCAATCAAGAGAGCAGACTATCTACCAGGAAGGAATCTGTAAAAGTCAATGTAATCACTGTCAGTGAATATTTGTTTTTGCAAACAAAGTTAAAGTGCCAGTTCTCTAACATTTCAACAGTTCATCTTTCCCCAGCCAGGATGAGAGTCGGGACAGGATAAAAAAATGTCCATCGTGTTGACAATACAGTTCTGCACAGCGTTCATGCAAATCTTGACCAGCATTGGTTTCCAATCATTTCAAGGATGTCTGTATAGCTAGCACTCTTGGAACATATGGATAGGGTTTCCCTCAGGGGCAAAGGGCAGACTTCATTCATGACTACGAAAATAAAAATAATGTTTTCCTCTGGGGAAAAGTCGGGGCAGGTTGCTAGCAGCTCCCTCCTCAGGCTGGGGTTGTCTAAGCCTGTGCGTCTTCAGATCAGATACAGACCACTGTGTGTGCCGCTTTCAACGGGGACCCTTCCTATCCCTTCCACGAAGCCTGGGAGTTGAGGGGAACCAAAGCAAACATGAAGTTCGTGCTGCCCACTGCACCATGAGCATGGAGCTGCTGTTTGATCCAGGCATCCTGTGAAGCTGGAAGACCACCACAGCTTGGAACTGGTCCCTCTCGGGCCCCTCACACACCTTAACACACTCTGGAAAGTTGCTAGATTTTTAACTGGGCATCATTCAAAGAGAACTTGTATTTTCTATAACTAGAACCAAGATCAAATCAATTTACTGGTTTAGGATTAACATTAGGATTAACAGCAGGAAAAACCGTCTGACTGCTTTGCCGGCTGTTCCTGGGGGTCAGTTCCTGCCATGATGGTCTTGTCAAACATTCCCTGTACTAAACATCACGTCACGGCGATCCACTTTCTTTTAGGAAGCAGTTATGCACACCATACCTTTCCACAACACTTGGCTTTGTCTATGATCTTCAGAGCAAATTCCTTTCCAGTGGACCTAGGCGCAATCAGAGGAGGACCATTTAAAGACACAACCACAGATACCATCCTTCCTAATTTCCCAGAGAGCACAGACTCAGGGAATAAGGTTTGGCTGTTTCCTTTGCGCGTTCAAGACAATGTCTCAGGGAAAAAAGGTACTCAAAATAGAAAATAAAATCCCAAACAACAATGCATGTTAGTTAAATTCCTTTAATAAATATTATTATAGTATTATTAACTCATATTTGAAGTGTTGAAATTCTGTTGTATCAGAGCTAAACAAGAAATCATTTTTCCCCACTTAAATCTCAAGACAGATCTCCTAGGAAACATAATAAAATTGGGAATCACCTTAATGATAAACATTTTATTTTCAATTAATGTATCTTTATATCAATACATTAGTCACGTGAGCCTATGATTCAAAACTGGAAACTTGCCCCAGACTTTCTGGTACTATATCATTCACACCTTTAAGTGGCTGTATCTGCCACCAAAGAGATCATTTCCTTGGACACAAGCATCTTAACATGATTTAATCTGAATGTATCAAAAAATACTGATCCAAGAACAGCTCAGAGAAGAGTCCCGTTCTATTGACAGTTCTCTCCAGCGAGGCTGCTTCTGCTAGGGGGTTGGAGGACCCACTGATGAGGCCCTGCCTGGAAGATGAACTTTTATTTATTGTAAACCAAACCTTGCTTCATATTTCTAACAAGTCCTTAGAAGTCACATATTTTACACTCTATTTGTATACATGTGTTTTTTCTTGTCAATCTGTATGTGACATGTCAAATAGCTAGTCCTCAAGATAGACTCTTTCAGGAAGGAGAAAAGAGAGACTACCCAGGAAGGTCTAGTTCATTATGAATAAATTCTTCCCCACCACCACCACCAGAAGAGAGAACAAATTCCAAAGGAGAACCATAGGTGTAGAAGAACCCAGAACCCTCACTACCCACTCACCTGTCCATGCATTCTTTGACTACTGCAAAATTGCCATCACCAATGACCTTCCCAATTTTGTATTTCTCAAGAAGAGTTGATGATTCAGAGCACCTGTTTCCATTCACACCTGCAAAAAGGATAAAAGCAAATCTAAAGGAAATATCAGCATTTTGTATTGATTCCTATATGTTTCTAAAATAATAAACTGCAACACATTATATTTTTAAATTTATGGTGAAGCTAACGAAAATCTCAGCATATTTCCTAAATAGAATGCCTAAATCACCAATTTCCTTTTGACCTTGTTGGTTGGAATTAGAAACCAACAAAACCAACAAACGTAGCAAATCCTTGAACTATCAGCTGAAATAAATTATTAGCCTTGGTTAAAAACGAAGTCTAACTAGAACTTTTCCAAACTCTTGTCAATGCTCAGGAAAGAAGAAAGGAAGGAGGGGCTGGGGATTTGGCTCGAGCGGTAGCGTGTTCGCCTGGCATGCGTGTAGCCCGGGTTCCATCCTCAGCACCACATACCAACAAAGATGTTGTGTCCGCCAATAACTAAAAAAAAAAAAATATTAAAATTCTCTCTCTCTCTCTAAAAAAAAAAAAGAAGAAAGGAAGGGGACAGAGGGAGGGATTTAATCTTAGAAAAGTTCAAGATTTCCATTTTTTATTTTTTTTTTTGGTACTGAGAATTGAATACAGAAGAGCTATACCACTGAGCTACATCCTTAGCCTTTTTTTTCCCCCCACTTTGAGACAGGGTCTCTCCAAATTGAGGAGTGTCTCACTAATTTGTCCAGACTGGCCTTGAACTTGCAATGTTCTTGCCTCAGCCTCCCAAATTGCTGGGATTACAGGATGCACCACTGTAACCAGCACAATATCTCTAACTTTTCTGGTAAAGAAAGTTCTATACAGGTAAGATGCCTTCTGAAGGTTAACACCTGGCTCAAAGCCTTCTTAAAAAGGGGTGGGGTGTGTGTGTGTGTGTGTGTGTGTGTGTGTGTGTGTGTGTGTGTGTGTGTGTGTGTGTTAGGACGCAGGTTAAGAAACTACTTCTCAAAATGTGTCCAGTGCCCAGCACTTAGGAGACATACACTTTTGTTATTTAATTGAGAAAAATGACATGCACTTAGGAATTATGAGCAGATTATCAAAGAAAAATAAAGCCCAAGTCTCAACTTTGAAGATGCAGTGGCCTAATTAATGACAATGAGGTTTTATATACACTGAAGTGACCCCAACCCTTCCACCCGCTAACTGGGCTAACGGGTGACGTGACTACATTCATGTTGAGGAAGATCATAATTTGACACCCAGTGGGCTTGGGATGACTATCGGGTTCACCTGGATGATTTCCTTTATAAAGTCATGATCAGATTGACAACTACCTTCAGGACTCATGCAACGCTCAAGTTCAGGTCCACCATTCACATTGGAAGAAGATCTGCCGTGAGCAGAAATCTGCTGAAAGAGGAGAATGGCCATTACCTATTAGGATGCATTCACAGACCCAGGCTCAAGAGTCCTTAGAGAATAGACCATGCAACATAGAAGGATACAGAAAGACAGGAAACGTTTGCTTTCTTCTCATCTCACCTCTCTTCCTGTACACATCACATTAATGCATTTCTTTCTTAGATATATTTTCAAGTCAGACTAGATAGCAGGAAAATTGACACTTTTTTTTTTTAAGTGCACACAATCCTTTATTTTTCTGTGGTGCTGAGGACTGAACCCAGTGGCTCACATGTGCTAGGCAAGTGCTCTACCACTGAGCCACAACCTCAGCCCTGAAACTGCATTTGACTTTGGTAAAATAAAGGAGACTTTGTGGCATCACAGATGATTAAGGTTCTTATTAGTGGCAAAATAAGGCTTAGAACTGTAGACAATTCCAACAGCGCCACGCCAAACATCTAGTTTCTAACAGTTCAATCATTTTATTGCCAAACAACAAAACGTAATAGGTGGACCATCAAACTTTTCAATATTTAACATTTTCTTTTGCTTTTTTCTTGTTTTATTTGTTTTTTTGTCATTGAAGTTGAAGGCAACTCCAGAATTGGTAGCACTCTATGAGATAATGTTTAAAAGTTAGAAATCAGGGCCCAGAGAGGGACTTAGGATAAGCCTAGGAGAAAATCACAATATTCTCTATTCCGTTCCCCACCCATAGCTACCACCCTGCTCAGGTGCTCCCCTGGCTTCCTTGGTCCCTCACCAGAGGTCTCTTTGTTGCTGTTAATCTCTCCTCTATCACACGTTATTACCAAAGAAACTGTTCCTAAGGGCAGTTATAATATCACCCCCAGGATCCAAGAACCCTAGAGGGTCACTATCACCAACAGAATGACCCCAAAACCTTCAACACAGCATTCAAGCCTCAATCTGTACCCCTATCTACCTGACCAATATATTTCTTGCCACTTTTCTGGTGCATCTTATACTTACATTCACTCAAATGATTTTTTTTTTAAAGTTAAACTTTCGAAGTCTTAAATTTCTGCTCCATAAATGGAAAAAGTAGCATCAAACAGCTAGATATTTGATAGAGAATGAAAATTAGCTCATATCTAAAAAATAATTTAGCACAGGCACTGTAGCATAACGCAAACTCAACGTTAGTTATCAGACCTTTTTTTGAAATACCTAGCACAGAACTATTGTGTGTGTGTGTGTGGTGCTCGGGATTGAACCCTAGCACCTTGTGCGTGTAAGGCAAGCACTATCAACCGAGCTACATCCCTAGCACAGAACCTTGAGATGACTGAATGTTTTGAATTGTTGACTACCAAATGGCTATAAGAGACCTCTGGCTAAACATTCATTCAGAATTGATCCCCCCCTACCTCTAACCCAACTGTTTCCAGATTGAAAATTGTCAATGATCAGATCCTAATTGAGCTGATATCAGCCAAATTCTTCATGGAAGAAACATAAGAACAACATAATTTTTTCCAGAAAGTGAAATCTTAAAAGATAAACAGATCCCTGCTGGTTACTGCTTGACCCCAGAACAAACAACTGGGGAGATGGATTGTTAATGCCAGAGAACGACAGGGGCAGTGAGTCTAAATCTCATATCCTGGGACAGGCATACAGTCCCAGGCTACACAGTCTCAGTCCATAGCTGGCCGGGTCTGGCATGGACACTGGGCAAGAACCGTCTCCCTTCCACACTCAGAGCCTCAGAACCTTGGGTAGGTGGGTGTGCCGTCCCCACACCCCCTGCAGCAATCCTAAGAGCTGCTGTGGTCCGGGCTCAGCCCGAGACCTGCTTTCTCAGTTTTCCTGGAAGCAGATAACACTCTTGCAAGTCCTTTTTCCTGATCTAATTTGAGTAAGTACTGGTTTGCTGCAAACTGCCCTGTCCTGCCTGATTCCAGGACTGGAAACCAAGTCTCAGCAGGGCTGAAACAGCATCCTTCCTCACATGAACACGGGCACACATCCAGCCCCTCCCAGCGTCTACTCACGGAGCTCCTGTGAACCATTGTAACTCTCCCAGTGTTTATTTTGATTACCCCCCACCCTCTTACCCTATCCTGATTCCCTGTCCAGCCCAATAATTACAAACCCGGTTTGTGTTTAGGATTCCAGGGAGACAAAAAGCAGACAGAGAGACCAGGAAACAGAACAGGTGGTGAAAGCTGGTTCTCTGGCCCCAAAAAGAGAATGGCAACTGGGCGGAAGCCTGGAGACCAAGAGGAAGAGGGACCTCGTGGAGGGAGAGGGCTTGGGGCCAAGTGAAATGCCACCTCCGCTGTGTATCTGACAAAGGCCTCCCCAATTCACCAGGAAATGCAGCCGCCTTAGCAAATGGTGATGACAAGAACATGTTCCAAAATTGACTACTGTTTTTAAAGAGTTAAACCTCAAGCATTTAAAAATCCTATGTGAATTTAATGAGTGACTTATCCAATACATGCCTTTATTTGAAAATAAGGCTTTCATGAAGAAAATATAAAGGGGACGATTTTAGTATAGCACAGCTGAACAGAGTCAGAATCAATTTTCCTTTCTCCCTCCTCACTGTTTAGTAACATCTACAGTAACCACCTGTGCTATTTTAAACGCAAGCTGGGGAGAGAGGGTTACTGCTGCCCCCAAGCTTCCAGGCCTAGGGGCAGACGGACTAGCACACTTAACACACTTCCATGAAGCCTCCACAGTCCAGAGCAGGTTCTCAAGGTCACAAGTCATGCCAAGGAGCCCCGAGAGGGAGCCGTCTTGCCAGGGCACAGCCCGAGCTGTATCCTTGAGTCACTCTGCTTCTGAACAGGTTCACCTGACTTCCCAGTCATGAAGCCTGGCTCAACAGGGATACCAGAAAACCACGGCATTCACCAAGATCCCTGGAAAACGGGAGGCAGCCCCTGCTAAACACAAGGCAGAGCATTCCCGGCGCGCCAAAAGCAGGGCACACAGACAAAGAGCGCGAGACTGCACAGAATTCTCACTGTTTCCCCTGCAGGATGTTTCGTATTTCCCTGGTAAGAGAATGACTCTTACTGAAGCAGGGATTAAAGCAGCACCAGAAAAATCGAACATGGTATTTTTGATGAAAACTGTTCCATTTCGTGTTAAAAAAAAATAACGAGTTTTATTAAAATCCCTTACAATGCTCACGAGCGTTCACCGACCCCAGTGCTGAGGTCCTCCTTGGTACGCACACAATGACGGCTAGATATGGCCCGCCAGTACCAGTTGGCTCAGCAAGATGGGTTATGCAGGGGCGGGGAGGAGAGGGGATATAATTCCTTAGACAGGTCCTGGTTGGCCAAGGAGCACAGGTGACAGAAAGGACCTGGCGTTGCTGTGTCCCCCACTTACCCCTCTGGCAACAATAGCTCCATTGTTGTGAGTAAGCAAGGAAAAGGAATGTACCAGAATTGCTCTCCTGCTAAGAACGTCTTATAAAAGACTCGAAAATAGCAGAAAAAGCAACAAGACTTTCTCAACTGCCATCGACGTCTGAAAGGGCCCCTGCAGCTGATGGGGTACGTTCGATGACGACCCTCAGATGTCTATGCTTTTAGCCAGGACCTCGTGTCAGCACCCTACAAGAAAGTTCTTTGATAAGTGGATTATTACGATTTCTACAAGACTTAAGATTTAGAGAGGAATGTTAAGTGCTACCCTAAAAAGCTGACGTTTTGTTCAGAAATAGGCTTCTCAGAAAAGAGCAGCCCCAGGGGTTATTCAAGGCCTGTAGCACATGACTGACCTCAAGCAGAATCTAGGAGGCATTGGTGGTAGCCAGTTAACGTCCTCAAATGTGTTTGAAGATGGCACCACAGTTCAGCTGGTAAGTGATCAACAGAAGGATCAGAAACATTTTCTAACAAGGGCCAGAAAGTGACATTTTAGGCTCGGGGGGTCATATGGTCTCTATTGCAACTCTTCAACTCTGCAACTGAGCAGACAGAGACCATGTGCAAATAAATCAGTAAATAAAAAAACAAATTAGAAATGTTTTAAAAACAAGCCCAGCTGTGCTCCAATAATATTTTATTAAAAAAATAAAATAAAAAACCCAGACAACAGGCAGAATTTGGCCAGCACAAAAAGTCCTCGTCTGCACGAACTTTCTCAGGAAAGCTTTTCCTGCCACATAAGTTTTACACTGTTCTTTTACACTTGAAAACAGAATAGCCTTCAGGGTATGGTCGCTGCTGCGAAGGGGCAGTTCTCTGCATCTATATTAGAACTACGGGGGGAACCTTAAAAAGTTCTATTGCCAGGCTGTACCCAAGATTAACTAAGGGTCGAGCCCAGGTTTCAGCCTCTTCTAAAGCTCCACAGATGATCCAATGTGCAGCCAAGGTGGACGACATCTGTGGAGCAAGTTTCTGGCAGTTATTGCAATTGATTATTCAGCTACCATGATTTAAGTTTTTTGATTTTTGTTTTTGTTTTTTTCTTTATTTGGCTTTATTTATTCAAGCCCCTGGGGGTTTGAACCCAGGGGCACTCAACCACAGAGCCATATCCCCAGCTCCTTTTTTATATTTTATTTAGAGATAGGGTCTCTCTAAGTTGCTCTAGGGCCTTGCTAAGTTGTGGAGGCCAACTTTGAACTTGTTATCCTCCTACCTCAGCCTCCCAAAACACTGGGATTATAGGCGGGTGCCACTGTGCCCGACATGATTTAAGTTCTGTCACTTATTGAGTGTCTAAGCACTGCAAGTTATCTACAGCCAAACAATAACCTTTGCTTTGTAAGAAAAGGAAAGAAAGCCCCCTATGGTTTGTTGAATGCCTACTTTGGGCCAAATCTCGAAATGAGTACTTAATATGAATTGGTTATTATCAGCAACTCCATTGACCAGTGGAAAAAAAAAACAAATCTTAGAGATGTTAGGTAACTTTCCCAAATACAACAGCAAAGGTGGAGTTATAGAATCCAAAACCAGCTCTAACTCCAAAGTACAGGCACATTTCAGCTGCTCTTACCCTGTTGTCCTATTTTCTAAGATTGCAAGAGAAGTCCTACTAGGTTATTGAGTAATTAAGGGATGTCACCAATTTCCAAATCACTGATCAAAATATACATACAGGCATATTTAGAGTGTCTTCAGATTATGGCCAGGCGTGTGGCACACACCTGTAATCCCAGTGACTCGGGAGGCCGAGGCAGGAGGAGCGCAAGTTCAAACTTAGCTTCAGCAACTCAGTGAGATCTTGTCTCTAATAAAATATAAAAAAGGGCTGGGGATGTGGTTCAGTGGTTAAGTGCCCCTGAGTTCAATTCCTGGTACAAAAACAAAAAAAGAAAGACTGTCTTTCCATCACATAACATAGTAACATGTCTGAAATTCATGATATACAAATTGATAACCTTATAACCTTTCCTCACAAAGAAGTTAAGAAAAATTTCTTCTTTAAAAAGAAGTATACTGGGGGCTGGGGATGTGGCTCAAGCGGTAGCGCGCTCGCCTGGCATGTGCAGGGCGCTGGGTTCGGTCCTCAGCACCACACACCAACAAGGAAGTTGTGTCCGCCGAGAACTAAAAAATAAAAAAAAAATAAAAAAAAAATAAAAAAAAGAAGTATACTGGGCTGGGGATGTGGCTCAATCGGTAGCACGCTCGCCTGGCATGCATGCGGCCCGGGTTCGATCCTCAGCACCACATATAAACAAAGACGTTGTATCTGCCAATAACTAAAAAATAAATATTAAAATTCATTCTCTCTCTCCAAAAAAAAAAAAGAAGTATATTGAAGATGGGAAAAATATCTGTGAAAAGATTGCTTCACTTTTGTACTTCATTTTTTTTTTTTAACAAAAGCACCAATTCCATTAACTAGAAGGAAAGCTGGTGTAAATTACTATAAATGCTGAATTTGGAATGCATTTAAGAACAGAAAGGTCTGTTGTGGATATATTGGATTTCCGATCCTTTAGAACACTTTGAAGTACTTCAGTATGAGTAATGAGATATGAATGGAATCAGCACCAAAGGGTTGGTCACAAAGTGTTCCTACCTGCAGCCACCCCTCAGATTTGGTTTCATGTGACAAAATTAGTGTCATTTGAGGTTTGTGGTTGGTTAACTGTGATGAATGGAATGCACTGTGCATGTGAACACAGGATTAAGATAGTAGCCCACTAAGTGGTCCACCAAGGGGCTGGGAGACTCTGCTGGCTTGTGTTTTTCTGTCCCTCAGAATCACTGCCACCTCAGGAGACTACGTGGCCTGCTGCATCAGCACAGGACCTTGTCACATGCTAGTGAGACTTTCAAGTGAAGTGCCGTCTTACTGGCTCTTGCTCAAGAGACAGGTAGTATTATTGTGCTCCCCAGTAAAAACAGCTGCAGGCTTTCACTGTGAGGTCTTACCAATTTCCCAGCACACCACGGTGGCAGGACAGGGACTTGCCTCTTCAGTTCCAACCGTGGAGGCTACCACAGTCGGCCACTATGACAACCCCTAAGTCTTATCTCCCTCCTGTTTCCACCAAGAAGAATTTCTGACAGCCCACACTCATGAATAAGGGGACCTTTAATATGAACATGTGTTACTCAAGTTCATATCAAGTTCTTGCAATCGATCCAAGTGACACACTGATCTGCATGGCAAACCCTCCCTCCACCTGCACGAAGGCGGGCATCAGCCCACAAGGGCCACTAGCCCCCCAATGCGCCAGATTCACTGAGTGACCACAACATGCAGCCCACTGACCTCAAACGGGGTCTGGGATTCAATGTAACGGCTCATTTTTTTCCAGAAACTGAAGCCTTCAGAATGGCTCAGTCCCTCCTTTTGTTTTGGTTTCTAACAAAATCAGTTATGTTCAAAGATGAAGTCACCACCCAATGTTTGGGGCTAATGAAAACAGTATCAAAGTGGTCAGCGGCTTAGTCCTGAAGATTATTAACCAGTTCTAAATACAACAGAAAAGCCAAAGCTCCAGGGAGAAGCAATGACGTCGAAGGTCAGCGGCTACTGTGGATTTACATTTCACAGCTTCGAAAAGAAGTTTTCAAGTTCATGAGGTCAAAGAGTTGCGTTTTAGCTCTGCCAATCAGGATGAGATACTGCCAGGGCTTTCAACGCACTTCACAAATCTAGGGGATCTTTCACCACCAGCAGACCCAGGAGACAGCATCAGATAAAATATCAGCACATCAGACAGTTTATAATCTCAAGATGTTGGCTAATGTTCCAAGCGTACTTTTCTCGTCCTTCTTTCAACCAACGAGAATGCTCACGGCAGACAGCCCCCGGGCAGACAGCGCAGCCTCCAAATGCAAGGCATTTATCCCTCCGTGTCCACAGATGTGCCCGTGACTCCGAGGCCCTTAGTTACGACCGCCTTAAAAGTCTTAAACTGGGACATGGATGATGAATTAAAGTGCAGGGGAAATGCTTTCTTCATCTGTCTGGCAGCCGATGACACATTTAGTACTCTTTATTGCCTATCCGTCCCGAAGAAAACGCTGTGATTTAAGCACAGTAAATATTCCTGCAGGGGAAAATTATCAGCTAGATGGAAGGGACTCTGAGGAGCCCGGGCAGAGGAAACAGATCACAGGCCGAGGTCAAGGGGAAAACCAGGAAGACGGGGATTAGGAGAAGAAAACAATGTCAGAGCATGGGGTGGATTTGAAGAGAAGGAGAAGAAGGGACGGAGGGGGATCAGTCTGGAAAATCCAGGGCTGGAAGGAGAACAAAGCCAGGGGATTGATGGGGAGGGACGGTGGCAGCCTTCAAAGAGGAGGGTGGACAGGTTGGGGGGCAGGGACCGCCCAAGACAGAGGTTTGGGGTGGCTGGTAGGTGTAAATGGAAGAAGGCTGGTGTGACAGCCAGACTCCCAGATGGCACCCCCACACCTCACCCAATTTTCACACACTTAGGTCATGAATTGGCTGATGTCATGTGACTCCCGGGACATTAAAGAAATAATGGGGTGTGGCCTCCAAAGCTAGGTCACAGAAACCAGAGCTTCTCCATTACTCTCACTCTCTCTGATCATTTGGTTCAGGGGACACAGCGGGTTGCCATGTTCTGAGGATACTCAAGCCGACTTACGGGGAGGTCCCTGTGGTGAGGAGCCAAGGCGTCCTGCCCAGAGCCGGCTCCAACCTTCAGCAAGTGAAGGAGCCGCCCTGGAAGCAGAGCCTCCATTCCCAGTCAAGCCTTCGGGCCACCATGGCCCTGTTCTGCACTGTGACGGTAACCTCACGAAATAGCTTGGTCCAGAACCACCCAGCTCAACTGCTCCGGAATTCCTGACTCCCAACAACCGCGTGAGAAGATGAATGTGGATATTGTGTTACGCTGCTAAGTTTGGATACACCCTGTTTCTA
The DNA here is from genome assembly GCF_052094955.1 of Ictidomys tridecemlineatus. Classification (NCBI taxonomy): domain Eukaryota; kingdom Metazoa; phylum Chordata; class Mammalia; order Rodentia; family Sciuridae; genus Ictidomys; species Ictidomys tridecemlineatus. The sequence continues at coordinate 124,820,619 of NC_135485.1, forward strand.
ATGGAATCATTTATAAGTCAGTAACAGGTTTGGAGTACGCGGAGAGGGCAGGAAGGCAGGGACAAAGGGTAGAGTTGGGAAGGAGGTCAGTAAGAGCAGAGCAGAGGACTCGGACCCACCCCGGCTCCTGTTCTCCCCTTCCTCAGTGCGGTTCCCAGAAGCACTTCCTAATAAACCCACTGACCCTTAAACTCTATCTCTGAGTCTGCTTCACAGAGAACCTGGCCAGTGGTGGCCCTGGAATCTGTACTTTCAACGAGACCCCTGGGTCTGCAGCCTCCTGGCCTCTGGGAAGGCTACTCTGGATGCCTGAAGGCTTAGCACATTTACCTTTCTAAATACATAAAATACATAAGATAACAAATGAAAAAAAAATCCAGAGACTGACTTCTCTCACAATTACTTTCCTTCCCAGACATTACCGCACGCTCATCTTTGTGGAAGTGAAACTTCCTTTGTGTGGAAACAGCCTGAAAACCCCAGGGTTTAGGGTAAGAATCAGGAGCTATTCTGAGTGCTTTCTCTGTATTCAACCAAGCTCCCATCTGTGCAGTGGGTCCTGTTCACACATAAGGGCGACACGACATGACTTGCCCAAGATCACACAGTGAGTGGCCAAGCCAGGACCAGACCCAGGCACTGACCTCAGAGCCCTTGCTTCTAACCACCACACCATCCTGTGTTTTGCCTCCAGAGGAGGCAGATAGCTGAGCGCCAGGGGGCCCTGGGCATTCCCCTTTGAGGCCTCCATAGCCGAACACTAGGGGGCACCAGTTCTACCTTAATCCTCTCACCTACATGAACCAAAGGCTTTTGTCTTGGCTGCCCTTAGTTTGTTTTTTTAACTTCAGGGTGGAACATAATTTGTCAGTTTATTATTACAACAATCCTTTGAAAATACTTCCAATTTTTTTTTATTGGTGCATTATGATGTATATAATACTAGAATTCATTTTTGTCCTTGCTTAACTAGGGCAGGTTGGAACATTCGCAGAAATTTTTAATAGTTAAATGAGGACAAAATAAAAATAAAGAGTCCCAAGGAGCTGTGCACCCTTAGAGTGCAACTTGGCATGAAGTAGCCTCACTGCTCAGGCCTCGGGCTCGCCACATGCTGGACTGTGGAAGGCAGCCTGAGCCACGGCAGTGGAAGAGACTCCTGTCTGACCTGCAGAATGCTACCTGGCCCTTCAGGAAAAAAGTCCAAACAAAAGCCCACACCTAATACCTAGGGAGTCGTTCTAGGGTAGAAGCTTCACAGGGAGCTGCTGGGTGACCCTACCCTTTAATAACTCATTTTGTAAGTTTTTGTTCTGACCGTGTTTGCAATCATCTGTTTAACAGGCTGGCCTTGCTTTTTCACGGTGTCCTTGGACTGGGAATGCTCACAAGCACGGATTCCACTTTCAAATCCCAGTTATACTACTGTGCTAACAGGGTGGCTTCCGTCACAAGCCTGCCATGTAATATCGCCCCATATTTACGTACCCGACGCGCTGGATGGACCTGGACCACACTATGTGCGTTTCTAGCCTGTGCCAATCTTGACAATACTCAGCCCCATCCCTGGCTTACAAAGAAAAAAATCAGTAACCTTCACCTTTGTGAATTTTGTCATTTTAGGAATGTTTTATAGGGTTAAGTGAAAATGCTGGGCAAATGGTATAGAGTAGTTCACTTTGCAAGCTTCCATTAGATGCTATCAGCAAGCACTTCCCCACCAAGAAGAGCTGCCAATAAGCTCTCTCCCCCTATCTCTCCATCTCCCTCCATCCAGCCTCTCCCCACCCCAGGATTTCCTCCCTCCTTCCCCAACCCTCCCCTCCTGTTCCCCTTTCATTTAGTTCTCTTATGCAGAGCAGCTGTGTGAACCCAGGGACTCAGCAGTGAGCAACCCCTCTGCAGGGACTCTCCTGGAGGACTCACAGGGCATATCACCAGCTTCTCCTAGGAGAGCCATGAAGCAGGCCCACCAGAGACACGGGAAAGTGCAGAGACCCCAGCCAGTCCCCAAGACCTTGAAGAAGTCACCCCACATCTCTGTAAAATGAGGACTCAAAGGTCTGAGAATGCTTCTAATTTTCACATTCTATGACTTTAAGTACTAGTGTCAAAGACTCTCCTTTGACCAAAACTTTGTTGCTGCTCCTTTGCGTTTCCTGCTTGCACAGGCCTTGCCTTGGACTACCCTGTCCTTGCAGAATTCAGACTTAGCAAGAATCCTGCTAAACCGGGCACGGTGGCTCCCACCTGCAATCCCAGCACCCAGGAGGATGAGGCAGGAAGATGAAAAGTTACAGGCCAGGGCTGGGGTAGAGCACTTGCCTAGCAGGTGTGAGGCACTGGGTTCGATCTTAACCACCACAGAAAAATAAAATAAATAAAACCTTTGTCCATCAACAACTAAAAATATTTAAAAAAAAAAAATCCTGTGAAGTCATTCTAGGGGAAACCTCCCACCCTGATATCTGACCTTCATATAACTCCCTGGCCTGCATTTACCAAGAATGCTATCAAGTCGGTTTAGCCAGAAACCCTTTTCCTTTGAGGCTTCCTCTTAGTAATCTATCCCATGCCCCCACCTTGTTCCCTTGATATAAATCCCTCTTGTCCTTGCTGGAGGAGGCGTTGAGTCCAGTCTCTCTCGCTGCAAGACCTCCAACCACCACTGCCTGCCTTACCGTCCTTAACAAAAGTCAGGCGCACTCATTTTTTCCTTTAACGCTACTAAGGCAAGGCCAAAGTAATTATAACTGAGGTTGCTATGGTTTGGCTATTAAGTGCCCCTCAAAGGCTCATGTGGTAAAGGGTTGTTCTCCAGGGAAGTGCTGCTGGGAGGTGGTGGAGCCTTTAGGAGGCAGAGTCTAGTGAGAAGTTCTGAGGTCACTGGGGGTGTACCTTCACAGGGGACTCTGGTCCCTTCTTTTCTGCTTCCTGTTCCTGAGGTGAGCAATTATGCTTTCCCATATGCTCTTGTCACAACGCACTGCCTTGTCACAGACCCCAAAGCAATCAGGCCAACAGATCATGAACTGAAAACTCCAAAACTGTGAGCCAAAACATACCTTTTCACTTTATATGTTGATTGCCTCTGGCATTTTGTCACCAAAACAGAAGGCTGACTAACACAGATGTACAACTAACTCTCAGCTATCCTGACACCTTTTAGTTTTAGTTTTAAAGAATATTAAATACTTGGTCACCATCCTATTAAGACTCCCACACTCTGTTAAAAAAAAAAAAAAACCATTCCCAATTTGAAGCTTTACTTCCTCTACTGGCTTTGGTCCAACCCCTCAAAGAACATGATCTTTAACTGCACATGGATGGGGCAGAGTTGTCTTCTTCACAAACATAGTATTATTATAAAAAAAAATGAGTATCTTCTAGAGAGAAGAGGGCTGCTTTCTATCTTTTTTCAATGAGCAAACAAAAGTTGCATAATAATGTGATCAGAGAGTAAACATCATACCACCTTATTTTCATTTTTTTGTTCAACGTCTCCACCAAAATACAAAGCTATCAGAAATTCATACAAAGTGGGGAAATCGTGATAGAACATCAAATTCTGCTTACCTTTGACATTATCTTACTTAATTCCTAGAGAGTAACTCTCACATAGTTAAATAAACAATGAATAATAAAAACCTATACCCAAAACTGTGTCCCCAAAGACAAAGACACGAGAATCGACGCCTGCCCGCTAAGCCTGGCTTGCTTTGCCGGCTTTTGTAAACTCTCTGGTTCTTTGGATAAAAAAAGATTATCTATCCCCCAAACCATCACAGCATCTCAGGAGGATAAATAGTTCCTGCCCCTGAGAAACAGGCCTCCTCTGTCAGCTCCCCCTTAATTGATCTTAATAGGCGACTGTAAATGAAGAGGAAGGGGGAAGCACGGGCCTCACACACGGTAATCATCTGTAATTTTCCATTTGAAATGTCCCTGAAAAGAAAAAATAATGCCAACACGGGCAGATGTGAGTGATGTCAGGACATCAGAACTAGGGCGTTGGGCATAGAAAAGTAACTAGACTATACAGATCTGCTTGAAGAGGTTTTCTTTTTTAAGTAAATTTTTTCTTTTTCTTTTTTCTTGGAAGTTTTCATGTCAGTGAAAATGCAGAGATTGTTGAGATGTGCGACGAAACGGAATTTCACTGTCTGGAAATGTGGCCCAGGGCTCCGTGCGGCAGACTCACACAGACTAATACTGAAGGTAAATGTGGTGATTCTAAGTGAGGAAAAGGAATAGAGTCCCCAGCTTCTTAGCTTTTGGGCCCCCCCTTTTTGACAACTATAATCCTCATGTTTTAAGGGTTTTTTTTTTTTTTTTTAAATCAGTCATCCTTACTTAACAGATGAGAAAAAGAAAACCCAGAGGAGGAGTCACAGCTCACAGTGGGAAAGCAAGGGGGGGGGGGTGTCACGGAAAGACCACTACTCTTTATTTCACTTATAATCTCATTTTCAATCCTGACCAGTAATGATACTTCCCTTAATCAACCAATGATCTATCTTACTCTCTCCTGTCCTCGATAACTAATCCTGAGCACTTCCTGTGTGCTATATTGGAGTTACTATAGAAATTAAGATACCCTCAGCAGAGAAGAACCGTGTTTTCTTGATGTTTCAGCAATAACACCAGGTGTTACCATGTTTCAAACACTCCATGTATTTTCACTCCATAGACGTTTGTGATCCCCCGTGAGACTGTGTGTGTATGTGTGGAGCCACATGGGCCACAGTGTTCGTACATCTTCTCAAAGTGTTAGCGGTCCAGTCCTGAAGCTGTCCCGACTGTTAATAAGAAGCACCCAATGACCTCGTAGCAACTGCAGAAAAGGACAGTCGTGGGCTTACAGTTGGGAATGGAGAAAGAAGAAAGGTGTTAGCCCATTAACTAATGGGTAATAAAAAACGGGGGGGGAACGTGGCCAAGACCCAGGTAAGCAAGGACAACGGGGCCTCTCATGTTGGACACATGCAGCCCTAGATCAAAATCACACCCTGCCAGGGGAGAAACATGAATGACTTCTGCATGTGGCTCACTGGAAAGCTCACAGGGCCTCAGTCCAGGTTTACAACGACCGGCACTAGGAGCCACTCACTTTTTTGCATTCATGATATAACAACTTTCCTGGGAATCTTAGGTGAGCATCATTCACGTTCATGGGGACATACACAGCGTTCCCAGGGCAGCACAAGCCAGCCCTACTGACAGGCAGAGAATGGGACCTTCAGAAGATGGGGAGCCACAGACGCTCTGGTGGCATCAGGCTGCCAGAGGGTGAAGGGCCTTTACCCCTTTCATTTACATTCTTCAGCATCCTTAAAGAACAGGAAACATCTTGGACCATATTTGAAGTGCTTAGGAAACCAACTTTGGAGACTGCATTCCTAATAATAGTATCTCTGATATCAACCAAACACCAAGGGAATTGAAGTTATTTACACACACAAACATGGCTTTGCGTATACTTCAGTATTCTAGAGTACTTTACCTTACAGTCTGATTGTTCCTATAGGGAAACATCCAATGTTTCACCCGGATCATTTAGAGCTATTTTATCAGCACATTTTATAAATTATTGGGATCTATTAAACAACAATTAAACTTGACAAAATTCCACAAATTCAGTTTTGCCCATCATTCTTCTTCTTAGTTTACTGCCTACTTAACAACCTGCTTATTATGTTGTGGCTATGTACATTTTTAGGTCATCATAGAAATAAATCATAAGTGTTGACTAAGTTTCTCACCAAAAATGAACATTTTTTTTTTGCATTATCACTTGTAAGTATAGATATCAGAATTTCACTCTATTTTAGGTTTCAATAAAGTCAAATTATGGTAGCCATATTGCAATCATTATTCAAAAATAAGATTTTTTAAAAAAAAGAATTATGATGTTCTCCAAGGCTTTACCATTGCAAATCATTTTAACAATAAATGGAAAATAATTGTATTTTACCACATTCTGTTCAACCCTAACCACAAGCTTGCATTCTCATTTTGGAGAGGAGAATACTTCTGTGGTGAGAAGTTCAACAAAATTACAACAGGACACAGCATTTAAAGCCAGATCTTCCTGGCTGCAAATCCAACTTCCATTTTTAACTTGTTATTATACTCAAAACCCTAAACAAATTAAAGTATTACACTACACACCTTAAATATAACAAAATCACACAAGCATACCACATGTTCTATTTCATACCTTTAATCCTCTGAAACTTCCTGGGCTAGTTGGAGAAGAACTGGAGGATTTCGTAGATTTAGGAGTAGAGAGTTGGCTGCTGGGAGTTCCATTAACTGACCATGAGACAACAAAGGAGATGAAAATCATCAAAACCCAAAACAATCAGACCCTGTAAAAGCACTAAGTACATGCACAATACAGCTCCAACCAGCTCAAAGCAGATAGCAACTCAGCAAAAAAGAAAAAAATAATGTATTGTATTGCATTACAGACAAAGGGGGGAAAAAAGGACAAGAAGTAAAACTAGAATCATTTTCAATAACAATTTTCCAGCAGGGATATAAACAAATATATAAGACATGATGGAACTGGAGGTGTGACAACTTGTCCATATATCCCGCCTGCCAGAAAAGATAAATGACTGGCAGTTTCGTCTGCAATGAATTGCCTTGAGGGTCCTTCTGTGACCTCCAATATCCCCCTCTGTCTGGGTACCTACCAACCTGAATGACCAAGAAGTTCCTGGGCTCACCCAAACAACTCCACCCTAACCCAAGCAATTTTCCAAATATATTCCCTTTTATGGAAGGGATACTAGGATAGACCAGGGTCTTACATATGCAAAGTGCATCCTTTACCACTGGGCTACACCCCAGTGTATCCTTAATGGGAAGGGAAAATTACTGGTTGTTTTCCTTGAAATATTTACTTACAGCCTTCATGCAAATGAAGACATTCTTCAGCTTTCTTTTTATTGAGGCGAGTTATTTCTAATCCCTTCTTTTTTTTTTTTTCCATACACAGCTTCATTTCCCCCACTTTTTAGCAAATCTTGTTCATTTTCTATCCAGTCCCTCCAAACCTCCATATACTTCATTGGTAGAAATCTCAATTTAGATCCTATGCTAGGAAGAGTTATGGCCACCACTGTCTTCAAAGGAAGGTTAATTTGCAGATTCTGTTCTACAGAATGCTGACCAAACCCTTCAATACCATCCATGCTCATTCCTAATCATACCATCTCCATCTATTTGTGTAGTGATTTCACAAAGCTGATAACATCTAGAACTAATATTTTTTTTCCTAAGGACTATTTACAATCTTTTATTATTAATCTCCAAAGCTTTTGCCCAAAGTAGATGAAAACTGCCATTGATGTTTATGGAAAGAAAAAAATCCATCTACCTTTCTTTTCTTAACATGTGGGAGGAGACAATGATTATTTTAGATAATAAACATAATATGGAAATAAACTATTTTAGATAGAAGTAAGTATTAAAAGTCAAATGCAGAGGTAAGTGCTGACTTAAAAAGTGAGCACCAATCCTGAGGAGAGGCAGAAATTCTGGATCAAGAAGTATTTATGATGAGATGAATCACCTATAAACAAGGAATCCATGTTTATGAAATCATACTTGTTTACTGTATGGCTCATTTTAAACACTCAGTAAACGTGACATTTATTTCAGTTATCTTTAAATTTCCAAACTACAATTTCTTTAATTCTAAACTACTCATTTAGTTATCTAGATTTCCTTCAAAAATATATGTGGTACTTAGAATAAGAGTTCAACACAAGTAACCGCACAATTGAAAACATTTGAGAGTAGTTAGCCAGGTGTGGGGGGCACACACCTATAATCAATCCCAGCTATTCAAGAGGCTGAAGCAAGAGGATTGCAAGCTTGAGGTCAGTCTAGACAACTTGTCTCAAAATAAAATTAAAAAGGCTGGGTGTGTAGTACAGTGGTAGATGGCCCCTGGATTTGATCCCCAGTATTCCAAAAAGAAAAGGAGGGGGAAAAAAAGTTTTCAACAAGGCTGTGGTTGTAGTTCAACGGTAGAGCACTTGCCTAGCATGTGTGAGGCACTGGGTTTGATTCTCAGCACCCATAAAAATAAATGAAATAAAGTACTATGTCGGTCTACAACTAAAAAAAAAAGTATTTGCCAGTCCTTGTTATGGACTGAGGATGTGGCTCAGCAGTACAGTGCTTGCCTGGCATACATGAGGCCCTGGGTTCAATCCCGAGGGCGACAATAACAATATATATGCATAAAAACAACAAGAAAACATCAGCCCTTGATATTTCTCAATTTCAATTGCTGTTCTTTAAAAAATTTCCTTTAAAGAGTAGAGCACAAAGGATTTTCTTCATGATTTTATAATGGAGGATACAGGCCATCATGAATGTGCCCAGGGTATAAAATGCACATCAAGAGTGAACCTTAGGGCTGGGAATATAGCTCAGTTGGTAGAGTGCTTGCCTCGCGTGCACAGGGCCCTGGGTTCAATCCCCAGCACCACACACACACACACAAAAGAGTGAACCTTAATGTGAACCTCAGACCTCAGGTGACGATGAAGATGTGCTAACACACTCACCAAAAAAAAAGGTAGGGATTGATAATGGAGGTCCCATGTGTTTGGAGGCAGGAGATACACAGGTAACCAGCATTTTCTGCTTGATTTTGGTGTTAGGTTAACCTAATACTGCTCCAAAAAATAGTTTCTAAATTAAGAGGATTCATATAAAAAAATGAGATTATTATAGGTAATAAACTAGTAACTTGCCGTGAGCCGAGCCTGAATTTTACTTTTTTCCCCAGTGCTGGGGATTGAACCTAGAGCCTCAGGTATGCTGGCAAGCACTCTACTGTTAGCAACATCCCAGGTCTTTTAATTTTTATTATTTTTATATTTTATTCTATTTTTTTAAGACAGGAACTCAGTAAGTTGCTGAGGCTGGTCTTGATCTTGTGATCCTCCTACCTCAGCCTCCAGAGTAGCTGGGATTACAGACACGAGCCACGTGCCCAGCTATTTTAACTTCATCCCACACAATAACTTGTACAGGTCACCGGTCCCTAATCAATCAGCTTTCACATTGAAACCAAAGGCTTCCTTGAAATGGTGACAGAAATGGGACTAAAGGAAAAATTTTAGAAACCAGTTCTTGCACATGAAAAAGAACTAAAAATCCACCTGTGCCTAAGCCTTTTTTTTTTTAAATGTTTTTAGTTGTAACTGGACATTATTTTATTTATTTTTATGTGGTGCTGAGAATTGAACCCAGTGCCTCGCACATACTAGGCAAGCACTCTACCACTGAGCTACAACCCCAGCCCCTGCAAGCATGATTTCTTAATAAAACTTACTGCAAGGGACTTAATCCATGTCATACCTACACATACATACTTTCCCAAAATAATTCTCATCCTAAAAAGATACTAGTCACATGTAGCCCTCTCCGTTTTCAACAGCATTTGGAAGGTCCTAGAAATATTCACTAATGAGTCCTTAATCCCGTTACTTGAACAGTCTCCTGAGAGCTGGGGGAGGTCAATGGAGCTCTGGACACAGGTACGTGGTGCCCTTCCCATCACTGGTACCCTTGTACACTGCTGAAAGGTGGGCAAGGCCAGCCCGCACCTTCACAATGCTCCTATTCCTCACTCTTTCTGATTTTCTCCTCAAAAATTTATCCTCCTCCCTTCAACTTATGAGGTAAAGAGAAATTTGGGAGGCTTTGTTGTTTATTTCTTTGCTCGGAATACTCTCTATCTTGATGGACTATGAAAGATTCCCAAGCAAAAACATGGATTTTTTAAGACTCTAATTATGGTAACTGCTAACCCATTTATGTTATCCACATTAACATCCATGTGTTCATAACACATTGTTTCAGATGGTTTGATAGGGTCTTGTTGAAGACTGGAGTGGATCGAAGATTTCACTGGAAGCAGAACTTCTGTTCCAATATCATGTTTACAAAGCTACTATCTCTGTTTGAAATTCCAATTAGTCCTTTTCCTTTTTTGGGGGATGGGGGGATGGGGGATGAGACCTAATTTGTCCAGGCTGGCCTACAACTCCTGGCCTCAAATGATCCCCCAGCCTCAGCTTCCCAAGCCACTGGGACATACAGGTGCACACCACTGTGCCCAGCTCCCCTGGAGTTTTTTTAAATAGCATCAGGTATTCCAGAGCTAAAGTGGTCAGCAATAGCAAACAACACTGCTCCCGTCACTGTGGCCTCTAATAACACAAAGCCCTCTCCCTCTTGGTGATGGAAAACGGGGAGAAAGCACTGCAGGGCTAAATGCAGCAGCTTCTTCCAGAATCCCAGTGAAGTGCCAGCAGATGACTTGGGCTTTTGGTCGTCTGACTGCAGTGAGTGCACTCTCTGAATCGGTATCTTAGACCGCCTGCCCTCTGAAATGTGATTTTAAAATCTCACAACTTTTACCTACGAGTTTGAGGCCTCCTCTATCCAAATATAGATTCATTTGAAAATTTCATGTCCTGGAACGTTAGTGTTCCTTAATCAGCTTTTAAGAATTCCAAACTCAAGTTGAAAAGAATCATTTATGCAGTTATGAGGTCTGCAAAGCAAATGCAGCAGTGAGACGTTTGTAGTTCAGTGTGTTAATTTTCCTCTTTGGACCTCAGGGGGGACAAAACTGAATTAATTACATCTGATTCTTGGACCACTCTCTCTAATTATACTGATGTGATAAATATCTGTAAACATATCATCTAAAACAAAACCCAGGAATCTAACACTAAGTCTAAATCTACCATATTACTTGCTGAGGTCATCATATTTATGCAAATTTCATATTAGCTTTCTGAGTTTCAGGATAGTTTACAGAGAGCCTAATGCAATTTAAAAGAAGGTGAATGACAGAGATCTTTGGTAAAAATACTCAAGGTGCCGGCTGTCAGAGTGTGTGGAGCCTGTAACTTTATGAAAATCATTGGTTTACAACTAGAAAGACCACAGCACTGCCTCCTCGTGTGCACAGGAAACACCTCACAGTCCTACTCTGCTGGCAAATGTTACTATCAAGTACTTTGAACTCTAGGGTTTTAATGATTCCTAAGTGCTTAGCCCTGGTGGCAGGGAGTGGGGCAGGGATGAGGACAGAAAAGTACGATTGCTTCTATGGCGACTTTTGTATCTTCAACAAACCTCATCAGCCTATTTCAGTTAACAAAAAAAATTCCAAAATTAACTAGAAACAGAGCCCCTCGAGGGGACCGAGCCTCCTCCATCCCTCTGAATTTCAGCCACACAAAGACAGGCAGGAGGCACTCTGATCACTGGCTCTCACTGGACAGAGGGGGCCACGTCCTGCACCCTGTGAAGCATCTCACGCTGCCAGATGCGCATGGGAGGAGGCCAGACACACTCATGGAAATGGAGCAAAAAGAAACAGAAATGGAGCAAAGACAGAAACGGAAGCCCAGCGGAGCGACACAGCCATCGTGATGGTGGCTCACCTGGGGACTTGGCTGCAGAATAGGCACTGGAGTGATGGCCTCCCCTCCTGACTGCACACGCGCAGTGTACACAAAGCAGGAGGAGACAGCAAGAGAGCGGTTATTCAGCAGGTGTAAGGTGCACAGGAAAGAAGGGTGAACAGCCTGCCCCAAAGAAGGTGAGGGAGGTGCTGCGGGGGAGCCCCAAGGGGGTGGGGAGGCCCAGGCCTTCCAGAGCTGGGTGCTCAAGGTGGTCCACTGATTCCATTTGCTCCTGTGCTAGATTCTCCCCCCCAACCCCCCCCCACGCCCGTTCAATAGTTTTTCATAATTCTTCCCTTAGTGGGAAGTGAAACAAGCAAAATTATTCTTAATTACTATAAACAAGCCCAAAGAACCAATCTAGTGAGATATTTGTGGATATTTTTTATTGTTTAAAAAAAATGCCAAAACAGTCCAAATTATGACATCTATGGGCTTAAGACTTGGAAGAAACTTAATTACAGAGAAGTCTGATTCTTAAACAAGTACAACTTCCCAACAATGGTCTTGTTACTATCACATGGCTGGATGAAGAAAAGACCACTGGAGATTGATCAAGTAAATATATTTGTGTGTGCAACTGGGTGTGTTACAGCAATAAGAGGAACGTTAAGAAAATAAATATCCATAATTATTTAGTACAAAATTAAAAATGCAGTACACTGTGGTCAAAATGTAAATAAATACCAGAAAAAGATATATATAAGGCTATTCTTGAGAAAATGTGTCAGAACAAAAACACTTCTCTCGGGAGACTTACAACTTTGGAAAACAGATTTGACTTTGGAACTTTAAGATATTATCTATATGCTGTTCTGGACCCTTGGCTGTACACAGCCTGGCAAAGACTACCAGCTCATGAACATTAAAAAAAAAAAAAAACGGAAGGAGAATGACCTGCCCCTTCTGTGCATCCACAACTTTTCTATTAAGTACCTGAAGCTGGTGATTTGCTGCGACGAGAAGGCCCAGGGCTTTTGGATCCTGAATATTTAACGGCTGAGGCGCGAGAATAAGATGATTTCAGGACACGACATTCTAGAAAGAAACAAAAGTGCACATACTAAAGCAGGGTTCCACATTGGCCAGAGGCATATCATATGTGACTACAGTTTTCTGTCTGTAATGATTATGGGACGATTTCTCTATTATTGTTAAAGCTTTTTTATGGGGGGGGGGTGCATGCTGGGGAGTAAACCCAGGGATTCATGCATGCTGGGCAAGGGTTGTACCACTGACCAACCCTCAGTTCTGCTAAACTTTAATGTACAAAGCAACTGCCCCAAACGTACACCTGAGGTTATCTTCAGTTCCAAAACCCCAGTATCCCACTAACTGGAAACACAGAAACATCCACAGCTCATCCCCACATGTGCAACATCCTTTATAACCAGAAGCACTGACGGGCAGAGACTAATTTATTGTCCTCTCCAACTCCTTGATGACCTTATTTGAAAGGCTATGGGATGCTAACTCAAGGACTCTTCCTGTCTTATTTTCCCAAAGTGTGAAGCATTAAAAATGAAAATAGCTTTAAACAATAACTTAGGTCTTTCCATAAATTGTCAGTGTTTGAAGTACCAGAACTAATTACAGCTAACATAATCACTTCTAATTTGAATAACTAAGAATATGGGTTTTGGAATCACATAGATTTGGGATGAATCATGGATTTGACATTTACTAACTGGGAGACTTTGGTTATGTTCCAATAACCAAAGTCAAATAAAATGTTCTCAGTATTTTTCTCTTTTCTACTTTTCCCTAGTTGGAATAAGAATAAAATCTGCTTCACAGGCTTGTTATAAGGATTGAATTAGATAACATTGTCTACACTTTAAAATACTTCAATTTATGCAGAAATATTAAAATATGGGTTAGTTTTAATCTAAACCCTAGGGGCAGTAAATTAACATGTGAAGTACACTAATCAGAAAAATACACACCAGGGGAGGTTAGTTAGCATTTGAAAGACTCTAATCAAAACCTCATTGGAAGGGTAGCTACTTCTGCTTGGCTAATTGGCATTGTGGGTGTTAAAAAGTGTTCCTTGTTGAAAAGTGCAGTGTGTGGACCAGTTAGAAACATTTTAAAGGCGCTGTCACTCTTATGAGCAAGGATATGTCAATATTGAGCCAATAACTTCAGAACTACACTTTGGGTGTAAGAATCAGAGCTCATCCTGCATCCAGCTCTTACTAGGGGATCTGTTACTTGACCAAGATTAGGTTAGCTGAATTCCAAGGATCTTTACTGCAAGAAATTGTTAGAAGCCTAAAAAGACAGTTAGGACTTCAAGATCACAACACAAGATAAACAACTGATTTTTTTTAAACTCCTTGCCTCCTAATAAATGCACTTGTGGTGAATCAGGTCTGAGATTTGCTTTCACTGCAAAACCTTACCATGGAATGGCATGATATTTTCAGGGACAATAGCAGCAGAAGATATATTCTCTAGCATGTGACAGACACCCTAGCTGCCATGACATGCGAATTCCCTTAATCCTCACTAAGCCTTATGAAATTATCATTATTCTCCTCTCTTTGGAGCAAGTAACTAGAAATTGAGAGAAGAAACCAATAGTTCTCACCTGCCTCCTACTACTGGAAGCCACTGATGGCCACCAACAATGAAGGATCCAACCAGCTCAGATAAATTTACAACATGCACCCAAAGCAGAGTACAGTGTCTGTACACACACAGGAACAAATGTTCTGTTGCTGATATTATCCAAATACACTTCTCTTTTGTAATACTGGGGACCGAACCCAGGGGCTCTACCACTGGGCTGGATCCTTAGCCCCCAACCCTGGTTTTTACTTTTTTGAAATAAGAGTGTAATGGTTTAGATATGAGGTGTTCCCCAAAAGCTCCTGTGAGAGACAAAGCAAGAGTCTTCAGAGATGAAAGGATTGGGCGGTGAGGGCCTGAATTTACCCCCTGATGGGATTAACTGGGTGGTAACTGTAGGTAGGCAGGGTGTGGCTAATGGAGGTGGATCCCTGGGGGACGTGCCTTTGGGGTTTATATTTTGTGCTTGTTGAGCCCTCTCTCTGCTTCCCAGTGTGTTGTCTTAAAGGTACTTCCTTCCACCACACTCTTCCACCATGATGTTCTGCCTAACCTTGAGCCCAGAGGAATGGAGCCAGCTGTCAATAGACTGAGACCTCTGAAACTCTGAGCCCTAAATAAACTTTTCCTTCTCTAAAATTGTTCTTGTCAGGTCTTTAAGGCACAGCAGAAAAAAAAAAAAAAAAACAACAACTAAGTCTTGCTAAATTGGTAAGGCTGACCTCAAACTTGTGATCCTCCTGCATCTGCCTCTAAATTGCTAGGATCACAGGTATGCAGCACCATGCCCAAAGACACTATCTCCCAGAACATATCATTTAGTTTCAGTGTCTTGACTTTCAAAATGACTGCTATTGACAAAGAAATACTATGAAATTAAAGCTAAAATGGAGGAAAATGTAAAATATAGTTGACAAGTAAATGAATATCTCCATCAACCTCCATCTCACAGGAATAAGGGAGAACATTATCAGCAGAGATAACACAAATGAACATCATCTACAATTAAGGACCTTAGAGTGGTGTCACCAACCTAAAGCAGGGGTGATGCTCCAGTAGAATACAAAACAGAAACCCTTTAAGAAATGTGGTAGAGGAGAAAACCAAAACAGAAAAACACAGATAAACCATCCACACATGGAAATTGATACAGGATAACAGGAAAGAACGACAAGAGATTACGGCCATGTCAAGTTTTAAAAAGCACATGTATCCCTATTTATTTGGTGATGTATTTCTCTAATTCTGAATTGTCACAACCCCTCAATTGGAAGTTGTCTACCATTCATTATTTTCAGAGCCAACTTTCCTCATGTATAAAAAGCAGGAATTTATCTCTAATTTTTTTTCCTAATATTTTATGCCCTATTTAAAGAAGTTGACTTCACTATTAGCCAAATCAATCATTATTACTGTGATAGGTTTAGAATAATTAAGACTATAAAGCCCTATTCCTAGAACATTTGAAATAACTGAGATAACTTCTATTAGCTGAAAACTCCAAATACTGGCTAAAATCAAGAAAAAGGGATCTTTTAATTTCACCCACAAAATAGCCTCCCCCCAGGAAATAGATACACAAAGCGTGTTATTGTTTCTCTTTCAAAGTTGCAACCCAAACAATGGGGTAAAAAGAAACCTCGGATCACCGCTAGTAACTATTTAGTTATTTTTATTTTTTGTTTGCATTTTGAGACAGGGTCTTGCTGAGCAGTCTAGGCTGGCCTCGAAGTCCCAGGCTCAAGGGATCCTTCTCCCCTTCAGTCCCCCGAGCAGCTGGGACTCCGACGGGCGAGAGCCACCGAGCCCAGCTCATCTTTCCTCAACACAGTGACCTCTTAACATGTGTGTTGTCTTAAAGGTGACTAAATCCCAAGCCTTCATTCCCGGGGTTAGAGCCGGTAGGAGCTGCCTTACCGCTGTGATCCAAGACAAAGTCATCCTGGGCGTAACGGAATTTTTCAGGTCCACATGCAATAAAAACATCATCATCACCAAAAAAGTCCTGAAGACAAGTAACCTGAAAAAAAAGAGAAAAAAAAAATCACACCCAAGAAATCAGAAATATTTGGGGAAAAAAAAAAGTTAGCAAAATGGAAAACATTTTCTAGCCTCACTACAGTACTGAGACGGAAGAGGAAGCTGCTCAACATCACACCACACTCCCCACACCAGGCCTTCACGAAGCACTTTCCCGCACACTCCCGACCCCAGACCTACACCGAAGAGGGCTCTGCAGACCTCGGTGCTCCTGCTGGACAAGTGAAGTCAAGCTGCACTGGCGAGGCTAAGGGATTTTTGTAAATTTTTTTTTTAGTTGTAGATGGACACAATACCTTTATTTCATTCATTTTATGTGGTGCTGAGAATCAAACCCAGTGCCCCCCACACACTGGGTGAGCACTCACCACTGAGCCTCAACCCCAGCCCAAGTAAGTGGGGTTTTTGTTCAGGGTTCCTCAATGGATGGTGGCAAAGCTGGAGTGGCTTTCAGTTCTAGGGTTCTTTTCTCTTCTGTCCTTCCCCTTCTAATACTCCAGTTCCCTGCTGTGTGTGTGACCTTGGGCATGACTCTTCTGTACCTCCAGTACAGTGCCTTGGGTTGTTCTGAAGATTAACATGAAAACTGCTCTGGGATTGTACCTGGTATAGGAGGTGCTGGGCCTGTTAACACCCATCTCTATCACGGCCAGGATCCCATGAAAGTAGTGGGAGTGTGGCTCCAGTGCTCTTCCAAGGCCCTAACCCTAAATGTGAAGTCTTCATTACATACTCAGCTTTCAAAAGTTCTCCCCCTCTGTACTTTATCAGTTCAGACCCCAGAGAACCTGGATTCTGGGGACAAATCAACCCATTCATTCCGGGAGTAACAACTGGAACCATCTTTCAGGGCTTTGGACACGGATGGGTTCTACTTTCACCTTTCACCTGTTTTTCAAAGGGACGTACGATTCCTTCTGTAAAAAGCATTCCAATCCCCGTAAAAGTTTTAACAAATTGCTTTAGTACTTAGAGGGACAGAGCAGTCTCAATAATCCTGTATGTCTTCATCATCAGCTTTTAATTGGAGGGGAAAAAAACAACACCTCATTATAGAATCAGAAAACAAAGCTCCATGGAGAAGAAACTAGATAAGTTCTAGATGACTCAGGTCACAGTATTCAAGTGACCCTAATGACGCACCCTGCAACACCAAAAAGTTGCACAGACCACGGGTGGAGCAGGCACGGGCGGACATCGCCCACTCCTCCTGTTCTCACCAAGGAAGTTCTCCCTTCTGTGCTTCACCGCATCTCAGCACAGGCCACACGGCATCCGACGCCCCCAGGAAGAACCCTCTGGTTCTGGTTCCCCGGCTTCTTTCCGTCTCAGCTGGTGAGGGCACAGGCCCTTCACCCACGCTGGCCTCTTGGGGGTGTCCTCCTCTCCCGTCGGCACTAGGCCCCCACACCCCGGCTGTTCCAACTCTTAGAGGCTCTTGCCTGTCCATACTTCTACTCTTGGTTCACACGCACCTTCTCCTGGCCTGGACTCCCGCCGTGGCCCCCAAGTTCCCCAGCTCCAGCCATTACCGTTCTCAAGGTTGGTGCGCCCAGTCTCCCACAGGCACCAGGGCGACCACACACCATCTGCAACCCTCAGTGGCTCCTTCCTTGATAAGACGAGGTCCTCCGTGGGCACGGCCTGCTCACCCCTCACCCGCGTCTTTGCCGTTTCTTTTGTTCACTCCTAGTCCCGTCAAGCCTACTTGGGTCCCTATCTGCACAGTGGTGGGAGGTGGTTTTTTTTTCCTTTCTTCAACTGCTTTATTGAGATATGATTCATGTACCGTACAATGCACCCACTCAAGGTATTTAATGTATTCAGAGTTGTGCAACCAAGACCATGATCCATTTTTGAAATTTTCACTGCCCCAAAAAGAAACTCCGCGCCCATTAGCATGATGCCCTTTCCTCATGCCCAAGGGCCCATAACCTACCTTTTTTTTTTTTTTTTTTGATACTGGGAATTGAACCCAGGGGCTACATCTCCAACACTTGAGACGGGTTCTAAGTTGCCCAGGCTGACCTCAAACTTGCGGTCCTCTTGCCTCAGCTTCCAAGTTGCTAGCATTACAGACGTACATCACCACGCCCAGTTCCACAGCCTACTTATCTCTCTATGAACTTGACTATTCTAGGTACTTTATATGAATAGAATTACACAGTATGTGACAGTTGGTGCCTGGCTCCTTTCACTTGGCACACCTTCAAGTTCATCTGTGTTGGAGCATGTTGCGGAGTTTTATTCCTTTCCATGGCTAAATAATACTCCAGCGTATGGATGAAGCACATTTGTTTGTTATCACCCACTAGGTGATGGACACGTGGGCTGCCTCCACCTCAGTGCTAGCTCTTGCCACCATGCTGTCCCTCGGGCTTGTCTGATGACTATTTAAACCAGGAATTCTGGGTGGGCATGAATGTTTCCTATTCATGATCCCCTAGGGCTCAGGAGAGCTCTGGCTTTGCTGTAGATCTAACCCCTGTCGCTGGATGAACTGAGGTGCAGCAAGGGGTTGCTCCTCTGGGACCCGAGTACAACACACAGATAACTTCTCCAAGGCCAGGGGTACCACGGCTGCGACCTTCATGCCCATCATCGCCTCCCAGGTTCAGGACTTGGTGAATCACCACATCACTGAACTTCTCTGGATTCAACCTCTTAAGAGGTGCATTATCTCATTATCCCTGCAATAACCCTATGACACTGACACTATGGCCACTCCTCATTTACAAATAAAACACAGATCTAGAGAGAGGAACGTGCCCTCACACAGGGAATGAACGAGTACACAGGAGTTTTTGTGGCGGTCCTGCACTTCCACATCTGCTTTCATCTTTTTGGCTGTCAGGAAAGCCACCCCCCACCCACCATGGCTCGGGGGTTGAACCCAGGGCCTCCCACAAGCTAGACAGGCTCCCTCCCCCTGCATTACTGGGAACGCCATGCTGCGTTCCCTCATCGGGAATCCCACAGTTCATTTTCCTATTTCATTTCACATTGTTTTCTAGTGATTTATGTGTACTTTATATTTCCAACTGTTTTGTTTTTTTAACACACATTCATTCAATGAATTACCTGAACCTAGTTTTACTTCCTTGGCTGAGTAAAATAAATATCATTGAATTTTAACCCAATATTTTGAGAAAGAAAACTTCTGCATTAAAAAGGACTGAATTTTCTAAAACACACTTGAATGAATATGTCTTTGTGAAAAATTGGTTATTCATTTTTTTTTCTTGGTACTGGGGGTTGAACCCAGGGGCACTTAACCACTGAGCCACATCCCCAGCTCTTTTCGATACTTTATTTTTTTTTATTTTATTTATTTATTTTTTTATTATTAGTTGTTCAAAACATTACAAAGCTCATGACATATCATATTTCATACATTTGATTCAAGCAGATGATGAACTCCCATTTTTACCCCGTATACATATTGCAGATTCACATCGGTTCCTCATCCACTTTTTTACATACTGCCATACTAGTGTCTGTTGTGTTCTGCTGCCCTTCCTATCCTCTACTGTCCCCCCTCCTCCCCACCCTCCCCTCCCATCTTCTCTCTCTACCCCATCTACTGTAATTCATTTCTCTCTCTTGTTTTTTTTCTCCTTTCCGCTCACTTCCTCTTATATGTAATTTTGTATAACAATGAGGGTCTCCTTCCTTTACCATGCAATTTCCCTTCTCGCTCTCTTTCCCTCCCCCCCTCTCGACCCTGTTTAATGGTGATCTTCTTCTCATGCTCTTCCTCCCTATTCTGTTCTTAGTTGCTCTCCTTATATTTAGAGTCAGTCTCACTGAGTTGCTTAGGGCCTCACTGAATTCCTGAGGCTGACTTTGAACTCACAATCCTCCTGCCTCAACCTCCTGAGCCACTGGGATTACAGGCATGTGCCCAGCAATTAATTCATTTTAATTCATCTTATAACAAGGAAATATTTTGTCTGACATTGTATTTGTTGGCATTTACAAACAACCAAGTTACTTATTATACAGAACAAAAGCACTCGAGTTCCAAGGAACACGACAGATCAAAGGATGGTTTATTTTCCAAACAGTTCTATTTAGCACTTCCTAATGATCTCTTATTGATGTCACCTGTCAGCTTAAAATTGGCTTTCCAAACAGTTTGCCTCCCTTTGACTCAGGTTCTAGGCACTGAATGCATCTTTGGTTAGTTAATCAAAACAAATAATTTTCAATTAGGTACAGCTATGCCTTAAATAAGCCATCAATACTTTCAAGAAATGAGAGACATCAAGTGAATGCAGGGTACAACTTGAGATAACACACGTATCCTGACCGATTTGATTTATACAGGTGTACGCTCAGGACAGTGACCCACCACCCAAAATGAGAAACTGCTCTTGCCTCCCTTCATCCAAAACCAGGCACTAGTCCAGGTGCTACAGAAACATCAGTCCAACAGAGAAGGAGGAGGAAGAAGAGGGAGGGAGAAAGAAATTCTCGCCTTCACCGAGCATGTCTGGGAGACGGACAATCGGATGCTCGGGTCAAGTATACCACGTTAGGAGGTAGTGTGAGCATGGGTAAAGGGCATGCCAGGGGAACCGTGAACACAGGGGAGGGTCGCTGTGACGCTAACTAGGGCGGGCAGGGAATGCTTCCCTGCCAAGGTGACATCTGAACAAAAGCTGAACAGGGTGACAGAGGAAGCCATGCAAGATATCTGTGGGAACAGTGTTCCAGGCAAGGAACATGCAAGAGCCCTGCAGAGAGATGAGGCTGAGCATGTCCACAAGCAGCAGCAAGAAAGTCCTGGATGACAGTGACGGGGGAGAAAGGTCATGCGAGGCGAAGCCCAGTGTGTGGGGCTTTGGCTTTACTCTCAGTGAGGTGGGCAGCCCCTGGCTGATTTCAAGCAGAAGACAGCCACAACATGACTCTCATTTCAACAGGATCAGACAGGGCTAAGACTAC
This sequence comes from Ictidomys tridecemlineatus, assembly GCF_052094955.1. Classification (NCBI taxonomy): domain Eukaryota; kingdom Metazoa; phylum Chordata; class Mammalia; order Rodentia; family Sciuridae; genus Ictidomys; species Ictidomys tridecemlineatus. The sequence goes on from NC_135485.1 coordinate 124,841,693, forward strand.
ATGATAGGAGCTCAAAAAAAAAAAAAAAAAAAGTCCGAGCAGGGCATGGTGTCATATGCTTATAATCCCAGCTACTCGGGAGGCCGGAGCATGAGAGTCACCACTTTGAGGCCAGCCTGGGCAACTCAGTGAGACTGTATCAAAATAAAATTTCATAAAGGGCTGGGGATGAGCTCAATGGTAGAGCATTGGCCTCGGGTTCAATCCCTGGTACTGAAAAAAGAAATCCAATTTAAAAATGGACTAATGATCTAAACAGACATTTCTCCAAAAAATATATTATATAAATGGCCAAAGAGCATACAGGGGGGAAAAATGCTAAACATCGTCAGGGAACTGCAAACAAGACATCTTCTCACCCCAGTCAGGATGGTATCATCAAAAAATCAAAACATTGATAAATGGTGGCAAAGGTGCATAGAAAAGAGAACTTGTAGGCATTCTTGGTGGGAATGTAAACCAATCCAGCTGTCATGGAGAACAGTAAGGTTCTTTAAAAAACTAAAAAGAGACCTACCAGATGATCCAGCTATCCTACTTCTAGGCACATATCCAAAAGAAATGAAATCAGTCAAAGAGACACAGAGAGTCCCAGGTTCCCTGCAACCCTACCCACAACAGTCAGGATATGGAGGTGTCTGTCCATGAAGGAATGGGTAAAGGAAATGCAGTATGTGTGGGGGGTGTGGGGGGGTATGAAATGGATTGTTATTCAGCCATAAAAAGAATAAAATTCGACCACTTGAGGCAAAATGAATGCAAGTGGAAGATATTATATTAAGTAAAATAAGCCAGACAGACACAAAACTCACTCAGGTGGAATCTTAAAAGTTGACCTCAAAGAAGAGAGCCATGATTGCTAGAGCGAGGAAGGTCAGGAGAAGTTCACGATAACAGGAGGCAAGCGCAGTGAGACAGAAGGAATAGCTCCAGTGCTCTCCAGCCAGGGACGACTCAAGTTCATGACAACCTATTACATATTTCATGAAGAGCTTCAAGAAAGGAGTTGCAAGTCCCCAAACATGATGACGACGAGACGGAAATGCTAACTAGCCTGATTCAGTCATTACACATTGCGCACGTGGACTCAATGATCATGCTGGCCTGTGAGTGAGTACACTTAGGTGTCAGTTAAAAAGAAAAATCCAAAACTGAAAAAAAGGCTAGACTATAAAAGGGCAAGAACGGGGGACAGTGTAGTCCGAAACTCTGGCCTCTCCAGGCAGAGAGGCGGGAGGCCTGGGCAAGGGAGTCAGGGGTGGCAGTAGAAGGGAGTCATGTTGGGCAGAGGAACACTAAGGAAGGAAAGAACGCCACAGGGCTGGCGGGGTTGCGGCTCAGTGGTGCAGTGCTTGCTAGGGAGGCACTGGGTTCCATCCTGAGCACCAGATAAAAATAGAGATATTGTGTTCATCTGCAACTAAAACAATATTTTTTTTAAAAAAAAGGGAAGATCACCATCGTTCAGGGATTTTGGCTTGAGCAACTGAAAGGACGAGACCACCATTAACTCTGCAGGGAAGAGGGCAAGGTAACATGCCAGTTCAGTAGTGCAGAGGACGCTCCAGAATTCAGATTTGGAACATTCACTGGGGAATTCCCATGAAACATCCAGGTGGAGGTGCGGAGTAGAAAGCTGGATATACACAAATCTGAATTTCAGGGGAGAGATCAGGGCTGGGGGTATAATTTGGAATGGGTGGTTTTTAAAATCTTGGATCATCACAGTGGTGCGCACACACACACACACACACACACACACACACACACACACACACACACACACAGGACAGGGGTGCAAGGCCTGAACTCCAAAGTGCAGCCACATTACAAGGTCAGGAAGAAGCTGCAAATTCAGCAAAGAGAAGGAGCAGCCAGACAGGGAGGAAGAAAAGCCGCTGTGCTGGAGACCAAGCCAAGGAGGAGTTTCAAGGAGAAGGGAGCCACCAATTGGGTGTCGATGCTTCTGACAGGCCAAACTAGATGAAGATTGACAAGTGACAACTGAATTCAGCAACATGAATATCACTGGGATCTTGACAAAAGGAGTATGGCTGGGATAATGTCTGACTTCAGTGAGTCTAACAGAGGGTCAGAGGGAAAGAACTGGTCACAGCAAGGATGACAATTTTTTCCTAGGAGTGCTGGGTGCACAGGTGAGGCAGAGTCACGGGGAGGGGACTGGGTCTAGCCAGTTGTCAGGAGGACTTGCTTTCCAAGATGAGAGAAATAACAGTAGGTTAGTATACTGTTGCAAAGATCCAGGGCAGGAAAACTGCTGATAAAAGAGAAAGAATGGTCAGGTCTGTGTCTCTTCTTGAGAAAGGATGGGGTCAGGGTGCAGGTAGAGGGACCTGCCTTGGATAAGACCATGGTCAGTCCTCAACAGACAGGATCGCAGGGACACAGAGGCTTCTAGGTGGGTCACCTGGTGTGGGGCCTGTGAACATCTGCTTTTGTTCTTGTTGATTTTTTTTTTTTTTTAATTTTTGAGGCAGAGATTCTGATTGCTTCCTACTTCACTGAGGAAATGGAAGCAAAAGCATCCTGTCAGAGTGAGGGTGAGGGAGGAGGCACAGTGGGTTTGAGAAGTCAGAAAGGGTGTGAAATTGCAATGGGGATGTGAGGGTAGAGAGAGGAGGGAACTGGGTGTGCCTGCAGGCAGCACTATCAGCCCACTGAAGGGCACAATCTGCACAAGAGAAAAATCTCAGATCTGAAACTAGAAAGAAGTTGTGCTGCCTGTATAGTGTTCTAGAAAAAAAAAAACAACAAAAAAACATTTCATGCAGAAATTGATGATACTTCATGGGGTTGCATCTAACCAGCCAACAGAAGAAAACTGATAAGAACACAGAGGGTATAAAAAATTGGACTATATAGTGTGGGCTGCAGGGGAAAGCCGCGAGAACAAAACCTCTTTTGTACATTTTCCTGCATAAGACAGACTTTAGATGCAACAGAGCTGTGATGTGGAACTGGACAGGCCTGTCCTACAGGGCTTGGGAGGGAGCCACCCTGTGCATGTGATGGAGCAGGGGTGGCCAACAGCCCACTGGTCTTTTGTCATTCCTACTAAATTTGAACTGAGGGAAAACAAAAGCAAAACCACTGGACTGCACTGACCCAGTCAATAAGGAGTGAATGGGGATCTCCTTCCCTCCACCACTGCTGGTTTAAAATGCAGGTCTCCACATTTTTCACAGTGTAGACACAGATTGCTGTGGATTGTCATTCCTGTGTTTCACCAAACTGTAAACCTAGACACACCAGAAACAGAACAGAGGTCCAAGATGTTAAGTAGGGTGGCAGGGGGTGGAGGTGGAGGTGGAGGGGGGCGGTGCTGAGACAGGAGGATTAGGAGTTCAAAGGCAGCCCCAGAAATTTAGTGAGGGTCTAAGCAACTTAGCAAGACCCTATCTCTAAAATACAAAACAAGGCTGGGGATGTGGCTCAGTGGTTTAATGATCCTGGGTTCAATCCCTGGTACCAAAAAGAAAAAAAAGTCCTGTCAAAAAAGAATGAGCAGATCTCAGTTCTGTTTCCACTTTCATGGTGCAGGATAATTCACTTGTGGTATTAGCTAAACCACAGGCATCAGCCCAGAGCATTAGCTGAGCACAGGCTTTTGCTGGAGCAAAGCAGCACCTCTCTGACTATGGACGGACGGACGAACAGACACACACAGACAGACAGACACATAAATCTTGTGTAAGATACTTAACTTCTCTGAGCACAGTTTTTCCACCTGCAAAACATCCCCTTAATCATAAAATAGACAAGAAGGACTTCACAAGAAACCAACACCATTTAATCTCCAAGGACTAAGTGTGACAGCATATGAAACTGTTGGTATGTGTTACTTCTTCTTTTCATTAATTTATGGCCTCAAATATATTTTTTTAATTTACTTTAATGAATAATCCTTCATATAAGTAAAATCATAAGTACATGCTTTCCTACAGAGTCAATAAATTATTTTTCCAGGAAAATCTATTGACAACTTAGAAACATTCCACTCCTAGCCTTTACTCACAGAAAATTAGAACTAAAAAACTGAGATATCTTACGCTCCTGGAAATCCTATGCAGAAGAGTCATCTAATACATACGAATATGTTTATATGCATAAGGAACAGAGTCTACCGACTGCCCCTTAAAATAATAAGGACTTAAGTGTAGTCTGTCAAAGCAAAGCACTGGTTTATATCTACCTACCTCCCTACCCACCTACCTATCTATCTGTTATGGTTTGGATGTGAAATGTTCCCTAAATACTTGTGTGAGACAATAAAAAAATGACTGGATTATAAAAGCCTCCACCCAATCGGTAAATGAATCCTGATGGGATTAACTGGCTGGTGGGTGAAGGCAGGTAGGGTGTGGCTGGAGGTTGGTTGGTCTCTGGGGGTATGCCCTTGGGGTCTATGTTTTGTATCTGGTGAGTAGATTCTCTGCTTATGAGCTGCTCCCCTCTGCCATACTCCTCCTCCATGAGGTTCTGCCCGACTTCTAGTCCCAAGGAATGGAGCCAGCTGTCAATGCACAGAGTCCTCTGAAACTGTGAGCCCTCAAATAAACTTTTCCTCCTCTACAATTGCACCTGCCAGACCTTTTAGTCATGGCTGCAAAAACATTGACTAAAACAATAAGCTACATGTATTTTTAGACAACAGAACTGTCAACATACCAACCTTATGTTTATGCTAAAATCATATTTAAAATAATAGAAATATAATGATTTGCCCATACTTAAATTTCACAAATATAAGGGACTGTATGTTCTAACTGTTCCAAGGAAGTGCCCCAAACTCAGGAGACGATTTTCAAAGTGAAATATCTGAGTAAGTGCCCAGCATCTGACAAACTAAAATAATCCTGTTTTGCTAATGGGAGCCACATGAATTGACTACTGTACGTTCATTCTCATTATCAATCAAGCACCTCCTGTGTGCCAGACATGATCAAAAGAGGAGCAGCACACAGCCTGCTGGGGGAGATTATAGTTCAGGATGTTACAGCAGGGTGAATGGTACAACACAGCCCTGATGTGTTATGGCAACAAAGGAGCACAAGGAAGAATTAACTCAGGAAAACCATCTCCTAAGACATCAGAACCTTTAAAAGACCTCAGATATTTGGAATCTCAGGTAATTCTATCTTTTATGTTTTACAACATATTCTGTTTCTTTTTTTAAAAATTTTTAAGTCGATGACATTGATCATTGATTTTTTAATATTTATTTATTTTAGTTTTTTAGGTGGACACAGTATCTTCATTTTATTTGTATGTGGAGCTGAGGATCGAACCCAGTGCCTCACACATGCTAGGCGAGCGGCCCTACCCCTGGGCCACAACCACAGCCCCTATCGTTAATTTTTAAAACTAGGGTTTAACATCTAGATATCGGACAGGTCAGAAAATCAGTCCCAGAAAAGAAAGTGGATATTATGAAAAATAATCCTTTTGGCCTGCTAATCAGAAGTCCGAGGCAAGAGAATCTCAAATTTGCGGCTAGCCTGGGCAACACAGCAAGACCCCATCTCAAAAAAATAAATAAATAAATAAATAATCATTCTTATCAAGACTGAGGAAGAGTTTGCCAGTCTACAGGACCTGAGTTGCCTTCTCAAGTCTTTCTTAAATGTAAGGAAGAATTAATTCTTCCAGGAGCTCTTTGGAAATAATGGATGTTCTGTTGTGAGAGAAAACTACACCAACAAGGGAAAAAATAGTGTTTCTGCTGAGGAGCAAAGTCAGATCCATCAGCAAGATCTAACGGGAAACACGGGACTGAGAAAGAATGTGTCTGCAGAGCACCTCCGAGCTTTCCAGATGAACGGGAGACATTTCCCATAGTGATCTTTCCATCCTGCCCTGGACAGGTTAATTAACTCAGGGTGGACAGGTGTCCGCCCTAATTTCAGTTCTACTTCTGAACAGCTGGCCACACTTTTTATTTCCTTTCCCTATTTGGTCTCAGTTAAAGGATAGACAAATACATGTGGAAAAGCTTGAGTCTGATAAAAATATTATGGACGTATTAGGAGTGAAATAAACCTCTTCTCACACCAAAAAAGTAGATACTAGGCACAGAGGGCGATCTTCACTGAACACTGAAAATTCTGAGCCCGAGGAGTCTGTGTCCCTGGATCCTGAATGGCCTCCAGAGGCCCCTGTATTCAGGGCTTGGTCCTCGAGGTGGTGCTATGAGGTGGTGGTAGATCTTTAAGAGTTTCAGTGTAGTAGGAGGCCTTTAGGTCCTTTGAGACATGCTCTTTTCTTTTTATTATTGTTCAAAACATTACAAAGCTCTTGACATATTTCATACATTTGATTCAAGTGGGTGATGAACTCCCATTTTTACCCCAAATGCAGATTGCAGATTCACATGGGTTGCACATCCACATTTATACATACTGCCATACTAGTGTCTGTTGTATTTTTCTGCCTTTCCTATCCCCTACTATCCCCTCCCCCCTCCTCCCCCCTCCCCCTCCCCTCTCCTCCCTTCTTCTCTCTCTACCCCATCTACTGTAACTCATTTCTCTCTTGTTTTTCCCCCATTTTCCCTCACATCCTCTTATATGTAATTTTGTATAACAATGAGGATCTCCTTCCATTTCCATGCAATTCCCCTTCTCTCTCCCCCTTTCCCTCCCACCTCTCGTCCCTGTTTAATGGTAATCATCTTCTCATGCTCTTCCTCCCTGCTCTGTTTTGAGTTGACCTCCTTATATCAAAGAAGACATTCAGCATTTGTTTTTTAGGGATTGGCTAACTTCACTTAGCATAATCTGCTCTAATGCCATCCATTTCCCTGCAAATGCCATGATTTTGTTATTTTTTAGTGCTGAGTAATATTCCATTGTGTACAAATGCCACATTCTTTTTAATCCATTCATCTATTGAAGGGCATCTAGGTTGGTTCCACAGGCTATTGTGAATTGTGCTGCTATGAACATGGATGTAGCTGTATCCCTATAGTGCACTCTTTTTAGGTCTTTGGGGAATTGCCTGAGAAGGGGAATAGTTGAATGGTGGTTCCATTCCCAGCTTTCCAAGGAATCTCCACACTGCTTTCTGAGACATGCTCTTAAAGAGAGCTGTTTGAACCTGATCCCCTCCTCTTTGTCTTTTGCTCCCTGGCCACAAGGTGAGCAGTGTTACCTGCCACACTCTCTGCCATGAGGTACTTACTGCCTGGCCACAGGCCCAAAGCATTAGGTCCACCAATTATGAACTGGAATCTCCAAAACTATGAGCCAAAATAAACCTTCTCTCTTTATAAATTAATTATGTCTGGTATTTTGCTACAGTAACGCAAAGGTGACTACCACTGACCCACTAGCCCTCTTTGAGTGTCTTACTCTTTCCAGAGTTAAAAAGGAGTTGGTAGCTAAGTAGTTTAGATTTCTCTAAGCTTCCTTCCCACTCTAAAATTATTAAGTCTTTTCTTAAAAAAAAAAAAAAAAAGTTTATTTATGTATTAGAAGACTTCTTTCAAAAAGTTGAGTTTTTCTTGGCCTCCAAAGGCCCGTAAGGGTTTTTTCTGTCTTTTAGTGGGATTTCTTTCTGATCACATTTCAGCTTCATATGTCCACAAAGAATCATTAGCACCCCTCCCAACCCAGTGGACCCCTTTAACTCTCTATAATTCACCCAGCATGAACATTTTCTGAAGGAATTGCCTGGTTTTGTCTGGATCACTGTCTTGTTCACTATTGCAACTCCAGCAGATCACAGAGCACCTGGCACGGAGAGTTTGCACAACACATTTCTGTTGAATGAATCATGGCTGAAATCCTTGAATCCTACTTCCTACCTCTGGCCATCTCTAGAGGCTCCACTTCATACTCTTCCTCTGAACTCCCAGCAACTCGGTAGCACGCAGTAGCCCCAGTTTCCAGGTATTTGATGATTGTTTTCTGTCCCAAGACAACAGTCCTTGAGCAGACCAGTCAAGTCCTATAGATCCTTGTAGAAGTATTCAATAAATAGCTTAGTTGATCAAATTCTGGCCCTAATGCTGCAGTTGTGGCTCAGTGGTAGAGTGCTCACCTAGCATGTGTGAAGCACCGAGTCCAATCCTTAGCACCGTACAAAAATAAATAGAGATACTGTGTCCATCTACAACTAAAAAATATATTTAAAAAATTTTTTTGTCCCTAGACATCTTAAAATAACTTCCCGAGAGCTAATCTTACATCATGTAAGCTCTTTCAAGAATAAAATCCTTCATCATCATTTCAGCATGACTAGAGAAAACATAATTGTAAAATATATTGCAACCAGTTGGTAGAATGAATTCAAAGCAACACAACTTGCAGTTACACTAAATATTTTTGCTATTCACACAATTGAGGTAGCATCTAAAAGAGGGTCTTTTAGAATATTTCACAAGCCTACTTTTTTAAAAGTTACAAGACCTAAAAAAAAAAAAAAATTTCAAGACCTGAGAAAAATGCAAAAGAAACATCTTTGAGTCTCAGTGAAAGACAAATTTAAACTGGCATCAACTTAATCTAACTAGAACAAGGGTGAAAATCTTAGCCCCTAGAAATGCCACCTTATAGAACAAGACACATTCTACAGAAGAAATAATAGGATGATGAATATCACGAGTATAAAATACACTGGAATTTTTATGAATCTTCTTTAATTTTAACTCTGTGTTGGAGAAACAAGAACAAAACACCACTCACACTAAAATGCAATGCTTCCATTACCAGAATTCAGCTTGAAAGGTTGTCTCTACTAGAGAATAGTTTTTAAGTAACCATTTCTTGCTTACTTATAAAAAGGCTTTGAAGGAGTTAAGAAAGGTAGTCCAACATGTGGCCTATATTTGAAACAAAAATCATTCTATAGGCTTTTTTTTTAATGGAAGTGTCTTGATACCCTTGATTTTTTTCTTTTCTAAAACATGATTACAGGCCATAACATTTCCAAAGAGCATTGTATTTAATGTTGAACCCCTCAAGCAATAAATACTCTACCATATGAGTGTCAAAAAAAAAGATGTCAAAAAATGGTGATTTTAACATATAATAAAGGGTAAACCTAAGAGCTGCCTAAGCCATTATGTTTACTTCTACTGCTATAGCGGACACTTTTAAAAAGATTGCCCAGCTAGATGCTTGAATATTATAAAATGAGTAGATCTTCATCGTTGCTAAAATTATCCCTGACACTCCACGCTCCTTTTCTAAATCAGTTCTATCACTAGAATAAAAAATACTGCTGAAAATGAGCAGGGAGGGCTGGGGGTGTCAGTCAGTGGTGGGGTACTGGGCTGGCATGACTAAGACCAGGAATTCAATCCTCAGAACAGTAAACGAACAAAAAAACAACAACAACCGTATCTGAAACAAAGAAAATATATGTCATTTGGTCCTTCAAAATGCTAAGAACAACTAGAAAAACAAATTCACAGGCCAGTCGTACACAGAGCTGGGATTCTCATTTCTTTATCCATGGCCCAGAATACAATTAGCATAAACAGCCTGCATTGTTCCCAGTTGTTCCCTGTTGGCTGGCCTACAGTAGGGGAAGGACCCTTTCTACAGCAGGAGAAAGCGACTTAGAATAGCAATGTTTTCAGGCTTCCTGTAAATCCATTCAGCCAGGCACTCACAGACCTTGTGGTTGCCATGGAAACAGAACTGAAGCTAAAAGATGACAGCACTTACAGTAAAAGGCTTCTCACTGGCATCTGCAGACAACTCCCTACATTGAGTTTGCTTCCATTAAAAAAGAAAGAAAGAAAGAAAAGAAATGAAATGCTGGGCCTCATCCTCCTTTCCCACTGCCGCTTTCTCATAATGATGACCATTCAACAATCAAGACTAACCACCACAGGATCTTGAGGCCAGATACTCAGTTTCGAGAAATCTATCATCAGGACAGAAAGATCTTAAAATTTCAGAGCTGTCTGGCTACCAAATAAATTCTAGGAGGAGAAACAATGATTACTCTACTCATAAAAAGAGGTGATTTCTAAGCTGGTCCCCTGACTGCCTTCCCGGGGAGTCACCTCCTCAGTCTTAATTCTACAGGAAAAGATCTCAGACTGCTCTGTTGCTGTCTACCAAGGGAATGAGGCTGGAGCCAGGTCTTAGAATGCAGGCAGAAGTCAGAAAACGGGCCTCCCTCTAATTCTAAAGAGGCTGGAGCTGAACGCGTCAGGCAGATGTGCCCAGGGCTCTGTATTAAAGCCTCTAGGACTCGGTCATCTTCAAATAATAAACCCCAAAGCACATCCTAAGTGTTACAGAAAGGGCAACCGAGAGCCAAGGTACAAGGGGGCAGTTCTTTATTCCAAAGTGTCCTATTTCCAAAAGGAAGGGAAAGGCAACAATCCTGGAATATTAACTGTGCCCTTCACACACTGAATCTCATCTGCACTTAAATTTCATTTCACATCCGGGACAACCTGGTGAAGGACACACTGCCATTCCCATTTTATACAATTAAATTTAAAAACAAACAAAAAGAAAACACCACCCGGGTCTAAAGGTTAAGTAACTTGCTCAGAGTCCCAGGGCCAGTCAAGAGGAGCCGAGATTGGAGTCTGACAGAGAGTAGAACATATCGTGCCCGACCACATACCGTCTGCCTGTGTGTGATCAGCAGTGTGACTGACAGTCTGAGAAAACTTAAGAAGACAGATGTTTTTAAACGTGTCTAAAACCCAAATAATTGGACCATTTTCCTATGTCTTACTTTTATGGAGTAAATGAATGGCAAATATGTAATCTTATACCTAGAGTTTTTTTGTTTTGATTTTTTAAAGATCAACTTCTAAGTCATGTTACAGGATCAGCACAAGTTGGGGGCTAACCTCCTACACCACTTCAGGGAGCACTGAAATGGAGATCTTTCAACAAATTGGGAAATCCTCCTGAAACAAATCATAAACACAAGTTACAATCAGATCGTTTTAGGACAGGCCTCCATTGGCTGCCAGATTGGAAATACTAGGAGTATATTAGTATAACATTATAACCTTTATGTTTTTAAAAATACAGAACCTGTAACATTCTTCAGGAACTGATCCTCTGCACATACAAGTCAGATTAGTCCACTCTTGTGGGGCTGGTTTCGCACACGGTGTGCACATCCATGTAGCTAAGACCCTTGGAATCAAGACTGAGAGAATCATTAATAAGGTGACGGAAAACATCAAGCCCTGGATGCCCCAGGCACACTGTTACTATGCAGGGTAATTAGGCTTCTGCAGAAAAGATCTGTATTAAAAAAGGGGGATTGTGTCCACTTTAACACTTCATTATTCTAATAAAATTATTTCCCTCCTCCCTTGATATCGCGCTCTGAAACTTCAATTCTTTTTTGAAAAGAGCACCCCAACAACCTCCCTTTTAAGGGCTCCTCTGCCCACACCATTCCATGGGCTTACGGGCCAGACACGTTAAGAAACCTGTAGGTACATAAGGCTCAACCAGGTGAGGGTTCGAGGCTTTGGGTGGAGGAAAGAAAATAAATGTAGATGCCCAGATTTCACACTAAAGACAAACTTCCCTCTGTCTAGAGTTTTAAATTACAGTCCACAGGTGAGCAGATCCGACTGCAGCCCAAAATAAGTGGAGCAGTACTGTGCTGCAAGAAAACGTAAGAGTTTGATTTCTACAGCTATACTTGTTCCCACATGACAAGGAGTCACAATTTTCATTTTCAAACCAGTAATAAATTCTACAAGAAAAGCACCAAGAAAAAAAAAAGTTTCCCAGTGTGTCTTCTTAGCAGGGGAAGGTCCATTTCTACAGCTGATGAAATCCTCTGAATAAGTCACATGCCTGCGGCTACTCAGGATCGGAAGGCATGCCATCCATTCAAATTATTTATGGCAACATTTAAAAAGCAAAATTGATATTGGCTGAGGCAAACACCACAATTCAATTTTCCTGTTCAGATGGTACTTGTTCCTGAAATACAGCCCAAACCTGTGTCCCACTGACATACATACAACCAAGTTGTTAGAACAGACACTTAATTGTAGGAGGATTCAAAAATGAGATGGTTCAACAGTTAGATGTGTTGGTTAACCAACACTCAATCTAAAAATAAAAATATCTACAAAAAGGTTCTGACTGTGAACTGTGGACTTTGGCTCTCATGTGGAACTTAGAATGAAGTTAGAAAAAAAATTTTTTTGTTGTTGTTTGCGTTTAAGCTAGTTTATATGTTTAAGTAACTTAGGATTTAAAAAGCACAGCAAATAATGTCCCTCAAATTAAAAAAACACTCCATTGCTCATGTATGCTTCAGGTCCCTTTCATATTTGGAAATAAAGTTAAAAATCTCTTTTGTTCCTAGTCCCCAGCTCTATCCCTGCCATCTTTCCTTCTATACCAGTCCAGGAAAATATCAAATATTCGGCATGTGTCCTTCCTTCCAAGTCATGGTTTTGGACATAATATTAAGGAATGATGTGCCCAGAGACAGCCAAGAGCATTGTTTAGTATGTTGAAAAACTTCAAGTCATGTCATACTGACTGTATCATCTTGCAATTTGCTGGTTTCACTCAGTATTGATTCTGAAACCCAAGTGGGTCATAGTTTTTCATATTCCCTTGATCCATTCCTAAAATCTTGTTTTTTTTTAAATTGTTCTACTATTACCATTACTATTTTTGATCAACTGCAAAGATGAATTCTGGATACCAATAATACTTTCATATTCTTTCAAAGAAAGGCCCACTCTCTCAGAATATTCACTTTATATAAGCATTTTAGCAATGGATGGGAGAAAAGATGCTTCAATCAATCCATTCTTCACTCACCGACATCTCCAGCCACAAAGGAATGGGTAGCAAGCGCTGACGCTTAGGCATAATTATCATTCTAAAGAACAGAGCTTCTTGATGGAAAGAAATATCAACCCCGGAAAAATGAATTCTTAAATAACTAAAACCTGAAATGATACAGGAGAGGGCTATCGCTTAAGCTTCCAGGAAAAAAAAAAAACAAAAAAAAACACAAAACACATCTGCAAGACAACTTAAAATAACCGATTCATAGAAATAGTTCCTTCTAAAAGGCAAAGCCAAGGAAGCACACACATCATCAAGTGAAATCTATTCTACACTCTTTAACACAAGGCAGTGTTTAAAGGCAGAGGAAACTCGGTTCACAGGAAATGCATAAGGAATCCTCCCTGAAGAATTCCACGAAATACCGATGAACTCTATGCGGGTACGATTTCTTATCTTTTTCTTGTATCCAGAGACATGATATTCTTTCAAAGAAACATCTATTTATTTTTTGCAAGTCTCCGGGGGTGTCAATTAAACTGGGACTGGGACCAGCAAGTGAGGGAAGCTGCCTCTAAGCATTTATCATCAGGTTCTGTGCCTTGCTTGAGGAGGCAGCTGTCTTCAATAACCCTCCCCTCCCCGGGGCCACAAGTCTGGGCAAGAACGCTACTCCTGTCAGAAGATTAGATTTGAATGGGAATGCAAAAGGAACACAGTCTCTCTTCTCCAGCTGGGATTGATTATTCCCTTCCCAACAAGGAGGCTGTTATTTAGCCTGAAAAGAAGAGCCTCCTTCCTTCTTGGATATTTTCCGATCCATCTTGGCACCTGAATGACTCAGAGAACACCCTGCCTCGGCATGGCTCTGGCGTCTCCCAGCTTCTCTCCAGAAGATGCTTGGTTACATTCTTCCTCCATCACTGGGAACGCAAGTTAGCCTTGCATTCTCCTGTGGCAAGGGAACTTGGAAACCTTGGCAGGGAGATAAAAAACTGGGAATATCAAGGATGAAGACCTTGCCACACCCCAGGAGCAGGGTGGGGAACACACCCAACACTGTGCAGACTGCGTTTCTCTTTCTCGAGATTGAACCCCGAACATCTGAGCTGCAGGTCCTGGGGGTGGGAGGGCAAGTACTGAACAAAGGCGTGGATGAACCACATAGGCACAGGGAACCCCAGGCTCAGGATATTAGGACTAGATTCATGCGGGCGGGGGCAGCTTTTCTGCCAGGGAATGCACGGAGTTGGCTATGGAAAACCAGAAGACTTGGGAAAACAGACGGGAAGAGACAGGGAAAGGGAGGTCCGACAGCACAGCGTGAGGTTCTGAATGCTAGCAGAATCCCAAGTGTAAGCAAATGTCATCACCTCGATGAACTCCACCCACCTAACTTCTACTGTCATTGCTAGTGTATCTCGGGCAACCTAAATGATTTACAGGGAATATTCCAGCTTACAGCAAAGATAAACAGGAGCCTGTGTGGACCCCAGTGTCAGGAGCTCCATGGACAGGAAGAATGTGCTGAGAGAGTAGGGAAGGGGCAGGTACCACGGAGGTGGGAATGGGCTTCTTCAGCGTCGAGGGGCAGGACCAGTTCTACCTTTCTAAAACAGGAAGAAATGACAAAATGGACTGCAATGCGTCGCAATGTGTTCTACACATAGCGCAGCCATTTCAACACAAATACAACGACACGGATTTGTCAGGGGATTGTTTTTCAAGACTAAATATGAAAGTTCACAAAATGTAAGGTCCGGGATGATGACCCACGGAGTCTTCGTCACCACGTCTGCCACCTGATGAAGAACACCAGCAGGGGACTTGGGACCACCCTTTCCAGGGTGAGTTTGGTGAAGGACAGCCCTGCTCCATGACTCCATTTCTCAAGAGTTCTGCCCTAGTCTGGCTTGAGCCGTAACTCCCCACCCAAGGAAACCATGCTGCATGCCCTCCACACCCTGGAGGACCAGCTCAGAGACCAGGAAGGAGGTCTACCGGTGGGTCAGAAATGACCGCTGCTGCTTTGGTTCTGCATGCAGTGGCTGGTTCTCCTCAGCACGTCCCAGATGGTACTCAGGAAGTCAGCCAGTGTCCTTCTGGATGACCACCTGTGGCTGGAACCCTCCTGGGCTGAATAATTTAAACTAACAGAGAAGCTGGATGAACCGTTTGTAATTTTTTCATGTGCTACCTACACCTAAAACACGAAGGCACGACTTATTCAGAAACATGGGTTTGGACTGACTACCTTTCTTTTTTAATAGACTCGGGGTCCCTCTTCAAAAAAAGAGGGAGAGCCATACAAACAGAACAAAGTAGCCCAAAGCAGTCCCAGCTTCTGACAAACGTGGCCTGACACATTGGAGTGGAGCTTTATTATAAAAAAGAGAAGCACTCCTCCACATTCTTCTTAATTCAGGAGACCCCCACTGGGAACATTAACACCCATAGCGACTGCTTCCTGGGAGAGGCTGGCAAGGGGAAGAGACTCCAGTGCTTCCAGCCCAGGACAAACAGACGCCTCAGGGAGGCTCAGAAGGGGAACAGAAGGGAAGCACAACGCACAGAGAGAGTGCATCCAGCAGAAGGAAGTCCTGAAGTTGGCGCTTCCCCCAGCCCCAGGGGCACACCCTGTGTCTGGGCCTGTTTGGAGAGTGTGCAAGGGGAGCACTCTCATTTGCACACCACTGACTGATGGCGGGGGCTCATTTCCCGGGCACACAGGGTTTGCAGCCTGCCACTGTTACCCAGTCACGTTTTGATATACCCACCTTCTCTGCCTCCAGTACAGTGGGATTAATAATCACGGAAGATTCATACCCTTTCCACCTCACAAGGGTTCAGCAATCCTTCCCTCTTAAATCACCAAAATTGTTGTGGGATAAATAATTTGAATATCACACTCATCACTACCGCGAGCTGTACAAATAACCTCCCTCCTGCTCCCTTTGTTTGAATTGGCTTGGTTCTTGTTCTCCTCCCAACCTCACCCAGCGGCAGCACCCCTATTAAAATTCATGATGTTTCCCTCCATCCAAGGGTCTGATTGCAGCTGTCAGCCTCCCCGTTCAAGGATTTTCCTACTGCCCGAGAGGACAACGCAAGCCACTCACTGCTAAGGAAATAGGTCAAGCTCAATTTTCCTATTTCAGTTCCACTGCCAAAAGTATAGACTTTTCCTTTCTAGAAAAAAAGAAAACACACACACACACACACACACACACACACACCACCTCCTGGGTAGGCACAGGGCACTCTTCTTTCCCTCACCAGAGGGAGCTGCTGCGACTTCATCACTGACGCGGTGCCTTGGTTCCTTAGGAACCTTTATCCCATCACTGGCAACGCTCTGAAAGAGCAGGTCTTTCTGCTCTTGGTGTCATTATGCTTCCCAGACATTGAGACACCAAACACACTGGACCACCACAAAAGAGGAACAGAAGATAGAGTGTCCAGCACCAAAAAGATTCTGAAAGCCCAAAAGCCGACAGTCATTCTGTTGCTCTGGATGTCCTCACCCACCCATCCACCCACCCATCCTCTGCTACCCGTGGAGAACGAGGGCAGAGGAATGGAAACCACGGAGACTGCCATACACTGTGGTCCAGATCCACCTCCCCAGCCCCCGCATCTCCCCCCACCCCCACAGAGACTCTTCTAACTCTTGGCAAGAAGCTATGGAAACATTTTGTAAGGGGGAAGGAGAAGAACAGAACATTCTTCAATCCTCGAAACGTCAATATTTGGAAAGATCACCGAATTATACAATTAGAAGGGACCTAGAGTTTACATGGTGCTAAATTCCAGGCCCAGCCCTTTTTCTATACGCGCAAAGGGAAGCCTGGAGAAACTGAGTGAGCTCTCTAAGGTGCACATGCAGTGCAGGGTTCGGAAGCAGCCACGTCCCCCGACTCCTGGGCTTCCCTCCTGCTTCACCACCACAACAGAAAGAAGGTAGAGGCAAGCTGGAGGCACACAGCCAAACACCTGGCATTCAACCGATTTCTCTTGTGTTACCAGGCAAAGATGGGAAAAAAATAAGCACCCCAACCTCAGCATTCTGTAGGGTAAGGACACCTAGATTTTAACAGCTAAAATAAGTAACTTTGAAAAAGCAATTCACCATTCTGGATCTCATTTATCTCACTCATAAAACTGGGGGCATGGATGCACAATCTACAGTTTCCTCCAGGGGTACACGTCCACCTTTTTCTGAGAGCTACCGTGTGGTCCATGTACCACAGTAAGCAGAAAGCAAATTTAAAAATAAGACGAGCAAGAGAAAGCCCCTTTCATCAAAGAGCATTTCTTTTTCCTTTTTCTTTTTTATTGCTTTTTAAAGCCAGCCAGGTCTGGAAGCCTACAGGGTAACGACTGGGAGCAGACCATTACGTCGTTGGAGGTCTACCAGGTACAAGGCACCGTGCTGTTTGAGGGGGGCCCCCACTAAAAGGAACAAACTCAAGAGAGCCGAGGGTGTTTTTACCCAGGAGGCAGGACAGACGTCATTACCAGCTGTATTTGGCCAGAGGAACTGTTTACCAATTTCTCTTCTAATCAGATCAGATGAGGGAGTGGCCTAACGACTCTAAAAAGCCTTCCTCAAGAAGAGGGGACACCAGCAGAGTGGCCTCTGTGCACAGGTCAATTACAATGGAGGAGAACTAGGGGACAGAGGGGGCGGGACCTTGGGCACTGTGGCAAGGTCCACGCCACTTCCAATCACACGCTTCACATCATGGGTGTGGTTTTCTAGAACTGTCCACGATCGTTTTTTATCTCTGTACCTTGCTCACGATCTATTTACCTCTGCTCCCTCCCTACCCCTTGATGGTCCCTCAAATTCTTGGGTCCTCTTCAGGATGGGGTCCGCTCCTGCTCCAGCTGATACAGGACTGTAACATCTCTTTCCCCGACAATAGTCACTTTCTGCATCAAACATACTGAATTTTCATTTAACTTAGCTAACTCATCTTTGAACAATTTTAGAATGACCTCTATCCTGTGTATGGCTTGTATCAAGAAGACTGAATTCCTTAGAGAGATTAGGATAATACAGGTTTTTGAGTCATGGGTTTGGACATTACCATGGAATTCGCTGAAAACAAATTCCCTTCGTTTAGAGCAATGCCATCTCTAGGAGACCAAATAAAAACAGATCCTGGGGACACTGTGCCTATGTCCTCTGCAGGAAGGAGACATGGTTATCAAAACCAAGTTTTTTGTTAACGGCTGCTTCAGTTTCTGCAATAACCACATTTACCCAAGAAAGAACTCTTACCTCCATTATCAAAAGTGCTTGATTTTACGTGATCAATTCTAAACTTGGTACATCAGAATCTTTTTGTACAGGTGTTTCGAAATGGAGGGTCAGGGACCAAGGGTCGGGGACCAAGGTTCTGGTCTTCATCTGCCTCTAGATGAAGAAAACGTGGCGAGGAGACTAAGCCTCTTAATGTTTCAGTACCAGTTTCTTCCTGGGAAAATGAAGATGTCTCACCAAGTGATCTGGGAAGAACTCTCCAGCTGTAATGTTCTGGTTTTCATTTCCCAGTATCAGAGGGAACAGGATCATCTTCTAAGAGCCCTGCTACCCTGCTGTCAATATATTCTCCCCCCATTTCTCCCTGCGGAAACATTCAACCTAACTCAAAATACTTTTAGTTTATCGTAAACTGGTTGGAAGTCAACTTTCCTCACAGTTGGGGGATTCTCCCTTGATTACCGATTCTCCCTCCCTCATCCCACCCTCGTCCCAACTAAATATCAACAGTTTCGATATTTTCCTCATCCTTAGTTTTAAAAATTTACCTGCACCTAGGATTGCCAGGTTAAATACTGGACATCTACCTAAATTTGAATTTCCAATAAGCAACAGACCATTTCTGAGTATAAGTATGTCCTGTGAAACAGAATTTGGCCTGAGGCTGCCCCTGTGTAGCCGAGTTTAATGAACTGTAAACTACCTTAGTAGGCAAGCTAAATTAGGAGTATATAATTTGGGATAATTTTAGCATAAAACAGGAGTGTACTTTTGTAACAAATAGTGAGTCTCAGCCAATCACAGCAGCTGAGCTTCAGTCAATCATGGGCGGCCAACTAACCAGATCACATCTAAATAAGACAAACATCCAGCTATAACCAATCAAGCTGCTTGTACCCCTCATGTCCATTTCCTTCCATTAAGGCTGCCTGTCTACACACTGTAACAACCCAGTTTTCTTGAGCTTCTTCTGATTTTAATGGCTACCAGATTTGAAAATCATTCTTTGCTCAAATTCTGTTAAATTTAATTTGTCCAAAGGGTTTTTTTTTTTTTAATAGTCCCATACACTTTTTTTTTTTTTTTGGTATCAGAGATTGAACCCAACAGCACTTAACCACTGAGCCACATCCCGTGGCTCTTTTTATTTTTTATCCTGAGACAAGGTCTCCCTAAGTTGCTTAGGGTCTTGCTAAATTGCCAAGGCTGGCCTTGGACTTGTGATCTTCCTGCCTCAGCCTCCCCAGTTGCTGGGATTATAGGCATGTACCACCATGCCTAGCTCTGTGCGCATTTTAAAAATAAATTTGGCAACCGTACCAGCATCAGTCAATTCAGTCCTGTGCAGGGATTTTCAGAAATTAGTTTTTACATTAGAAACACTCAAGTCATCTTCCAGAAGGAAAAGCCCTCCGTGAGTCCAATGGGAGGTTTCTACAATCGAGCTGGCATTCAGATATGAAAGACCAATCTCTTCCTCTAGAAGGGGAAGGGCCTGGGGAACACAGAGGGCACAGGGGGACCCAGAGTGCCTGCCTTCAGCCAAGAAGAATGAAGACATGAGACATTGACCAACACAAACGCCGCTTCCAGAGGTGGACCCTCTGGCTTCCAAAGTGTAGTGATAACAGAAATGGCAGCATCAGAGATCACGCTCTTTCGTGCCAGGATTGGGCTGCTCAAGACACTGACTAAACATTGCTATCTTCAGATCAAACCAAGTCCCGTCTTTGATCCTCAAACACAAGATCACCTTGGGAAAACGGATTATCTCAGCACGGCAACTGGCTCAGTCATCAGAATAAACTAAAATCCAGAGCTGAACCCTAAGAATTGTCCATTAGCTTTTCCCAGAGCACTTACAATAGGAAGAAAAGTGCACCCAGCACCAGGTAAAAGTTATTCACCACCCAGTGCTCAGTGGAAGCCTGTTAGAGTTCCAGGATCACACTAGCAGCCACTCAGAAGTCTAGATCCTGGTTCCTGCCAGGGCGTACTGCTCATCTAAAGGGTAGCGCCACAGCCCTTCTCCTTTTTGCCGAGTGGGTGGGTGGGGGAACCAGATCATACAATGACCTTCGGAGGCTTTCCACTCAAAAATTGAATTCTGTTAAGGCCTAAACTGACAGATGGGTGCAATATCTGAGGGCAAATACAAAGTACCCCCCTCCTACAACTTTCTAGAAAGCCTTCCGTGAACAATAAACATGCAAAGAGTCTCCTTTGTAGTCACTCATGTATATGGCCACAAAGGGAGCCTGCCCTTCAGGAGCCAAGGATGCAGCTACTGTAACCGCCCAGGTGATTGCTCTCCTAGGTCCAATGCCAGCCTTCTGAGATGGCTTCTCCTCTCTCCTCCTTTCAAATGAAACAAATAATATTTGGCAAATTTCCCCCCTTGAAATCAGAAAAGCACATTCTAAATCGCCTCTAATTGATGGTGTTCTGATGAGTACAATTTATCTCCTGAATATGAAAGAGAATTCGCCCAGCCCCACCCCAGTTCAGTGCCTCCCAGAGAATAAAGTACCCACTGAGCTGCTCTGTAGTCAGAGGCTATTTTACATGATCATAGTCATCATTAGGCAGCACCCCGCCCACCATTTATCCCCAGACAAGGGAGAACTCAGAGGCACCGCTCCTGACATTCACAGGGACCTGAAAAAAGTCAGAAGCTGCCTTTTGAGGCCGTCTCCTAATCAGAAAAGGACGGGGAAGCAGCACAGACAGAGGCCCCTCCTCATGACTGCACAAAGACCAAAGGAGCAGGGAGGAGTTTGGATCACTGCTTGGAGCACAGCACTCCAATTACAAATGCAGATGAAATTTGCAGTAACATTCGTGTTTTAGGTGGCATTTCTCATACAAAGGAAGCATCACACAGGCAGCTCCCAGAATTTCACACCTTATGAAATAAAACACTCGGGGAAGCACACTCCACAGAATGCTAGGGACAGGAGAACTTGGGTGAGGTTCGTCAACAGATTCTGTGTTGGTATTAGTACCCCAAATCTCTCCGATGATTAGAGCCCAGACTCAAGACATCGGTGTGCCAGCTAACGGGAAAGCAGACAGCACTGTGAATGTGAGGAGCCAGCTCGCCTCAGTTCTAA
This sequence comes from Ictidomys tridecemlineatus, assembly GCF_052094955.1. NCBI lineage: Eukaryota > Metazoa > Chordata > Mammalia > Rodentia > Sciuridae > Ictidomys > Ictidomys tridecemlineatus. Next base: position 124,862,848 of record NC_135485.1, read on the forward strand.
GCAGGAGACTCACAAATCCAATATCCTAATGTTTAAGACGTGTGCTTATTTTATTTTTTAAATTTTCTGTACTAGGGATTGGACTCAGGGGTGCTTTACCACTGAGTTACAATCCCTAGTCCTTTTTATTTATTTTTGTTTTGAAACAGGGTCTCTCACGAAGGCGCCCAGAATTTGGCCACAAATTTACGATCCTCCTGCCTCAGTCCCCCAAGTGGTTGAGATGACGGGCATGCGCCCTGCATCCGGCTGCTTATTTTATCTTTGCAGGCCAATTTACCTTCTCTTTAGAAAGACTCTCCTCCAAGCAACGTTCTCTATCGCAACCATAAAATGTTTACGGTGTATTCAAGCTAATTCACAGTGTGCAGCTGCTCAGGGCAACAACTGCGGCTAACACACCACACATTTAAAAGCAATCTTTAGCAATTGGAGCAAATTCTCCAATTTAACCAACTTTATGTGGGAAGACAAATTAAAAAAAAAAAAAACCCTTAACCCTGAGCAATCCAATCAGCAGATATTGTATATAAAATTACCACCCAATTCTCAGCAAACACGCATGGCATTTGTAACAGCTGCTAGATCTATAGAACAGAAATAGCTGAAGTGGACTTGGTGGCAGACAGAAAGATCAGAAGAAACCACAAAAGCAAACACTTAACAGTGCAATGACCACTTTCATTTAATCACAAAACCCAGGGTCCACAGTTGTTCAGAGTTAAGTGTCTTTAAACAAGGAAATGCCTTCTGTGAAGGCACACTCCATCATTCCAGACAGGAGGAATATTCATGCCCTCAGGGAATCTTCCCTAAAGGTTAGGAATTAACTTGTCTCAGGATGGCTGACCCCATTTTCTTGGCTACAAAATCGGAGATTACTCCTGTAAACCCAAACAAGTGTTTTCATAAATCAATGTGACCAAAATCTTTGAAGGGGAAGAGTAAGGGTCTTACCGAGTGATAAGAATCAAGGGAATTTTTGTTTCCTCTATATAATGTTATTGCAACTTAAATCTTCAGTGCCCAAGGAGATATATATGATTAATCCACACGTGATACCACCAGACTCCAAGTTTTTAAAGCAGTAATATGCATTTAGCTGCTTCAGTTCTTCCAATTAATAGCTGTAATCTACACAGCATCTACAATGATTGCAATAGGCTTGAATTTGGGGGTGGTGTCAGGGAAGGGTAGGGAGGTGTGAGCACTGAGAAAGTCTTTCTTATGGCAACGGTTTCTATTCTGGCTACGCGGTTTAAAAATGGTACCACCGGCCCCATCCAAACCACGCAGTCAGACTCCAGGGCACGGGGCCAGGCATCTGTATCTCATCAATGGTCAGAATGTCTCCCAGGTGATCCCAATTTGCAGCTGGGGTTAAGATCCACCGTCTTAGAGAAATAGACATTATACTCTAATTTCCAAGGCAAAACTGAAGGTCACCTATTCGGCTGCATAAAAACCACGAAGAAATGTCAGCAGCAAAACATGTGGCGAAGGGCCAGAAAGGTGGCTTAATGGTGTAAAAAATGACAGGGGGCCATTGTTTTGAACTAAGCTCCTGCACGAGGCCTTAACAGACGGGACCAAAAATCAAAACGGAGTCACTCATTCTAAAATCCACATCACCAACCTGAAATTAAATTGTTTATCTGAACTTCTCAGAAATCGGGATCCCCAGGGAACAGCCAGAGGTCTCACACAGGCCGGTTTCAACTGGTATGACAATGAAGTTCCCTCTGCCTCAACCCTAACACAGAGAAGGTAACCAGACCTGAGGTGAGACAGTTATTTTTCTATTGTTCTGTCTCCCTCTCTCTGCCTTAGGAGGAAAGTCACTTTGAAATTACCAATCGGCTTTGTCTCTGCTTTCTTCAGCCTTTCTGTCTATAAAACCAACCTCCTCTGCTTGGCTCCCTGGAGCACGTACCTATTTTATGACATGAAGCATTGCTCAATGCTAGAATGGCAAATAAAGCCAATTAAGATACTGAAGCAAAACTGTTTTCGTTTTGTCACTAAGTCCCTAATAATTCAATTTATAATATATTGAAAAAACATATTCAGTAAGAAGGTAGTGACATGAAGAAAGTCACAGGTTAAAAGCGTCCACAACTCTGTTCAGGCCTGATCAGAACTAGCAAGAATCACAAAACCCCAAGTCCCTAGCACCCCGGAGGAATCAACCCTGAGGTGTCATCCCATTACGGAGGCTGACGTCAAACACGTATGTCTGACGGGTCTTATTATTTTCCTTTTAATTTAGGTCAATTCGGCTCTAAAAATCAGTTTCACAAACTGATGGCGATCTCTCATCTCCCGTTTTCCATCCCTCTGTAATTTGCCAATGTTATAAAATACTTGGAAATGGAAACACAGCTCTGGGTTCTGGGCGCATCTGTGCATACTTTCAAATGTATATGATCTATCTGGCTTTCTTCCTTTCCTCACAAACTGTTAATACATTAGAAACCCAAACTGATTCCAGAGATCTTTTGTGAGTTACTGTATTGAATTATGGGGTATCACATTGTCTTTTATCAGTTTCACGTCTTATAAATTACCTGGCATAATCTAAAGAAGTGGGAAGGATCTTAGGCCTCTGGGAACCAAAAAATTTGTATTTTGTTTCTTTGCGATGCACATCCTAGATATATTACCCTCTGAGCACACAAACACAGACTTATATCTAGCTCTTGAGAGAAGGCCTATCAAGTTGCTCTGTAGGCTTTAGATCCACCAGTATCCATTTATTTTTCTAATTTATAGAGGTTAGCTGAAACTGCAAATAGAAAGCACATTTATTACTGTTTTACAAGACCCTTATGAGGTGAAAGATAGCCTGGGTGGATGCAATTCCATACTGATTTACATCACAAAAGGGAAGCTTCCTCACTGGCCCTTAAACTAAGTTTTCTATATCTTCATTGACTGATTTTTATAGCTGTTCTCAGTCTAAATAATTTAAAGTTCATGCAAAATAACCAAATGTTTTACCTCAATTGTTTCACTCCTAGTTCTCATTTCCCTTTAATGTAAATGGTTTAAACTAGCTCAGTGAGTTCCTATAGGTCTGAGCATTAGGGGTGGAGAGGGTTGGGGGGTTTTTTTTGTATGTTTGTTTTTAATGTCACAGGGGTTGATAATATATTGATTGAAAAAACACTGAATTTGGAGTCAGGAGTCTAGCCCCCTGCCACTAGACAGCTGTGTCATTTCAAGTTAAGTCACAGTCACTCTGGGGCTTAACTATGTCACCAATAAAATGAAGGCACCAGGGCAGAGGATTCCCAAGGCTCTTCCTATCTATGACCAAATAACACAAATGTTGGCAATACTTGGGGACAAAGGGACCCTTCCCTTTCCTTCAATCAGAACAGAGTTCAGTAGAAACAAACTTTCAGATTGGTGGGGACAGTCTGCCCAATGAGTGCCCTGCTCAAAACTTAAGAGTCTTAGCAGAACGTACTAATGAACGCCAGTCTTGGCCCGATCCGGACACACTGTGGAACAAAACAAGGCACTTAGCTCTTTAATGCTGTCATTTCTCAGCCATTCCACATCCTTGTAGAAGGCTGAGTAAGCTGTTCAACTGGCCAAGGACATCAAGAATCTGAAGTAATCAATGGCTTTTGTATAAGGTGATATACCCTAAGCGCATAGAAGCAGCAAATTAAAGTTTGAAAAAAAAAAAAATCTGAAGCGATACAGAGAAAACCTGCTGATGCTAGCAAATGTAAATAAAAACTTAAAAGACACAAAATAGGGCTGGGGGTGGAGCTCAGTGGCAGAGGGCTTGCATACCTGTGCCTGAGGCCCAGGGTTCCATCCCCAGCACCACCCCTGCCCCCAAAAGCCCCCAAAATAACAAATACAGAATTATGAGAGAGAAAACACAGTCCTTAGCATCTCTACTATTGAAGTCATCAAGGAGGGAAAAGGTAAGGGAGAAGGAGTCCTGCTCATTCACCACCTTTTATCTGCATTCCATACCCACAGATTCCTATTCTTCCCAGCAAAGTAAAAAAAATGAGAAAATCTGCTTCTCCATTGGCCAATTCCCCTTCTAATTCCAAACATCTACTCCAAATTCCATTTTTCACTAGGATGAATATTCTAAACGTTCCTGACCACATCATCATCCTGATCCATTCAACTTACCTTTGTGCAAACTGGGGAAAGACTCTGTCTTCCATGAAGACTTTAACTTATTATATTACTGTACGCTACGAAGGCTCTGCTGAAGGGCGCTGTCATGGGTTAAAACTTCACCCGCACAAACTGAAGCCCACACTCTTCACAATTCCCCACATGCCAGAAGGGTGTATAGTCCCGAGACCAGTGAAGTGTCCGTCAGGTTCCAAAGCTGGGCGAGAGTGGGAGATGGGCAAAAGAGGTCACCATTGGGGACATGCAGAAGGTGGATAAAGCGGTGCTACAGACACATGTATGTGTGCCACAAAGTGTGCAGGTGTACAGAGGTGAGCTGGAGGGGTTTCTGTAGGAGGGTGCTCTCCTCCACAGCTCTGGAATCTCCACCTCAGCCCGTCTCCGTGGTAGCTAATGTCTAGGGTGTGAATGGCACTCCCTTCAACATGGGATCCTCTGAAGGACACCATCTAGACATTTCACATGGCCTCCCAGACTGTCACTCTCCTGCTTGGCTTCCACAGAGTGCTATTCCCAAGTCTTTGGATAAGCCACGTCCTTTCCTCCTTTATGCTTCTGATTCAGTAGCGTTTTGCTTGGAATGCCCTTTTCTACATCCAGAATCCAATTCATTCTTCAAAAACCTCCTGCCCACCCACGCTACCTTTCCTGTGACGATTTTCCTAATCTTCTTTCCGTAGAGTTACTCACTCTGATACTTCAATTATTCACTCAACCAATAGCTATTCAGCATTTCAGTCTGTTAGAAGTATACCCAAGCTGGGTGCAGTGGTACACGGCTGCAACCCCAGCAACTCAGGAGGCTGAGACAGGAGGGCACGAGTTCAAGGCCAGCCTCAGCTACTTGGCAAGACCCTGTCTCAAAAAATGTAGAGGACTGGGGATGTAGCTCAGTGATAAAATGCTCCTAGATTCATCTCTCAGTACCAAATAAATAAAAATAATAAGTAGAAGTATATCTATCATTTTATGACAGGATTTTAGCTAGTGTTTGAGAGTTGCTTTAGTAATACACAGGTTAAGCCAGGCACAGTGGTACACACCAATAATCCCAGCAACAGGGAGGCTGAGGCAGAAAGACCACAAGGTCAAGGCCAGCACTCAGTGGCTTGGCTTTTATCCCATGCTCATCTGTGTTCTCCAGGCCACTGCTCCACCTATCCCCCTCCTCTGGCCATTTTAGCTGTAGTTCTTCCTGCTCTGCACTCAGCATGGATATTTCATTCATGGCCCTGTTAAACATTCCTGTGGGGCTGGTGGTTCCCTGAATGCACTTCTATCCATCCAATGGCACCATTTGACTCTGTCATAAAAGAATTCCAACCTTAGTGATAGACGATGCCCACCACAGTCCACCCCAACAGGTCTCTCAGGACTGTTCCCCATACCTGGAAGCCTTTCTCAACTGCTCGGCCTCTGCGTCACCCTCATTACTGCCGACCCTCTAGTGAGTGGGGCATACCTATGGCCCAGGTCCCCTCGGTCACCATCGAACATATTTTCAGACAGACTGCAAATGCAAGTATGTGGTTTAATCATTTCTTAAATATCAGTATAATCGCTCTGCTCATTTCATAAAGCAATGCTTGATACCGTACCTAAAGATGGAACCTCTTGAAAATCATATTTCAACTCTAAATTTGATATGGACTAATTATATATGTCAACTTGTATACAGAAGGAAAATAAATGTTTTGATCCAGAAGAACATTATGCAGCATACACTTAACTGTATGTTGATAATGTCATTGAGTTCAACCTTCTGAATCCAATTTTCTTCTAATTCATTTTCATGAGCCATGGTATTTACTTAAATGAGAAAGTACAGCTGTTGAGGTACACACGCCCGCAATCCCATCAACTCAGGAGCCTGAGTCAGGAGGATCGCAGGTTCAAAGCCAGCCTCAGGAACTTAGCAAGGCCGCTGTCTCAAAATAAAAAATACAAAGGGCTGGGGATGTGGCTTAGTGGTTAAGTACCCCTTGTTTGATTCCCAGTACCAAAAAACAAAAAAATAAATAAATAAATAAATAAACAAGGAAGTACATTGTTATTTCTTTCTCATATGTCAAAGACAAAAATAAATAATAAAATAAAATAAAAACATCACACCACCTTCATTTCTGTTCACTTACCAAGTAGAGGCTTCTACACTTACTTGATTAGCTTCCTTTACATATTTGGGGGGTGGAGGTTGTTTGTTTCTTTGTAGGACTGGGAATCAAACCCAGGTCCTCATGAATGCTAGACAAGAATTCTACCACTGGGTTACACCCCAGACCCTTCTACATGTTTATTTTGGCAATAATATTAAAGCTTGTTTCTACAAGAAAAAAAAAAGGAAATAAAATACATACTAATGTTTCCTATAAAAATATAAACTGGATCTGACATTTATGCCTCTTTATAAAATGAGGCGTCTAGATATGAAGTCCTGCTAGTGACGGGAAATACCTAATCACCATTTCTGATCTTCTTCAAGGTCAGCTCCTTAGTGACATTAGTGAGGAGGGTCCCAACTGGTTTATCTTTGCATCCGTATCACAAAGCAGAATACTTGGTACAACAGGGGTGTTAATGCCACTGAACTCTACAGGCAATCCTTGATTTCAAGGAGCTCCCAATCCAGTTCAGGAAGGGACACTAGATCACGAGCAAAGGACACTTTGATACCTGTCCATTATCAAAAAGGAAGAGAAAGAGTAACAGATCTATTACTCAAAAGCACAAAGGTAAAGAAACCTTTGAAACCTTTGAACCAGACCTGTGCAGCCAAGTTGGGTTTTGTCGCCCAGTATACATATCCCTACTTTCCTGATAACTGAACCTCCTTTTTCCTGGGGGAAACTGCTCCCCTCCATTCAGTTCATGGTGACCTCTGACCAAGAGGCCCGATTCTGAAATTCTGCCCTGTTGCCGGAGCTCGACAGAGGTGCCTTCAGGATGAATGGAACAAACCCGGAACTATGTTACAACAGCCCTGAAGCTGCCCGAGGCCACCAGGAGAGAGGACACCCAGTGAAATACACTGGGTCCTGAGGGCGAGGTCCTGGGGCTCCCAGGTTTTCCAGCACAGCTGGATTCAGCAGGAGCCAACAGATACCTACAATTCTCCCTCAAACCATTTTGCGCTTGGTTCTTGGTGTCACTAATGCAAAGTATCCTAACATACTGAACAGATGGTGTAAAGAGTCCCTCAAGTGGAAGATGGTGCAAAAATAGGTGCAAAGGTGCACTGGCAGGCCTGAGGGAGGGCTCCAACCCAGGGACATGGGGTCAGATCACGCACCCCTGAGGCCTTTTGCTGCCTCCAGGGCTGTGGGGAAGCCTCACAACCTGGCTCTGGCCTCCCTACTGGAGGCACCTCCCCTCACCCATTCCTGCCTCCCACATACAGTCACAGAGTGCACACGCAAGGGTGGCCTCTAGGGTGGATACCAAGTGCTCCAGGGACACGCGCTCCACTGCCTTCACTTAGACCACCTAAAATTCTCTTTTACTCGACCAACTGCAGTCTTACTCATCAAAGCCCTATTTACACTTCCAACCTTTGAGAGGAGGGAAGATCCCCTCCATGGGAATGAGTCATGCCTTTGTGCTCAGGGAGTTTACTGAACATCCTAAAGGTTTACCCAGCTCATTACTGGGCTCCTCTCGCTGACAGATAACACTGGCCTTGAATTTGCTCTGTAAGCCTGCCTGTTCTGTTTAAAACACCATTTAAATATTCAAACACGAGCAAGGCAGGAGCCTTTCCAAATAAAAGAAGTGAGCTTTTAAATTATTATTCTTTGACCAGTAATGATGCCAATTTTGGATCATGCCTTAACCATAAATAGTCAGTTCGAAAATTTAAGTCTAAGTCACCAGTCAGCTAAGTCACCAGGAAGTACATGGGGAATTCACAGTTTGAGATCAGGTATTGAGCTTTCATTTCTAAAACTGATTATGGAGTTTTTTTTTTTTTAAATCATCTTCTATCACGAGTATTTTCAAATTATGCTTCTCTCTCTCCACTTTATTATTTAATAAAGGATGGCATCCTGAAGGTTCACAGGATCCAATTTTTTCTTGTTGCCAGGCTCTCTATTCTGTTTTCTCTTCTTCTTAGAAGAAGAATCAACGTATATTGGTTTTTCCCCCTAGTGATTTCTACACTTCAGTGAACAATTTGCTATATGATTCAAATTGTTGCAAAATGGGAGAACTGAATAAGCTGTGTTAATATCATGCATAGCATCCCAGTTCATAACCTGTACATTTTAACAAGAACCACAGGGAAAAAAAAATGTTGTTAATGATTACCGAGAAAAATCCACAGAAGCTTTTCAGGTCATATTTGGAGATAGATATTGTCCATCTTCCTAGGCTTCCAAAGGAATTCATTCACTGGCCCTTATGTGCAAACCATAACCATCATCAGGCTGGGGATATCAGGAAGGCAGCAGCCGCAGGTGGGGAGCTTCAGGTCTCCTCTCTAGACCACACAGAGGTTCTACGTGGCCACCCCAGTGTGAAGCTCTCAGCCATGCCACAGGCCCAAGTAAGGTTCCCAGGACACAACCCCAGGCCCTTACATCATTGGGTCTTCTGCAAGGTCTTTATGCGAGATTCCCTTTTCCAGATACGAAGGCTGTATAAATGCTACACACAATGTTTTCTGTCCTTCCCATAGTTGAGGTGTGACATGGGAAAGATAAGCAAATGACTCCCTTCAGAACAGTTTTTGCTATAGGTTGCTATTGCAAAAAGACAACAAAAACAAAATTAAAAAACCACCCAGGAGGTCTGACAGCCAGAATGCAGCTGGGAGAGCTGGGGGCAAGAAGGGTAGTAAGAAGGAATTTGCAAATCCCCAAAGTCCTTCCCTGGAGCTCTAGGAAGACTGTGCAGCCAGCATCTCTCTGCTGGGAATGGGAGGGAGGAAGGAGAAAGAGGCCTGCCAACCATCCATGCTCAGGCCTCCTTTACTTCAGCTGGGAAAAGTTTCCACACAGGGCTCCAGGGGACCCGGAGAGAAACTCGCAGCTCATTAATGGCCAGCATTTCACCAGATAACAAAGGTCAAGATGCAGGCAATTGGCTGTTAGTCTGTTAGCTATAATTTCACTTTATTTTGGGGCATCTTAAGCAGGAGAGGGGAGGAAACGAGCTTGATCCATGTGTCCAGAAGTGCTATTACTCAGAAGAGGGCATCCAGCAAGCCCTACATAAATACAAGTGTCAGGCTCAAGGGCAGTGGCCCAGAACATTCACCTCTGTATTTTTAAAATGATAAATGCTTCATTTACCAAGAACTCACTCTGTGACAAACAGAGCTAAATGCTTTTGTATGTTGCATCTCAATCCGGACAATAGCCCAATGAGGTATTACTATTCCCACCTTATGGGTGAAAAGGGCCATCATTCACAGGGGAAACTGAGGCTCAGTGGGATTGAATGCTGTATCACCCACGTTAAGCTTCTGCCTCCGATTTCTCCAGTGCTCCTCTTGTCAAAGAGCAGCATATCCTCTTCAGTGAGGTAGGAGGGAGGGAGAAGTAGTATTATATTGATTTTGCTGAAATGGTGAGAGTATGCAGGGCTTCCAGTATAAAAATTGTTTTATTTTAAAAAAAAAAAGTGAGGGCTGGGGATGTGGCTCAAGCGGTAGCACACTCGCCTGGCATGCGTGCGGCCCGGGTTCGATCCTCAGCACCACATACCAACAAAGATGTTGTGTCCGCCGAGAAGTAAAAAATAAATATTAAAAAAAATTCTCTCTTTCTCTCTCTCTCTCTCTCTCTCTCTCTCTCTCTCTCCTCTCTCACTCTTTCTTTAAAAAAAAAAAAGTGGTTTTTAATCTCAAACAAATTTCTCTAAATCTCCCATTAAACACTGAGAATTCCAGGATGGGGAGGGGCCCTCCATTTTTGAGAGAGGAACATAATGGACGTACACTCATGCACTCTCCAATTATGGTCTTCATCAAAGTGTTCTTTGTCAAAATACTCTCTGAACAAAACAAGAAAAAAGGGCCATTTAAAAACATAAGCAAATTAAAAATGTGAAGTTTTATTCAGTCTAACATTTAGGTCCTTCTGATTTTCCAGGGGCTGGTCACACAATTCAGCAGCACTTTTCAAAGTCACTGGTCCCCTCCCTTCCCTCCCCAGGCAACCCCAGGATGTCCCCCGTGGAGGTTCAGGATCCGTGCAGACTATGTATTCAACACAATTCCAAAACCCAGAGTGAGAGATGGTCACAGTGACAAAGGAAAACCTGTTCCTGCTTCTCACCCCAGGAGGACAGAAGCTTCTATGTCTGTTTGCCAAATGACCTGCAGTAAATCTTCACAAAACATGATGCCAAAGAGCTCCGCAAACCAAAACACCTCGCTTAGTGCCAGACTGCGAGAGCCACCTGCCAAGATGGACAGGAGGACGAACCCTTGTAGATTCCCTCTCCATGGTGCTGCCCACTCCCTCTGTCAAACATGCTGGCTGAAGGACACACTGACCACCAGGACTCAGACCACCTCTGACGGGTGCCCAGACACCAGGTTCCACCAGCCGAGTTCAACACAGATAGCTCTGTGTGAGGGCTGGGGATTTAGCTCAGTTGGTAGAGTGCTTGCCTTGCATGCACAAGGCCCTGGGTTCAATCCCCAGCACCACCAAAAGAAAGAAAGAAAGAAAGCTCTGTTTGGTCATGATTGCTAAAGTTCTATAACTTAACTATTACAGAAACAGAAGGAATATAAGTATGAAGACCAGTCTTTCAATGGGAACTTAAATTATTGGGGAAAGTACCACAAAAATAAATTGCTCAAATAATTTGCTACTGCATTACGTACTGTCAAGACATCTCAAACTTGGGGGAAGGGACCTGGTAAGAATTTAAGTGGATTCTGTCTTCAGACTGGTAAAGTCACCTCAGGTCTTCCTTCATTTTAAAGAAATGAAATTAGGAATTATGAACTCTGCATTGTACATATGGTTCACACAGAGAGGTAGGGTAAAAGTTTTCTTCAATTGTTCACACTGAAAAGGATTTGGATGTATATCAAATACATAATGTGTCAGAGGGCACCAAGTCCAAATTTACTATAAAAGGTAAATGTCATTTTTTAAAAAAATATTTTTAGTTGCAGATGAACATAATGCCTTTATTTTATTTGTTTATTTTTTTTTTATGTGGTGCTGGGGATTGAAATCGGTGCCTCATGCATACAAGGCAAGCTCTCTACCACTGAGCCACAACCCCAGCCCTACATGTCATTTTTTTATAATCCCTGCAGGCAAAACTTTTGATCTACCAATAAACTACAAAAATCAATGATATTAAAATAATAGGATCTCTACTGCAATTCTTATCACAAACAGAATTTTAATGCTATCAGAACACACCTTCCAAGGGAACCATTATTTCAACATCCATCTATCATCTGACAAACTATCAACAGATATTGTCCAGAATAACGTGCTTATTACAACTCTCCACCAAGCAAAAATAATATGATGGGCTAGAACTGAGGGCAATACATTGGCAATGTTCTCCCCAAACAGGACATGCCACTGAATATGCCTTCATTAGTTAGCTTGCCATCACTATAACAAAATGGTTAAGACAACTAACTTAAAGAAAAAAAGTGGATGTGTGTGTTTTTTTTTTTTTTTTTGCCTTGCTAGGAATTAAACCCAGGGTCTCATGCATGCTAAGCACATGCTGCACCCCTGAGCTACACTTCTAACCCTACAAATATTATTTAAATTAATTTTGCTTGTGAAGTTGTACAAGCACTTCAGGGTCTGAAGCATCAGAAACTTTGATGCTGTGCATTTTTTTGTAAATTCATAACTGGGGTATTTCAGAAAACACATGGGCTTTGGGGTCAAAAAGATCAAGAGTTGGCATTCCAGCTCTAAAGGACCCGGTAGTTGAGTGGCCTCTGGGAAACTGATGTGCAAAGAGGTCAAGTTCCTTTGCTATCACTCAAACTGGGCGAAGGCTACCCAGCTCCTTCAATCTGTCCCCAAGAACCAAGTGAGAGAACACCTTTCAGCCAGGCTCTCCACCTCATGGTAGGCGGTCTAAAAGTGCCCGTCACCCCACTCCCTGAGCAATGAGAAAGTGATCTCCTACAACACCAGTGTATCTCCAGCAGCAAACGTGGATGACAACAACCAAAAGTATCATGGCCAATGCTGGGCTTTAAAGGAGAACAGCGTCATAGCAGCTGACATTTACTCAGCACTCTCAGGGGGACTTCCTACTGTCATCTCTTTAGGTAGGAAGCAGGCTTAGATTTAATAACCCACCCCAATCCCAACCCTTAGAAACAGGTGACCACCTAAGTTCCCTATGTGGGAACTTAGGGATGCAAAGGTCACCCAGGGTGACCCCAAGCCAGCCTTCCCGCATCCTCTCATCTCGCCGGCTGTGACATTTCCTTCCGAGGCTCTTAAGAACAACATGCGGAAGCCAAGGTTTCATTTCTCATTGAGGCTGCTTCTCTATTTTGCCAGTTCACACATAAGCTCACGAAAGGTACAAACCACATCTGAGGCGCTTTTGAGTCTGGTAAACACAGTCTTGGAATCCAAGGATGCTCGGATACTTGATTTAGTATCGTATTTCCTCTGGAGCTTGGTCCTTTGTTAATTTCAGAACAGATTCCATAAATAAAATGTTTGAAGTCAGTTCTGAGGTCAACAAATACCAGAGGAAACAGTTTCTAATCTGGAACACGAGTGGGGAAAATGAATGCTGTAGAAACTAAGTACGCTGAATGGCAAAGGAAACAAAAGAACTTAGAACTATCCAGGTACACGCTCTGTGTCTTTGTCTTCAGCCTCACATTCTGTTCAACCAAAGGGAACCGTGGTTTAGAAACCATTATGTACCATGATGCCTCAGAGAAGGAAGAGCCGGGGTCAATCATGACATGTCAAATTGCCCCATCATTATCCCTGCTCGGCAATCCAGCTGACACCTCCTAAGACACTGTGTTAATTATCTACATGATGATGACAGATGTGCTCCCAAGTACCGACTGCAGATCTGAAGAGGGAGTCAGATGGGAGTGATGAAAGAGAGTCATGAAAGAATATTTGGCAGTGCAAGAAATTAAATGGAAACTGCACTAAATAATTATCTCACTCACCACGACAGGTTCCTAAATGTCTTTGATTACTAACAGAAAAAAAAAAAAATCAGACATTTCATGGTTCTCCGTCTAGAAGAAATACACTAAAAACACTTTAACTTAACGTAGTATGATTTCATGGGCACACAAATTCTTCCTGAAAGAGGACTGAGGCACTTACTATGTCAAGCATTAAACCTCAAACCAGGGTCTGAGCCAATTCTGTGCGTAATAACTGCAGCCGTAGGGTTCACCACAACTACCAGGCTCCGGGGCATGAAATCATGCTGCACTCTTGAGGAAAGTTCCTCATCTTTAAAATCGAATCTAACAAACCATACACACACACACACACACACACACACACACACACACCATCTCCCAATGGTAAAGTGGTTTCCATTTTCTCTGGATTCACACTTTCCTTCCCATTTTTTTTTTTTCTGCAAAGAAATGGCGTGCCGCTCAAGTTCACCGCTCTCCATTCCCTAGTCTCTTTAAACTCACCTGTGCCGTGACCCGTGTTTAGATACTTTGGGTAAGAACTCCGTAGAAGCGATGATGAAATTCCCAGAATGCTACTCCTATAAAGATGCCGATACAACAGTTAGCAGCCCAGTGCTCAGAAACTACCAAAGCCCTTGGATCAAGGTTTCCATCTCAGAAGACGCCAAGACTTCGGGGCTTCCTCTCCGTTTCAGCACTCCCTTCTAACCCCCCGATTTAGATCTGCAAAATGAAACACCAACAGGGACACCTGAGAAAGAAAACTGACCCCCGTCATCACAATCACGGCTCGCAGACATCCACCGAGCACTCGGGGAAATACTCAAGTGCCAAGCTCTAAATATTTCACCTTAACTCACAGAGCTTCTCAAATACAACTGGGGAGGGAAAACCAGCACAAACCACCCTAAAACTTTCCTAAGATTAGATTTCAGAGAACGCACTGAAATATCGCCTACCGTTAAGAATTAATAAATATTGGGCTGGGGGAGTAGTTCAGTGGTAGAGCCTAGGTGTGCAAGGTCCTGGGTTCCATCTCAAGCACCACAACGAAAAGGAAGGAAGGAAGGGAGGGAGGGAGGGATGGTTAGGAGAGGAAGGGCAGGAAGAAAGGGGAGGGAAAAAAAAAGGAATTCTTAATATTACATAATTAAGACTCCTCAGCTAAGGAAATCCCACACCAACTTCTGTTGCCCTAAAACCAGATATCCAAAGCCACACACAGTTGGCAGTTTGGTTTCAAAACCATAAATGAAATAGCTGACTAGTTGAATCTGTGAGAAGAAGGAGAATGAGTTAGGATGAAGCAGCATGATTCTTTTCCTTGACTGGGGAGACAGTTTTGTAGGTAAACACTTTACCTACAACAAGTAGGTTCCTCAAGTTCCTGATACACTGTGCAAAACCTGTGAAAGCTATCAGGTATGCAAACATGATATTGCTTTAGTTATCATCCAGCATGCATTCTGTGTACCAGTACCAATCATTTCAGTCTCATCCTCAACAAATGATTTTAACCCCTGTATAATATTCCTTGTCTAATATCTAAAAGGATACACCAAACAAGTCTAATAAAGTATTTTTTTCAAAAATAAAGAAGGATCACCTTCATGGGTTCCTGTAAACAGCAAACTAATAGGAATAAGTATATTAAATTTCTCTTTAGTGTTTTGGTTTATCTTCAACCCTTGAGCATACGGTAGTGCATACTGCACACTGCAAAGCCTTTTATGAAGACGTTCATTTTTCCCACACAGCACGTCTGTAAGAGTCCAGCACTTGCTCCTGCCTCACACAGAGTCACCATGGGGGACCTCAAGCATGCTGACTGACCACTTTCCTGTGCTTTCTCAACGCCTCTGAGTCCTTGAGACACGTGAGGTCACAGGAGGAGTCTTGGTTCTGGTTGGGGGAGTACATATTTATTTCCTCGTCAGCCTCACTCAGTCAGTGAAAGCAAGGTTAAAAGATAACAAGTACCTTCTGTAGGAACTTACGTTTTAAGAAACGAGGTATTTGCAATATAACAAATAGAGAATATGAGTACACACTAACATATCATTGCCTTTCTGCTTAGTTTCATACTTAACAGATTCTTCTTTCATAAAATGTAGTAATGTTTATGGTTCGGATGAAGGGAAAATCATATTCTACATTTCATGCCCATTTCCAGAGTACTTCATTCGATCATAAGATGGTTTGTTGAAGCTTTATTTTTATGTTGTATCAAGACACAGACCAACATCCATCTTTATAGATTATTCTTTATAGATTATATGAAGTAACTAAGTAGTAACATTCTAGAAGCATAAAATTTGCCTATAACATTTGCCAAAATGTAAAATCAAGCCACATGCTTGGAAAACAGGCAAACAAAATGAGTTTCATATAACTTTGAAAAGTTATGCATTTAAAAAGAAGGATTATAAAGACAATAATGACCACGTACTGTACTCAAAATGGCTTGGCCCTAAAGAGCCCTTGTCCCCTGCAGTGACAGGGTACAGTTTGCCTCCCCTAGTGACAGCCAAAGCCAATAGACTAGCAATTGCGGACACACTGGTTCTGGAGGGAGAACAGCAGCATGTGCTGAGGTTGGCTGACTTATTTACTCCCCCTGAAAGAAGCAGCCCTCTCAGAGTCTTTGGAAGCACTGGAACATCAACTAGGAAACCTTGCTTCTCCCCCTGTGGATTCTCATTTCAATTGCAAACACATCTTGCAAAAACTGAACATAACCCTGCATCCCTGCGTCAGTCAGTACCTAACCACAATGCTGCGGCTAACCCCAGAGCCGTCATCAGATTCCACGCTATGGAGGTGGTGGCATCTTTCACAGGCACTCATCAAGCACTCAGGATGAACACTCCTTTCACACACCTCGCCTCTATCACTCAGACCTTGTGTTTGATCATTTTGCTTTTTTTCTACCTGCTTGCTAGCTTCTCGAAGTTGGAGACCACACTTTAAGTTCGTTGCCAGGTGTACCATTACCATACGTGTGGAGGACCATGATAAATAACCTGATTGACCGATCCCTTTTGTAAAATAATTCTCCCATTCCAATACGAGATCTGAAAAATCCAAAGGCAGATACAACTCTTCAACCTTTTCCACTAAAATACCAAAATTCACGAATTCACATCTTAGACTTGCTTTAACTATCATTGAGCACTAATGAGCGAAATGCCAAGTTTATTTGTTTCATTTATTGTTGCAAAAAAAGTTTTAACTTTTACTGAACACTTCAAATGGGCCAGACACTGAGTTCAGAGGTTTGCACAGGATACACCTCACTTAATCCTCACCATCAAACCATCTTATAGATGAATAGAATTCTTATTCTCTTTTTAAACGTGGAAGAACTGAGGTGATATTACCCACCTTGCCCAGGATCCCACGGCTAGAGGGGGGCAAAGCCAGGAATCACACCCAGGCAGTTTAGCTTTGCCAGAGAGCTTACTCTCTGTTCTTGGAAAAACAACTCCTATTTATTACTAGTTTATGATACTTTTTTATGAAAGTAACCTTGAAGTTACTTTCACATACTTTATTTTTATATCTGATCTTAACAAATTGCCAAAGAAGGGCAGACATTACTACAAATGAAGAACAGGCAGAGATAAAAATTCATGCACATACCCCTAAAGCAAGCATGAGTACACAACCCGATTTCTGCATCTTAAAACCCAGTGTGCTAATGCTTGCCACAGGTTCCCTGGATATGCACCCTGATAACTATATGGTAGCTGAAACGGATGTGGTCTGGGGATTCAATAACTTCATTGCCTAATATATTGTTATAAAGTGGGATTTGAAGCAATATGGAAAATACAGATGGTCATATTGTATGAAAGTTCCAAAGCTCATTTGAAACTCTAAGTAAATTTTCTTACAGAGAAGAAAAAGTTATAAATCAAGATAGGTTTGCAACTTGCTCCCGCCCCTAGACTGTTTAACTCCTGAGGTAACTAACATGTATCATTAATCCTTTATCGTGAGCAGTTCCTGCTCAATTGTACCATTGAGCCCGACGACGTCAACAAGGAGCCTCATCAACATTTGCCTTTCCAGTCGTTTAGCTTTCACCAGTAAAAGCTTATGTTTCAGGCTTTTGTGATAGATCACACTAGGGTTCCTCATTCTTCATCCCTCCATATCCATGTCCTTTGAATGTCTCATCATCCCCCAACGCAAGAGCTTGGCCACTCTGACCTACAGAATGAGGCAGAAGTAACAACAGGCGAGTGTTGTGCCCAAACTTCAAGAGGTCATGTGTGTTTGCATGTGCTCCCTGGGCTTCAGCCACCACCACGAGAAGCCCAAGGTAGCCTGCTGGTGCACAGAGCACAAGACACACTTGAAGGACTGCTGTCCCAGCCACCCCCCGCCTATCCCTGCCATCCTGCAACCCAGGGAGAAAAGCAGGGCTGCCACAGCCAACCTCAAAGGATAAGAAATAAGTGTTTATTTCTGAATGCAGTAACATTTCAGGATCACTTCTCTGCAACAAGAACTAACTGATACATTTTTCTGAACTGCAAATTGGGAAAATTCACACGTCACCTTATTTAATCCGACAGTTTGGGGAAGTTAGTATTATCAGTCCTTTGTAACTTTTTTTTTTTTTTTTTTTTTTGTGTGTGTGTGTGTGTGTGTGTGTGTGTGTTTCTCCTTAGTTTTTCCTTTTTTGTGATGCTGGCGATAGAACCCAGAGCCTCAGGCAGGCTAGGCAAGTACTCTACTACTGAGACACATCTGCAGCCTCGTCTTTATGTATTTTTAAAATTATGTCTATAGCTCTACTTCAGGCCTATAAATAAGAACCTTGTGGGAAATGGGGTTTCTAAACCTACACTTTTTGTTAAAGCCTCACAGGTGACTTTGCAGTAATGTTCTAAAAGATGAGCCAGGGTTGGGAGTGTTGCTCAGTGGTAGAGCATGTGCCTGGCATACTTGAGGCCCTAGGTTCAATAGGAGGAGGAGGAAGAGGAAGAAGAAAGGATGGCAGCCTATTTATTATGGTCCCGGTTATGATTCATCTTCTACTTTCAGGCAGGGCTTCAGAGTTCTTGGGGGACTGGGTCTTAAGGCATGTCAAGTTCACAGCGAAGAACGTCAAGAGTAAATCAATTCCTTCTAGGACAAGAGATTCCAAATACTCTTTCCCCTTTCCCACCAAAACTATCAACTTCAGGTGCTTTTGCAGGGATAGCTCCCAGAACCTCTGACGATGCCAATGAGAACCACTACAGTTACCAGTTCAAGTATCACAGGTTAGTCCCCGTGCCAAGTGTCTTAGCATCAACCTTACTTCATTCAAACTTTTATTATTTAATTTTATTTAAATATTGGGGTATAGGGGACTGAACCCAGGTGTGCTCTACCACTGAACTATATCTGTAGTCTTTTGTATTTTTTATTTATTTATTTTTATTTTCAGACAAGATCTCACTAAGTTGCCAAGACTGGCCTCAAACCTGCCATCCTGCCTCAGCCTCCTGAGTCACTGGGATTGCAGGCGTGTACCACTGCATCTGGCCCTTCATCCACATTTTTAGAAGGGAAGTGACAACTGGGGATGTAGCTTAGTGGTGGAGCACTTGATGATGTTTTATCCTGTAGCCACTACATCTCTGCAGCTAAAGTGCTCTGGACACAGAGCCAGAAGACTTCAAACTTTCTCTCCACCAGTTGCTAACACATGGAAAAGCCACAGTCCCTTCAGACCCCACCCAGGGTGATGTATTAAACCACATTCCAGGTGCCTTGGTGGCTGCTGCTCCGTCTGCACCTACTTCCTCAGACTTAGGATCAGAAATAAGCACCTGTTACACGCTCAGGGACTTTCCCAACCCCGTCTCCAACCTCGTTTTGAAAAATCTAAACAAAAAGCACCTCCATTCCAAGTCTCACACCATCCAATTACAACAGGTTGTATTCCTCAGCTCTGACCCTCCTCTCTTCCACTGGGGGCTTCAGAACTTGGCTCGGGGCCTCCCCATCCCAAGCACTTCTATTTTTATGGGTGACATGACAGACCATGCTGATGGTCAGGAGAATTCTTCGGCTCCAGTGTGGTCAGTAATATCACAATCTCTTGGCCAGGGCAGTCCATGGCCACATCCTGGACGATTATCAATCCTTAAAAATTATCCGGATCCTTAAAAATAACCCGACCCACAAACTTCCTGTCCTACCCTCCCCGCCTTACTGCGCCTCCACACCAATCTCTGCTATTTAATCCCTCCACTGCTCCTTGCTCCTTCTGAGAGGTTCCTCTGGACTTGCTTCCCTCTCCATCCAGCTCACTCTCAGACCTCAACAGTGCTCCCCCCTAAGGGCACACAATTTAGGACGTCCCAACTCTCCCTCAGCTGGACCTTCCACACGTTCTGTGACCTCACCTGGGTCAACAGATGCCAGGCCCTGTGACCCTGCAGCACCCACAGCTGCTTCCTTACGCAGCTCTCTCCCCGTCCACACAGCAGCGGCTTCACGCGCCCCTTATGTTCTCACACTTGATCTTAGCCAAAAGGCCGAGAAGCGATCCTTATGTTCTCCGTGGCACTTTTCATAAAGAAAACCCGCCTCTCTCTGGCTTGCTGTTTTGAGATGGAGCCTCTTGCTCCCACCACTGCCATCCTCCAGAGGTGGTGCAGGGGGGGACGGGGACGCAATGCCATGCTGCTGAACCTGGCCTTCTAAACTGTGAGCTACATAAACCTTTGCTTGCTACAATTAGCTGCCTCAGGTGTCTCTTCCTGGTAATGAGATATGGACAAACACAGGGCCTGTCTTCCACTCCTCCACTGCACCTCTCACATTGTACTTATCATCCTTTACACCCCCTGAAGAAGGGGACTGTGAATTCCTAGGTACCAATTACAATGCCTGGTATTTAACTCAGTGCCTGGAACTCAGCTATTACTAAATTTGAGTAAAGAAGTTAAGTGCTTATCTTGTCTTCAGGGTAGCATTTTATGAAACACTTGTCCAAGGGAATATTAATAGGGCCCTCTCGCATTAAAGTGTTTTATGGCTGAATAATTTGGGAAATGTCCCAACAAGTTTCTTCACACTTCAGGACTTTTCAAATTTCTAATGGGCTAAGGCACACCGTGAACCTTCAAGAATTAAGCCTTTCCCAAATACAACTTAAAACCCCGTGTGCACACGTTACGCACGCAGAAGAGACAGAGACATGATTTTTCAAATCTGGTTTTGTTTCTTTGATATCACTGCTGTGGAGAACAGAAAATAATTTAGAAAAATGATCTAAAATTCTGTCCACAAATTATTGAAAATCATATTAAGCAGCCTTTACCATTATAAAATGCATTGAGATCAGTATTTTTCAAAATCAATTAACATTCATAATCCGTTAACCTTCTCATTTGGATATTAGGTAAGTCAGCAAACAGTTATTTAAAAGGCAAAATTAAAATGCCCTCCTTTAAAAGGCAAAACAGTATCAAAAAGGAGAGAAGGCAGTGGCTCACTTAGTCTCCTTAGTGAAATAGGAGAAAGAACATCGGATTCAGGGGACTGCCGGGAAGAACAACTGTAAAGCAAAACCATGGTCCAATTACAAATCAGGCTGTGGAAAACAGGACGGATTTTTAGAAGGGACAAATTTATTTTTAATATTTTAAATGTTTGAGAGTATGGGTACTGGGAGTAGAACCAAGGTCCCCCTGCATATTAAGCAAGCCCTCTACCACTGAGCTATACCCCTGGCTCCTTAAAATTTTGCTGTAAGAAAGCAAATACAGGTGATACTCGGGCACTATACCATCACCTTGTAGAACTGTTTCAGAAGTAATAAGGCACCCTCCTCAGGCCAATCAGAACAAAATTTTAGAAACCCCCAAACATTGACATATGCACATTCACACACAAAAAAATACTTCTTACAAATGACTGGAATTTTTAATTAAGTTATCATTTTCAGTTATTTGTCAGCAACAAGCATTGCCTATCTGTTTATTTCACAAAATAATCCTTACCCTAAGAATGTTTCAAAATATTTTGAACACAAAAGTGACATTCAGAAGAGAGTTCTCTCAAGATGTCTGATTCTCATTTTCTGAATGTCAACATTGTATCACAAACATTCACTGAATTCCGCTTTCCAGAGGAATTCCTTTAATCAGGAAGATACACACCGGTAGATATCTGGGGCTGCATCAGTTTCCTTTAAAATCATGCAAAGCCCTTACAGCCTTTTCCTATCTGACCTGCGTTCTTTTTATCTCCTCGCTTCATTTCAATCCTATTTATATGAGATGACTCATGAAATCAAATGCAACCTGCTAGTAGTTGGACATTTTTACACATTGTAATTAACTAACATTTAATAATTGTTATTAGCCCAGTTATCAAACCCACAACAGCTTATTCACATTCTGTTATCAGAAGTATATGCATTTTAGGTTTCATTTGGAAATGTTGACATATAATTAATTTTTTGCGGGGGGGGGGGCGCGGGGCGGGGCACTGGGAATTGAACCTAGGGACACTTTACCACTGAGCCACATCCCCAGCCCCCCCCCTTTTTGAGACAGGGTCTCACTTAGTTGCTTAGGACCTCACTAAACTGCTGAGCCTGGCCTCAAACTTGCAATCCTCCCAATTTGCTGTAATTACAGGTGTGTACCACCACAGCTGGCTAGAATTAACTTTTTGCATCCTCTTAACCATTTTCCCACTCTCCCCACCTCCCATAAAAAAAAGACATTGCCTTGGCCTATCATATATGAATATATTCTACTTATTTTGTCATGTTGATAGCTGATTTCATATTACAGATCTTCGTTTTACAAAGTAGCTGAAACTCAAAGAATATTCAATTTCCTTTATTCACAGGTTCTGTATTTGCCAATTTATGTATTTGATAAAATTCGTTCTGAATCCCAAAATTAATACTCATGGCACTTCTTTTGTCATTCTCAGATATGTGCTGGGTGGAAAAAAGTCTGAGTCGCCCAATGTGCACCTTGCCAAGGCTGGACAGACCATTGTTCCACCTGGTTTCAGCTCTCCTACTGTAAACAAGTGTCCTTTTCACAGACTATTTAGTGCTACGTGTTTCTTTTCTTTTTTCTTATTTATTTATTTTTGCTTTTTGTAAGTGATCTGTGTCTTTAAAATGGTCCCCAAGTACTGGTGCCGTCTAGTGTTCCTGAGTACAGGAAAGCTACAGCATGGCTTTTGCAGAAGATGCAGGTGTTAGAGGAGCCTGTTAATTAGAATTGGTGGCCTGAACTCAATGCTATTGAATCATCAATATATACTAAATAAGGTATCTTTAAATAGCAATGCCCATAAAATAAGGCTATGTGTTGACTGGTTGATGAAAACATTGCATCCAGGGGCTATTAGGAACCTAACCCTGTGCACCCCTAGGAGTGGACAGTATGTGTTAATTCAGTGTTTATGGCAATTTTATGGAACACAGGGACCATCAGGTGAGTGGTGAGCATCAGGTGGACCTTCAGGGCCCCGAAAGCTTTCCAATTCTGTGTCTATTCCCTAAAACGAACACCCTACTTCTCCAACACTGCTCTCCACACAAGGATCTGTCCCAGCGGCACACCTGGATTCACTGTCCACGTCTCCCACTAACGTTTGAATTTCCCCTTGTATTTTAGGGAACACGATCTAACCGTAGAGGCTAAGAGAAGTCAACCAAACCCAAGAACAAGGCTCCTATTGACCAAACCACCCAAGTGCAGAGGAACAAGGAGAGCGCCCTCCTCCACGGGAGGGGGTGTTGTTTAGGTGTGAGCAGGAGCAGCAGCCAGCTGGGTGCCCCTCCTTCCGGGCAGTGGACGGCAAGACACAGATGCCCTCCACCGCCTCCCGAGATCTGGAGAGGGGGAAGGATGGCGCAGCTATCCCCACACACAGGGCTGGCTTCGTGGGTGAGCGACACAGGGGTTCACAGAGCCCCAGACTCGGTTTAATATTCTGATTCTGCCACCTTGAACATAATGATCTTTAAAGGCAGCCCACGTTTCTGTTTTATACTGGCCCCACAAATATGTGGCCGATTCTTTATGCAGGACCCCTACACTGCTGTGAAAGAGCTCAGTGCCCGGAAAAGGGGGATGGCCCCTGCTGAGGATGCGTTGGGAGGACAGTGCACACTACTGAGAAGCACAGAGGGGCCTACTGAGGTGTGATGGGAAGGCACCAGTGCCTGGGACAGTCTCCCTCGGGACTCCTAGAGCATTTCTACCTTTTTAAAAAATAAAAAAATAAAAATAAACACGGAGCAGCGACTCTGGGACCCAGGATGGCCCTGGGCTCACATACGAGACCCAAATAAACATTAAAGAGAGAACCTCAGCTGTTTTCCTACAGAGTATTCTCACATAGTCAGTAAAATCTGCTCCAACCAAAGTGCAATTTCTTTGTCATGTATTCTTGTGTCACATCAGGCTCACAGCAAAATTAGGAGCTTTGCTATATAAACTAGGTTTACATTTTACTAAGTATGTACAACAGTTTTTTACTTCAAAGAATATCTACTGTATTTTAAACCTCCCACACAAGCAACTTTGATATGTCATTCAGCAAAAACATCATTTCTACTTTATCAGGCCAACATTAAAGGGAAATAGGTATTTTAAAAAAAACAGATTAATCTGCCAGGTATGGTGGCACACACCCATAATCCCAGTGGCTGAGGCAGGAGGATCACAAGTTTGAGACCAGCCTCAGCAATTTATCAAGCCCCTGTCTCAAAATAAAATATAAAAAAGGGTTGGGGAATGTGGCTCAGTGGTTAATCACCTATGGGCTCAATTCCCAGTATACCCCCAAAATAAAAAAGATTAATCTATTCCTAGAAGAAAATATACTTGGCTTTGTCCTCCCTTAAACATGACGATGAGCTGCCGTGAACTGCTGGTAGAACGATGAGCCTCCTGCAGAAGCAAACTTTTGGTTCTTGCTACTGAGGCCTATTCCACCTCCAGTGGCCCATTAGGAAACCAGCTCTTGCATAAGAGCTCCTACATGGGGACCTGTAGTCAGCTATACCGTTTGGCACCTCTACACGGCGCGAGGGAGCAGCAAGTCCCACAGTGCTCTGAGCACTCCACTGCCCTCGCACCATCAGAAACATCGATCCCGCCCTCGATCTGGACTGTGTCCTCCACATCTCTGCCTGTGTCCCACTTTTGGCTGCTAGTCTGGGCCACACCTGGATGGAGAGGGGCTGCTGGTGGGTTCTGCTGTGCTCCTCCTTTCATCAGTTCAGCTGGAGACTCACCTCCAAGCACACACCCATGGCATCACTGTTTCATCAAAAGTCGACATTCTCTCTCCACCCAGCCCCAGGTGAACCCCAGCCCCAGGTGAACTGAAGCCCACCCCCCCTCCCAATTTTCCCCAACACATTTCCTACCATGCCCAGACATTATTCTCATTTCCCCTTAACACTTTGTCTGTCTGTTGCTCTGTGTGTGTGTGTGTGTGTGTGTGTGTGTGTGTGTGTGTGTGTGTGTGTGTGTTTGGGAGGGTAGAATGAGGATTTAGGTGGGTGGGAACAATCTTTGTTATCCAGCCTGCCCAACTCTAGCCCACTCTGCATTCTGTCCCTTCACGAAAACCTCCCAGCTTCTCTGGGTCACTCTTCTGTCCTAGCTAAACAGTTATCAACCAGGCCTTTGTCATTCTCTCATTAGGTCATGGGTTTGACTTCGTTACCAAACAGAGTACAATGCCTCAAGAACAGGGCCCTGGCCCCATCTGCACTCTGCATGTGCTGCAGTTGCGGGGCTCACAGGAGCACACATGAGGAACTTCTGAGCCTCCCAGCTTTGCTTTAGCATTCTGGATTCATTATGTCGGCTGGATGTTGCTCAACAAGAACATTACCCTGCAAAAAACTCCCATGCAAAATGTCCATGAACTTAATCTTGCTCTCTCTTCCCTATATGAATGTCGAAAATGCTCTAAAAATAGTCTGAAGAAGCCATTAGCCAGGAACCATTATAAAATATAAACAAAACTGTATGTCACCAAAGTAGACTAAACATATCAGCACAAAAACTACAAACACAACCGCATGAAAAGCCAAGTTATTAATGGAGATGAGGCACTTTTTCAAAGAGATTCCCATTTCCATGAATAAAGAAGATAATTTTGACCTTGGGAAGAAACATTATTGATTTTTTAAAAATATTATTTTAAAAATAATTTCAATTATTTTAAAACATTCAAAGTATATTATTAATACATACACTAAATTATTAAATATAACTAATGATTCAAATTATGGGGTTAATAAATTATTTAAAATAAGTTCTACTTTGGATAACATATCTTATTAGCCAAGCATAAGAGCATTTAACACTAATGTCAACAAATTGTGTCATGACTTAGGAAGAATGACCATTAATTTTCTATAATGTCAGGCATGGGAAATAGAAACCTTCCCAAGTCCAGTAGCACCTAGCGAAAGGCAGTGTTTACCTACTGCTGCCAGCACTGCTCCTGAATAATGCTGATATCTGATCTGCCTCAAATATTCCAAGCAGTTTGACAACAAGAAGCACAGGAAAGATAACTTTTTTCTTTTTTCTTGTTTTGTTTTTTGCACTAAAATTGGAAATAATATACCACTTCTTTCTAATCACCACAGAAGATCCTACAAAATCTCCAACCACATCAAACTTTCTGCCCGTAAACTTAAGAGAATCCACTACCTTGACCCACTTTATCTTTTTCATTTCCTGTTAGGACCCAATCTTTTCCCTGTGAAACTACTTGCCTTCCTTTAGGAATGCCTGCTTCCTATCTGGAATACAATTTTAGCAGCCACCTCGCATAAGCATTTAGGAAACTGTAAATCGCATTACAACTCAGAAATAAGATGATCTGAAACAGCTTCCCACACCCTGGGATATTCAATCTTTTAGGATTTGATCATCTTTATAAACTCATTTCATACTCTCCAAAGCAAACTTTCTAAATTGCAAAACTGATCCTTTTAACAATTCTTTGGCGGTAACCCACGGCCAGATGGATGAAGTCCACAACCCTTGGAAATGCACTGTACATTGTGCATGATCTTGCCTTTGCCGACCTTTTAAGTTTCAAACAACTACACTCTACCATACACCCACTCCTACGCTCCTTATCCTAGTAATTCCAAAACCATCTTTCTTAACAGCCACCCAATTATGACATGGTCTCTCAACCTCAGAAATGTTGAAATTTTGAGCAAAATTATTCTTTGTTGTGGAGGCCTGCAGGACATTTCACAGAATCCCAAACTCTACCCATCAGATGCCAGTAGCACACCCTACTCCATCACAGTTATAATATCTAAAAAGACCTCCGAAAATTTCCAACTGTTCCAATGGGTAAAAACTGCCTCCAGCTGAGAGCCACTGAACCCCACAATCACTAATCCCTAGATGCCTGCAGGACTCACGGCCCTTTCTGAGTCAAGCTCATTGCATATAGGTGGGAGGGCCAAAGGATTTAAACCATAGCAACGCTGTTCAAAACAAATCTTGGGTGTCCGTGTCAAAGCAGCTATCTATAGATAAGATCATAGATACCAATGACCTGTGAGGATGCTCTTATACTGGACAATAATCAACCAACTCAAACACTCCAGGCCCTGGTTTCTATGAGCTTAATGCCAAATATACGGAGAGAAACACAGCTCCAGAGGAACTAGAGATTAATGCCAGGAATCTGCAGGCACACATGGAGAGAAGATACAGCATCGAAAGAACCCAAGAAGGGTGGACCTAGAGTTGCTGAAAAACATTCTGTTTGCCACAAGGATTAACAATGAATCTAATGAAGTTCCCTGTATACTTACTCCCTAATATGCCCTTAAATAAGGGGAAAAGGACAGAATCCACCTTGAAGAAGTTGGCTGTATCTGGGACGTTTTCAGCCACAAAATGACAGTAAGGAATTATAACCCACAGAATATGAAAATTTCTTAGTCCATACTATTATAAATAATTGAATAAATAAGGAAATAGTAGTTCTGGTTTTGATATGAGGTGTCCCCAAAAGCTCCTGTTAATGCAGGAATATTCAGAGGTAAAAGGGTTAGATTATGAGTATTGGAATCTAATCAGTCCATTCTAGTTTGATGGACTGAGGGGTAACTATAGGCAAGTGGGGTGTGGCTGGAGGAGGTGGATCCCGGGTGGGTGACCTGGGAGGGTGCATCTTTCCCGCGGCCCCTTTCCTCACCGCCCTCTGCTCCTTGAGCCGCCATGAGTTGAGCATCTTCCCTCCACTGGGCCGTTCCCGCATGACAGGCTGCCTCACCTCAGGCCCAGAGCCACAGAGCTGGGCATCTATGGACTGATACCTCTGAAACTGTGAGCCCCAAGTAAATTGGGAGCTTTAAGTTGTTCTTGTCAGGCGTTTTGGTCACAGTGATGTAAAAGCTGACTGAAACAGAAATTGGTTTAGAAAAGGGCTCTGACTTACCTGACCATGTTGTTCAGAAGCCTTTGGAGTTGGACTGTAGCAGGAATTTTGAAGTTTAGAGGTGCATTCTGGAAAAACTTTAGAAGGATGTAAGTGGAGCTTCCTGGGCAATTCTAGTGGAAACTCAGAGGACCAGGAAGCCAATAGGAATGTGGACTGTACTCATGAGGTTTCAGAGGGAAATAAGGAAAGTTCTGAACTAAACTAGAGGCCAGTTGTGTTATGTCCTGGCAATGAACTTGGCCACATTTTGCCCATATCCTGAGACTTTGTGTGAGGCCAAATTGAAAAGTAATAATCTGAGAGAATATCAAGGCAGCACAGCATTCGGTCAGTGTCAGGTACACTGCTGAAGGCTCTGAGCCAGGTTTACTGTTGGGAATCAGGAGCAGAAAACAGAGTAAAGGATTTTAATAATTTGCAGTTTGGCCAGAAAAACAATGTGTGTAAAGCCAAAGCCAAAGAAAGTGTATTGGAAGAGATCAGAGCCCCTAAAGAGATACTAAGTGCTTTGCACAGAGACAATAGAAAAGATGCCTAGGGCATCTCAGGAATTTGTAAGACCACACCCATTGCAGGCTCAAGGATGTGGAAGGGAAAATTCCTTTGAGAGGAGATTATGTGGGTGCTCTGCTTCCATAAGGGAGTGTAGGAAGTCCTTCCACCATGCCAAGTTGCCCAGGCACTCAGAGGCTGCTGCAGCCATGATTCCACGGTGCTCATATACTGAGCAGCCAGTGGCAGACCCTGGTATCATCCAAGTGCTGGTTCTGCAGGACTGCAGGACATTGAAGTCAGGGAGTCATGGAGACGTCTACTGAGGTTTCAAAGGAAGGCCTGGGAGGCCAGGCAAAATGTAGCAAGGCTAGAGTCCCTGAAGGCTACCCCCAGGGAGCCACGTGGGAAGCTGGAGCTGGAATGGAAACCACAGGAATTAAGATGACAGTAACATGAACTGTCTGCAGATAAAGGCAGAACCCATGGGCACTGCAACCAGCAAGGCCACTGCTGCCCAAGCCCTTCAAGAACAACATCTTGTCACCACACGGCCTAGATAGATGCTGTACATGGAGTTACGGACAGAGTCAGGGAACTTATTTGCCTGGCTGGGCTTTGGTCTTCTATGCCCCATTCCTCCCTTTTGGGATGGGAATGTTTACTGAGTCACTGTATAACTGGATGTATGCAACTCATTCTTTATTTTAACAGGGGCTCACAGATAAGATTTTGAGTCTCAGGAGATTTCGGACTTGGGCAATGCCAAAACAGTTAAGACCAGGGGACTCTCGGAAATGAACTAAACATATTTTGCATTGAAATAAACATGAGCTTTTTGGGCCAGAGACAGAGTGTAGGGTTTTGATATGAGCTGTCCCCCCAAAAGCTCCTATCAATGCTGGAATGTTCAGAGGTAAAATGATTATAAGATTTGTAACCTAATCAGTCCCCCTACTTTGAATGGACTGACTGGGTGGTAACTGTAAGCAGGCAGGTCCTGGCTGGAGAAGGTGGGTCACTAGGGTGTACCCCTGAAGGGTCCATCTGTCCTGCGGCCCTTCCCCCGCTGCTTCTTGACCCTGCCATGAGCTGAGCAGCTCCCCTTGGCTGGGCCTGTCTTCTGTGATATGAAACCTCACTGTGGGCCCAAAGCAATGGAGCTGGCCCCTAAACTGCAGGCCCTGAGCTTTCCTCCAGTGAATTGTTCTTGTTGGGTATTTTGACCACAACAATGAGAAAGCTAACTAAAATAAGGAGAAAGAGATGACTTTTCCCAAAAGAATTCGTTAATAAGTATGGAAAGAATGGTAGAAATACAAAATTACTATTTGGCAAATACCACAGTAATAATTTATGTGGGCAAGAATCATCAGTGGATGCTAACATTACCAGAGAATAACGAATCTGCACATTCTCAAAGTATCTCCCTGCAACCACATTATTTCTATGATAAAACAACAACAACAAAAACTAGCAGTTTTACAGTGAAAACATCCAGCACACAATCAAGCGATCAACATTAACCTCAACAGTCACGAGGCAGAGACATTCAGATCAGGAACCTTCTGATCTAGTGCCCTAAGGAGGGACTAACAACTACTTCTTACCAAAAACCCCAATGTGATCACTAGAGAGCACCAGAAAACTCCAACTTAAAGGGAATTATACAAAGTAACTAGTCAAACTCCCTAAAAATATCACCATCACAAAGGACAAAGATAAACTAAGGAACTGTCACAAATTAGAAACCAAGAAGATAGGATAAGTCAGCATAATGTGGAAGCCTGGACTAGGAAAAACCCATTAGCAAAACAACTGGAAGAACTCAAGATCTGTATTATCTCTGTCGTTTCCTCATTTAGTTAAATGCGCTGTGTTATGGGAGCTGTTAACCTTACAGGAAGCGGGATGTAGCTTACAGGAAGCTACAGCTGGGGCTCAAACTCAGTGGCCTAGCACATGTGAGATCCTTAGCACCACATAAAAATAAATGAAATAAAGTTATGCTGTCCATCTATAACTACAAAAAAAAAAAAACAACAAAACTTAAAAAACCAAGAAATTTAAAAATCAAAAATATATATTCTATCACCTAAGTTACTCCTTGCAAAGCACCTCATTTAAACATGTTATTCTGGGCTGGGGATTTGGCTCAAGCGGTAGCACGCTTGCCTGACATGCGTGCGGCCCGGGTTCGATCCTCAGCACCACATACAAAGATGTTGTGTCTGCCAATAACTAAAAAATAAATATTAAAATTCTCTCTCTCTCCTCTCACTCTCTCTTTAAAAAAAAAACAAAAACATGTTATTCCACAGCATAGTATGCCTTTAATAATAATCTGTCACCTCCTCTGTGAAGAACTTTCGATGCCTCTACAAGGAATTAACTTCTCCTTCTTTGACCACAATCCCTTACATCACCCATGGCCCATTATAGAATCACTCTGTCTTGCAATTATTAATTCCTGTGTTTGTCTTTTCTACTACAAAGAGAGTTCCTCAAAAGCAGAGACCTTATTGATACTTGTTCCTCAAGTCTCCAGTAGACTGCTTACTACAAGGTAAGCACAAAATATTAATGTTTGAAAGAACTGGTTCCCCATTAACCAAAAAAAAAAAAAAATCTGTCTTATCATAGCCCATTGATCACAAACATGTTAAGAACAGTTTATATGTGAGACAACTGACAAAATTCATATAAGGTCTGAAGAGGGGCTGGGATTGTGGCTCAGCGGTAGAGTGCTTGCCTACCACCAGCGGGACCCGGGTTCAATCCTCAGCACCACATAAAAATAAAGGCATTGTGTCGAGTCCATCTACACCTAAGAAATAAATATTTTAAAAAATAAGGTCTGAAGATTAATTGACTCCTTTGTGAGTCTACTATCATAATATCCAAAGATATGGATATGGCCCCCAATACAGAATTTACAGCATAACCACAATAATGGAAGTTTCAGAAAGGTCATCCACAATCCCTTCACTGGAACACATCTTTTTATCACTTTGTATAGTGTTATAGTATTTCTCTACATGCATAACAATTTACATAAAAATACAGGGTAGACACAATTTTAAATTGTTTTCCCATTTATCAAACATTGGCTCTAACAACACTAGAACAGTTTTACATTACTCCGATGCATACAATCAGCTCCTTGGGTCACAAATCACTCTGACCACACTTCCTAATTCCTTAATCACACTCTTTGACTACCCTTGATGGTGTGTCTCACTATCATCTGAGAGTGAATATAATTTGGGGGGAAATTAAGGAAGCTATTCAGAGCCAAATCTAACAAAGTTAATGTGCTACATGACAGATTCTAGAAAATCTAGAATAAGCATCAAGTTTTAAAACTGATCTTTCTCTGGATCTCAAAAACTAGCTCTAACAGCAAAATTTTAAGTTTATGGAACTTCATGGTGTAAGTGCCCTGCTATATCTAAGATGGTAAACCGAAACCAAAGGAAAATAGTTCTTCAGTGTGCTCTGTAACCCTCCTTAGGTAGGAATATGACCATATTCCTACTGCAGGATGACCCTGAGAATTATATGGCATCATGCATAAAAGTCTGGCACAATACCTGGTACTAAATATTGGTATCTTAACTTTCCCATCATTAAAAACCCTATAATGAATGCCTCATTGCATAACTGTGAACTTGGTCCCACTAAAATGGACTGTGTCATAGGAAATAAATACATTTAAATAAAATTTCAATGTGTATCTTCTGGACTCCAATGCATACAATCAGCTCCTTGGGTCACAAATCACTCTGACCACACTTCCTAATTCCTTTAAGTTCAAGAAGTAATTGGAATAACTTACGTGGGAATTCTCTGGAAGAAAAATCACATTTCACTTCTATAAAAAAATTTAAACTTCCCACCCCCCTTTGAGTAACAGGGATTGTACCCAGGGGTACTTAACCCTAAGCCACATCTCCAGCCCCCCACCTTTTAAATGTTTTTTCTTAGTTGTTGATAGATCTTTATTTTATTTATTTATACGTGGTGCTGAGAATCAAACCCAGTGCCTCACACATGCCAAGCAAGTGTGCTACTGCTGAGCCACAGTCCCAGTCCTCCAGCCTTTTTAAAAAATATTTTACGTAGAGACAGGGTCTCACTGAGTTGCTTAGGGTCTCACTAAATTGCTGAGGCTGGTTTTGAACTTGTGATCCTCCTGCCTCAGCCTCTCGAGCCACTGGGATTACATACATGCACCACAGTGCCCAGCCTAAAAATGTGGACTTTTATCTTCAATCTGTCTACCCATAAAAGCTAGGCTACTGTATTAAACAGAAAGGCACACAAAATGTTAATATTCAGATTGTTACCTAAATGAAGTTTTAAAGTTTTCATTTATACAACTTTTGTTTTTTAAAAAAAGAAAAAGTGTCTGTTCAATTTGCATTTTCAAAATGGCATGTACCAACCATATTTGACCATGCCCAAAAGAAAAAAAAGTAACAAAAGGACTACTAAAGATTAGATGTTTAATAAGTTTAATCCTTCAGAAATGCAACTATGTAGCAAACGATAGCTTCAGTTCAGTACCCATACACACATCCTTAGAAAGCCTCCACAGCTCACACTTAAAATGTCATTTTAATGACGTAGCATGTGGGCAAACTACAAGAACAATATTTTCAAATATAATCAAACGTCTTTATGCTCACATTTAGAGAAGCCTGCCCCAAGCCACTACAAAACAAAAAGAAAATTTTAAACAAAACCCAACACTAGAACAGTTTTACATTACTCCGATGCATACAATCAGCTGGAATACATAAGGGGGAATGGAAGGCTCCCTCTGGGTGGGCTCACATTGCTGCTAAGAGTCCTCAGGCCCAGAAAATTAAACTTGGGTGGAGGCGAGTGCCTAAGGTCTACAGAGCTCTCCAACACGTCGTGCAGAGTCTGGCAGCTGCATCACACTACAATTAAGTGTCCTAAAAATACACGGGGAGAATAGTCAGGAACTCGTCTTGCTGTATTAAGTGTGGTGTACTTATTAAAAAAAAAAAAAAAAAGTAAAAACAAATGTATGAGGTTAATTTTTAAATCTGGAAACTCGCTCAGGGTTACTGAAAAAGCAAGCATGGACTCTGGCATTACGTTTGTTCATGAGGCAATTTTTAATTTAGATTCAATTAACCCTCCTATGAGGCAGCACCTTAGGAATGTGGACATGCATGGTCAAGCTTGACCTTTGCTCTCAAGAAAAACCAACGACTCTCAAGAAAAACCAAAATAAGTACTTTCCCCAAATAAAGAGAACAGAGTAAAAAGGCCAAAGCACGGGTTCTTAACTGCACAGCAACTGGCAAATTAACTGATCAGATGCAAAATTCTAGATCAGGTTTTACCTGGAAGAGAAAAATCGCAGATTTCAATAGGTTATCAAAGGCTAATGTGCATACCCAAATACGTTTCATTTATAAAATAAGAAAGGTAGAGTAAAAAGTTGGGTAGGGTGGCACATGACTATAATTCCAGCTACTGGACAGGCTGAGACAGGAGGACCTTGAGTTCAAGGTCAGCCTGGGCAACACTGTGAAACCCTGTCTCAAAAAAACATGCCAGATTCGGAGGTGCATACCTGTGATCCCAGGGACTTTGGGAGCCCAGGCATGAGGATTACAGATTTGAGGCCAGCCTCAGCAACTCAGCAAGATTCCATCTCAAAAATAAAAAAGGCTGGACATGTAGCTCTGTAATAAAGCACTCCTCAGTTCAATCCCTAGTGCTGCAAAAACTAAAATATTAAATAAAGGTAAAAGAACACTGGACTGATTTCTACATCCATTATGCATTCTAAAATACTATACTGACTCTGCACCTGCCCTTATTTTTAACCATAAAGCATAATGAATAGATGACCATTTCATGAAGTCTAATAAACTTGAAAATAATATTACATATTTCACATATTGGTACAAATTACTATCAGCAGGCATTCAAGATATAAAAGCAACAAAACAAATTCAAAAGTTAGCTATAACCAAAAGCAATCAATTAACTTTACAAAGCACCTATTACAAGAAACCTCTTTGACTCAATTCTGAATTAGAATAAATAAAGAATAAAGCATTACAACTGAATGGACTACCCAGCACAGTGGCACACACCTGTAATCCCAGATGCTCAGGAGGCTGAGGCATGAAAACCCCAAGTTTGAGATCAGCCTTAGCAACTTAAGCAAGATCCTCTCTCAAAATTAAAAACAGGACTAGGGCTGTAGCTCAGTGGTAAAACACTTTTATGTTCAATCCCCAGCACAAAAAATAAATTGAACCTTCATCAGAAAATGAATCCTGGGGGAAAAAAGTGAGGTACAAAGTATTATTTATAAATTGGAAGTAAACTTTCTGCAATGTCATAGTCCTTTAATTTTTAAAATTAATAAAATAATTCTAAGGGTCAGTTTTATGTCAAGCATATAATCACCATGTAATCTGTTTTTTCATTTTTCAGTTCCCAAAGTATAATTTTATAATATAACCTGTTATTATGCAGATTTCACATAAATGCCAGGTGAAACTGCACCACTCCGAAACCTGTAATTTTTTTTAAAGTCACCTGATCAGTTTATTAGTTCTGTGACCTGTCCCTCTTTGCTATCACTGAAGCCTCCCACAGCCATGAAGACTGTGGAATCTGGAATCTCACTTCCTGCATATGAATCCCAGTTTCAGTACCAGCTGCAGAATTCCAAATAAGTTAGGTGATAACTTCTGTGCCTCCATCTTCTGACTGTAAAATGGGTATTTTGTTATTAGCTCTGAAGTTGTTGTGAGGTGAATGGAGAATACTAATGTGAAGCATTAACATAACATAATCCCTGGCATAGAAGTTATGAGTTGCTATCAACTAACCTACCAATTAGCTATTAATCTTAGCATTATAAAATACACATGCAACAATACTGTAAATAAGCATTATTATAATCAATGAAAAATGCACTTAGAATAAAAATTAAAGTGGACCTTGGGTGTCAAAAATAGAATATGTATAAAATTTCAGTTTCATGAACTAATTTTAGTACAATCTGTATGCTCCACACAGAATTCCAGCTTACCCGTCAAAGGAACAATTAAGAGTTTGCAGTGATGTCATTTTTATCTCACCTACGCTTTACATTGCATAATTCATTGCAAGCTATAATTGTTTCTTTTAAATATCACTTGTAATGAGCAACTGCAATAACTACTTGACAGAATTTTAGTGTTTTCTTCTACTTTCCCATTAAAAGGGAGAAAATAGTCAAGGTTGGGGGAAAACGCTTTACCAACAGGTATCAGAATGGCAAAATACAAAATAAAAATTTAAAAAGGACATCTAAATGTTTTCCTTTTACTTCTCACTTTTTAGATCACTCTTTGAAGAAAGGGGTTCACCAAATCAAAGATTAAGCCCTTCCCCATCTTTAATCCAAGATAAATCTCCATACATTAGGAATCAAAGAACAAAACAACATTTTCTCGTCCTCCCCATCTAAAAAAATTCTATGGGTTGCTCTTAGTCTGGCCATTCCCGATTAGGATAAAGTTTACATTCCTTGGCGTAGGATCGGGGATATCCACACTTGGGCAATGTGAATGTCTCTAGTAAGACTAGACAGAGTCGCCTAGATTTCTGGGATCTCCCAAAAGAATTGCATGCATTGGGAGCAGCATGAAAAGTAACCCCAATTCTGTCCTCATCTACTTCAAGGAGGAATAAAATCAGGATTAACCTTGAAAAGTATTTAGAAATACATATCAGTCATTCAGATTTTTCCGCAGCAATTTTTGAGAAGATGCTGCTTAACTTCAACACAGTTAGGTCATTAGAATGAGATGAACCCTCTGTTAGAAAATGGAAAGCCACAAAAGAAAACTAAGATGCAAAATAAATACTATTCATATTACGGTATTCACGAAATGATTAAACTTTTTAACGAGTGAAGATGGAAACCTTCCTAACCTCTAAGATGGCTGATATGACGGAGGCACTGCGGGGCTTGTCATGCTCCCCAAAGAGGACCTAATGCACGTGGGAATCCTATGGCTGGCAGTCGTCCCAAAGTCTGGAAGTGGTTTTTCCCCTTCAGCATCAACTGCAAGCAATTTCTGAGTCTGTTTTGCCTCTGCCCATGACAAGAATCAACTTGTTCCAAATTCCACAAAATGTTTCTTTTATGTTAAAACTCTGTTTCTGGGAACACTAAAAGCTAGGATCTTTTACACATGTGGACAAAAGCTGTATTTGGGCCACTCAGTCCCTTAAAAGAATAAAGCCCCCCCCCATTTTTTTAAAGAACTTTACACGCTGCAGATTATTATAAGAAAGTTACTGACTTTCAAAAAAATTTAAAGAGACTTGTTTTCCTATACAATCCTTCAAAAGTTCAAGGTTTTGATTTTTAAAGGCATGTAAGTGAAGCTTTTAATTCAGATTATTGCAATTTGAAAGAAAATCACAAGAATAGTCACAACTTCTCTTTACAGATCACTTTCTAGGTATCTCATTTATGAACACATGGATTATATATTTGAAAAAAAAAATCAACAGCCACCACATCACTTTTAAGTGTTAAATACTTGAAAACCCAAGATTAAATCATGATCCCAAATACTTCACTTTAAATACATGTAAAACCATTTGGCATGTCTTTACTTAATTCCCTGTAATGCTATATGACCCAACTGTGTGTCAGCCTCACGCAATAAAGACAAATTGAAATCCAAGCAACAAAGACTATAAACTGTGACATTCTAACACAGCTGAAGCCGTCAGATAGTACGTGAACAGACAAGCTGTGAGGATAGTTCTGAAATAAAGTTTAACAGGTGACCTAACAATAAAGTTAATATTCAAATAACCAGTGTTTTCTTTTGAATCATTTCACTTACTCTAAATCAGGATTCCTGAACCTCAGCACTATTAGCACTTGAGACTCCAAAGCATTATGTTGTGGCTGTGGTGTACAAGGCAGGATGGAGAACAGCACCCCTAGCCTCCATCCACCAGATGCCCATAGATCCCACCCCCCGCCATTTCTAGAGATAATGCCCCAAAAAAGTGAGTCCAAACATTGCCACATACCCCCTCGGGACAAAGTGGCCACTGGCTGAAAACCATTGCTCTGTGCTAAAGAAAGCCAGGAATTAAAGATTAAATTCTAAAAGATGATTTTATTTAAAGTGATCTTATAAAGAGATAGCATGAGATAGCTGTACTGTCTAAGTCAGATCTCGTAAATGGAATCAAAATGAGCACATCCATTTTGAAGGAAGAAAATATTCAAGGCCCCTATTTTAACAACATAAATGCTACTCGGACATGGCACACCACATCTTCAATGCCCAAAGCTTTCAAGTCCAGAAAAGAGAACCAGGGCTTCTTAAAACTCATGCCCAAGTCAGGATGGGATTGGTGGCTATTCATGATGAACTGCCCAAAAGACAATCATCTACCCTTGTGCTGAAGATCAGATTAAGTTTATACAAAAACAAATCTGGAGAAAGTAACTGGAAAAGAACATAAAGTTTAGGGCGGTGTAAAATGTTGCACCAGGTCCTTTTAAATTTCTTTCTCTTCCCCAAAGGAAGGATGTCTTTTTCTCCTCCAGTTCTCGGGATTGAACCCAGAGCCTCATGCATTCTAGGCAAGTGCTCTACCACTGAGCTACACCCCAGCCCCAAACTATCCTTTTCTTAAGAATATCCAGAGAACAGATAGCTTAACACACCCACAGGGGAAAAAAATCATTTTATAGAAGGAAAAAATAGAATCAAAATGAACACTATCAATAAAAGGTTTGCAATAAACATAAAACAATTCTTTATGCTATTTTAAAGCATGATTCAATGTTCTTTGCTTTACTTAGAACACACATCAACCAAAAACAGACTTGAGTTGAAGAATAGCAATTCCACCTATGATACTACACTAAGAAACCACCCCCCAAACTATAGCTTTTTTAAGGATGCCTGGCACCCCAAAGTAGTGTCTATAAAAATCAAATCTGTAATTTTTCCAAAGAAATGAATTAAAGTTCAAAAACCTCATTTTTCTTTGTACATGGAAAACAGTGACAAAAGTGGTACCTGTAACATGTTATAGCCACCAAAATTTCAAAGAGTAACTCGTTGTTTAAATTTTACGAGAAAATGGAAATCAGAACATGAAATGCCCGATTTCTGGTGGCAACTATAGTCTCGTTCCCTTCTGAACTAGTTTTTAAAAAATCTACTTTTAACACAAAACTGAAAACATAGTTCAGACTTGTTTCTTGGTCTTTCCATTTAACTTTTTCTCACATCTTCAGATATTCACCTCAACAGTTTCAATGGCTCGTATCTGTGTGTTCTACAGTAATGCCATTTAACTGTGTTCTTATTTGAGAATTTTAAACTGTTTCTAATCTTTTGCTTTAATGCCGAGATGAATATTCTTATGCAAAGTATGCTTGCATCTTTGGTTATTAAGGATAATTTCTAAAGTAAATTTAAGTAATTTAAATATTAAGAACATTGTAGTAATACATGTTAACAAACTGCTTTTCATAAATATTATACTTCCAGCCTGGCATGGTGGCACATACCTATGATCCCAGGGGCTTAGAAGGTTGAGGCAAGAGGATCACCAGTTTGAGGCCTGCCTCAGCAACTTCCTGAGGCCCTAAGCAAATCAATGAGATCCTGTCTCAAAAAAATAAAAAGGGCTGGGGATATGGTTCAGTGGTTAAGCGTCCCTGGGTTCAATCCACAGTACAAAAAAGGGAAAAAAAATTATATTTCCATCACCATTTGAGAATGCCAAATCTTTGAATATTCAAAAATACTGGACATTTTCTTTCTTAACCCGGTCACCTTTACATATTAAAAATATCTCAAGTTGGGGTGGGGGTATGGGGGCAAGAAAGATGGTGGAATGAGATGGACATTATTACCCTAGGTACATTATTACCCTACATCATGTACGATCAGAGAAATGAAAAGTTGTGCTACAATGTGTACAGTGAATCAAAAAATGCATTCTGCTGTCATATATATCTAATTAAAAATTTTTTTAAAAACCTTCACAGCTTTAATTCACCCTTTTATTAGTAAAACAATTTTGTTTAACATTGGTTTGGGATAGGAGGATTAAACCCAGGGCCTTGTGCACGCTAAGCAAATGCTCGACCACTCATCTACAACCCTGGGCCCTTGAATTGTTTCCATGTTTATTATTTATAATTCTGCTTTTTCAAATTGTCTGTTTTGGGCTTGGGTGGCTTCATGGGTTCAAAGTCAGCCTCAGCAAAAGCGAGGCACTAAGCAACTCAGTGAGACCCTCCCTATTGCTAAATAAAGTACAAAATAGGGCTGGGGATGTGGCTTAGTGGTCAAGTGTCCTTGAGTGCAATCCCCAGCACCCCGCCGCCCCATCTCCCCCATCCCGGGAAAAAAAAAAAAATCATCTGTTCTGACTTTCATCCATTTTTCTATTATAACAGTTTTTCATATTAAGTTATAGCTCAATATAAAAGCATGTAATCCTTGACATCCAGAAAATTTAAATTTTTAATGTTGTCCAACCCATCAACCTTTCCCTTTGTAATTTTCCTACTACTTTCATGCTTAGGAAATCCTTTCCCATTTCAGTATCATTTACTAGCATTTGTTTTTAAAGTTCTTTTGTTTTACTTTGACATCTCAATTTTTAAAACACCTGGAATTTATTTGTGGTATGGTATGAGGATGATGATTTAATATCTGGTGGAATGAAAGCCCATTAATCATTATTTACAATATTTTCCTGCCTATTTTTCCAGATTAACTTTTGAAATCACTTTTCCAGGGTTCCCCTTCCCCACCCAAATCTCATTTAGTTTCTTACTAAAATTCATTAAAGAATAAACATCGATAGGGAAGAATATCAAAAACTGATGCTATCTTGGAGTTAATTCCTGTAAGAATACTTCCAGTATTATATTTGTTAAGCAATATTTTGGCTTCTTACTTTAGACAGGAAAAATTTTTTAGTGTATTAAAGAAATCACTTTCTATATTCAATACTAAACCTTGACCTGAACATAGATTTTCTATTTTGTTGAATTCCTTTTAAACATCATTTTAGCACATCTTTGCACTTTTACACTTTATCCTACATTCTCAATATAAAGAGGTTTCTTAATAAATAGGACACAAACCTTTAACTGCTGGCCTCCGTGCTACTCGTCACACTGCTTTATTCTGAATATGATGATGGCTTTGAGTTGCTTGTGCTTCAGTGAACATTTTTACATTTGTAGTCTGGAGTCTTTTTGAAGAGAATTTTCTGTATAACTCTCAACATTTCAATGGCTACTATGAATTAGATGTTCAATTTCTTTATTTATATTTTCCCTGAATGTTATTCATTTGGAGGTCTCTGAATCCGAGTTTTCTTATTTGAAATCTCATCTGCAATTACTGTTTACATGCCTTTTTCCCCTCTCAATTTGGTATAATTTGGTTTTTATTCTCCTTTTGGTTAGACATTTTAAATATCTATCTCTATTCTTCCTGTCTTCCTTGTGCCCATCAAGAACAAACTGATTTACTGTATTTCCTTTTTATTCCTGTTGTCTAATTTATTTTCACTTACATGTTAGTGAATCTTGAGGCATTTTGTGTCCTATTGTGATATTAGCTCCACTATACAAAGTATTTATTTTCGTTAATACTGTAGACTTATTTGGGGCAGACTGCTATGAAACATATACCTTCTAAACACTAATAAACTAGAGCACTCTAATCTTACCATATTCTACTGTCGGCTTCAAAATCTATTTTTTATTTATTTTTAGTGTTGAGGATTAAACCCAGGGTCTCACACATGCTAAGCATGTGCTCTACCACTCAGCTACACCCTCAGCCCCCAGAATCTATTTTTAAAATTTTGTTAATGTTGCAGAAGACAGCCTACTAACTAGCTCGTCTTAGAAATAAGAAACAATTTTAATTGTGTTTTTCTAGAAGACACTGCTGCAGTGTTTTACATTATTTTCTTTTATATATATTCTTAGCATTACAAGAGCCAAACATTTAAAAAACAAATGTTGGGGAAATAGACAAATTTAATACATTGAAAATTAAAATTTTTTCAAACAATGTATGTAATAAATAAATATATGTATGTAATATTTAACTTTATGGAAATCAGAGAGCCATGTTTCTTTTTAGAAAAGAGAATCAGTTTGTGGCAAAATGTAACATTTGTGTAACTATTACTCATGCATCCTCCCAATGTGCCCAAGTTTTTGAAGTTCCTCAGATTCCCTGATACATTGTTACCACAATTTGACTTGCATTTTCCTGGGCAATTGGTATTCATGTTTCAGATATGCTAACTGCCTCCACTGTTCCCTACCAAACTTACATGAACATTCCCATGAAAAGTACTTTCTTGTTAATGCATTCTCTCATATATATATATATAGGAGAAGAAGCTTTTTGGGGGCTGGGGTTGTAGCTCAGTGCTAGAGCACCTGCCTAGCACATGTGAGGCTCTGGGTTCAACTCTCAGCATTGCATGTGAACAAATAAATAAAAATAAAAATCCATTGACAACTAAAAAATATGTATTTTTTTTTAAAGCTTTTGGTCTTGGGTTGTGGCTCAGTGGCAGAGTGCTTGCCTTGCACATGTGAGGCACTAGGTTCAATCCTCAGCACAACATAAAAATGAATAAAAAAAGATGTTGTGTCCATGTATCATTAAAAAACATTTTTTTTTTAAAAAAAGAGGCTTTTCTCAATATGCTAACTACCTTTAGTTCTGACTTCTGTGATACCCAAGCCAACAGACTTTCTAATCAACAGTTGTATTCATAAGATCCCTCCCTCAACATACACCTTTCCCTCAGCAGTCTACATTTCCCCTTCCACTAGCCAGAGCAGCATATGCACATTTGAGATACCCAGAGAACTGCAAGCCACTCTCGCATGTGGATGTGAATACACACATAAGAGCAGGGCCACTAGAATTATTTTTGTTGCTGAATATAAAGCTGACACCACACAGGGAGTTTAAAAGAAAGGTGGAGAGGTGGAGGCCGGAAGCATCTCACCTGCTTTCCATCCAAGGTGCAGAGCCTCTTGACCACTCCCGAGTCTAGCTTAATGGCTTCGGTGATATCAGTCAAGACCTGTTCAAAGGAATGAGCAGTCTTTTTATTCAGAAGGATCCGCACGGCTTTTCTAGGCTTCACTCCGCTTCGAATCACAGTCACTAACTTGGGTTTGATGAAATCTTTACTTTCTTTGACTTCACTCTTCACAGAGGTGGTGGCGGCCAAGGTTCGGGGCATCCCACCCTTGATGTTCACAGACCAGTTCGGATTAATATTTTTGGTGTAATCGACTTTACGGAACGGTTCGTTGGATGCACACACGTAGCTCTCACCTAAAAAAAGCAAAAATTGATTTCATTAGCATCGATTATCCCCATCACAGGCACATTTGGGGGGAGTGGGAGAGTTGTGAAGAACAGCTGCTTGTAACCCATGAACTGATCTCCTGAGCTTAGATTCACCACGAGAGCGTGTGCTGGGCCCTTTTTCCTTGGGTCCTCTCCCACCCCCTTTCTTTTAAAGGGTATCTAGATCAGCTTTCAAAGAATACAGTGGATTGTAGGGTAAAAAGAACCAGTCCAAGAAATTAAAGCAAGCTCTATTATTTGGACCAAATTGTGTCACTTTGGATCATTCATTTCTGCACACTTTGACTCTCAGTGTCATTAGCCACAAAGGGGAAACAGCTGACTTGGCCGAATCCTAAAGCCCTTCCTCATTTTCAGAGCCTAACTAGCTTATTGGTGTTCAAACTGCATTCTGTTATGTTATTATTATGTTATTATCATTAATAAATAAAAACTATTTTCTTTCTTCCAATTATAGATTTCAGTCCAAATGAAAATCACTATGTCTGCCCAAAGCTGACTAAATTATACCCTCATAGAATCATTTATTCAACTAGTGAAGCACCGCGAAACTGAAAGAAGAGTTTTGGCAGCTCAAAGAAACATCTCAGATATATGTTTTTAGGAATATACATTTAAAATAACTTGTAAGCTTAAATAGACAAGCTTTTCCACATCTACTTAAATAGAAGAGGATGTTAAATAGTCAAAATGATGTGTTCTTTATTCATGAAATGTCTTCATTTTTATTAAGTATAACAAATGTTATTCTATTTGCCAACTGGTTTGTCAGTGTTTATTAATTCTTGAATTTTCAAAATATCCAAAATTATATGTCAAGATGCCATGATTTTTTTTGGGGGGGGGGACTCAGAAGTCACTCAGTTTTTTGATTCTTTGATTCTTTTGGCTTTTTCAAACACAAGAAGATTAAATATAAGATTTTCTCCAAGAGGGCTGGGGTTGTGGCTCAGATGGAGAG
The DNA here is from genome assembly GCF_052094955.1 of Ictidomys tridecemlineatus. NCBI lineage: Eukaryota > Metazoa > Chordata > Mammalia > Rodentia > Sciuridae > Ictidomys > Ictidomys tridecemlineatus. The sequence continues at coordinate 124,906,556 of NC_135485.1, forward strand.
CACTTGCCAAGCATGTGTGAGGCATTGGGTTCAATTCTCAGCACTGCAAATAAATAAATAAAAGTGAATGAATAAAACAAAAGTCCATCAACAACTAAAAAGAAATTTTGTATATATATATATATATATATATATATATATATATATATATATATATATATATATGATTTTCTAAGCTATAATTTTAAAATAATTCATTATTTTTCACATATTCAGTATTAGACTCACTCTTAATTTTATATGAGCCTTAAAGTTATAAATGCTTAAAACAGAAACCAAAATCATGAAAGAATTCCTGAGGAAACCCTATTAATATTAGTATCATATTTAAGTATTATCATAATGTTCTTAAAATCCTGGTTAATGGAGAACTTTAGAATCTCCCAAAGGCACATGAATAATTCAGTAACAGATCAGTCATATAAGGAGGATTTAAAAAGGATTTAAAAAGAAAAGCAATGTCTTTTATTTAAAGGTATAATTATAACACTACCCAAGATAACTAGGGAACCAATCACAGGCTTTAACATTTCTATACCACTAATCTGAAATCTAGCCCAACCTCCACCATTTAAAGATTTTTCACCTCTGTAGAGTCATTTAAATTATTTTTCACAGTATGATCATCTGAGAAAATGGTGTATAATTTAAAAAATAGGTATCACTTAATAAAACTCTATCACATGGATGCATTAATGAGAAAAAACTGTCACATCAAAAAGCTCTTTCCAGACCTGGTGATGTAGCTCAGTGACACAGTGCTTGCCTAGCATGTGCAGGGGACCCTGGGCTCAGTCCCCAGTACTGGGGTAGGGGGAACTCTTACTATTTTATGTATGATAAAAATTTCATTGTATATTCTGATCCAAAACATAAGATGGAAGAGTAAAAGGAATCCTAGCAATTTCTCTTTTTAAGAGCAAGGAGAAGTCAGTCTGCTCCAGGAAAGCATTTTCCAACATTCAAAGAGAAAAGAACAATGGTAAAATGAAACAAAACAAGAACAAATTCAATACGTCACATTTCCTTGATCAACCAGTCCCTGCACAGTTGACCTATCAATCTGGAGAGCCAATTTTTGAATGTATCTGAACGCAGTTTCCTTACATGGGTTCAGAATGAAAACAGGTAAAGGAAAAGCTGTCACAGGTGCACAGTTAGAGGTAAATGCTAACCCCTTCCTCTCTCCCCTTGTCCCTCATGGTACTTCTGTTGCAGGGAGGGAGAAGCGCTGAGGGCTGAACTCAAAGCAAATTATATCCCATGCCTTTGTGATTATGTCAAAATATACACATCCTGATGTTGTATATCTAAAGAATCAATTAAAAAACCTCTTAGGCCAGCTCTATAATACATTGTGAGATGAGGTGGCAAATGCCTAAAAAATAAGCCCTCACCACCTCCTGCACCCATAGCAGACACAAACCACAGTGCTTCTGGTAAGCCCAGACTCCTCACAGTGTGCACAGAGTACCTACTATGCACCAGCTCTCACACCTCTCAGGCTCAGTCTTGTGCTTTTGTAAAAGGGCATCTGCATTCCTAAGGAGCAGATGACAACAGCCACCAAGAGAATAAGCCAGCTTCCCTGATGTCCCCACCTGTTTAATCAATCTTCTGATCATAATGTTGTCAATTACACAAATTTGCCCACAGGGAAAGAATATGTTGACTAAAGAAGTTAAGATGTTAATAAATAATAAGGGAATGTGAATGGAGTAAATGAACACTGTCTGTTAGATACCAGGCACCCATAAAACGGATCAGAGGTAATCAGTCCACCCTCCACCCAGACTCCCGGCACTGTAGGGACTCTGCCTGAGGATTAGTTCCTCCCCTGCCAACTGTGGTCTCCCCTTCCTCCCAGCCTGCTGAGGAGCTTCACTCCTACTCAGCAGACACCCAGCTGTCATCCTCCCCTCTCTGGCTTCCCTCCCTGTGTACTATGTTCTGACATCACATTCTGTCCACTCTACCTCCAAAATGCTCTTCCTCTCTTACTGCTGCCCACCACTCACATCCTACCTGGATCCAAGCAAGAGTCTTCTGTTTTCTACTCATTCCCCAGAAGTGTGAAGCTTTCCAAATGGCGGTACAGCCTATGCTACTCACTCAGCTGAAAAAGCTCATCCTAAAGTGACGAGTCTTGACAGACTGATAGATAAAGTGTTATATATTAGTCCATTTTTCACTGTATTAACAAAATACTTGAGGCAAGGTACTTTATGAAGAAAAGATTTATTTAGCTCCTAGTGCTGAAGGTCCAAGAACATGGCATCAGTTCTGCTCAGCTCTGATGGGGCCTCATGAAGAGAACATCACAATAGTGGGAGTACAAGTGGAAGAGATCACATGGCAAGAAAGGAAACCAGAAACCTAGAAAGAGTCAGTCTTGTTCTTTTTCAAGAACGCACTCCCGAAGGACCTACTCTACAAATCCAGCACTAATCCCTTAGGTGGTGCCCCCAGCGACCTAAACACCTTCCCTTAGGCTCCACCTCTTCAAGGCTCCTCCACCTCTTAATATTGCCACAGTGTAGACCAAGTATCTAACATGTGAACCTCTGGGGGAAGCGCTCAAACTCTACAAGAGAGAGTTTTAATTTTTGCCAACACATGTTACAACTGCACTCTCCAAAACATGAATAAAAATATAGAGGTAGAAGGGTATTATAAATTTTATAATATATACAAAATATATACATACATTGTGTGTGTGTGTGTGTGTGTGTGTGAGAGAGAGAGAGAGAGAGAGAGAGAGAGAGGGAGGGAGGGAGGGAGGGAGGGAGGGGGGGAGGGGGAGGGGGAGAGAGAGAGAGAGAGAGAGAGAGAGAGAGAGAGAGAGAGAGAGAGAGAGATATGAAGCTGCTCTTGACTTCAGGAACTGACCTGACTTTCACAGCTGGACATCACTGTTACTACAAACTGGTATGACACAGGCCATTTTGTTCTGTTGGGCCTAATCTCACAGATCTGCATTCAAATGAAGTCACTCTGAGACAAAGACAAGCAACTCAAAAACAAGGTCCCCCTGCAACCCACAGGACCAGACGTCCCTCTTCACACTGAGTGACTGCCACTTCTTGATCAATTAGATCAATCCAGTCTGCCTACACTACAGACAGACAGGCACAGACATTCCACCACACAGTCACCTTGCTCCTCGCCCTGCTTTCTCAGACTAGTCCTAAAATGACCAAACCCAGGCCTAAATCCTACAACAGTTCTAAAGCCCTTTTCCCATGGTGTCCTATAACATACAGATTTCTCACTGCAGACAGTGATAAGCCCAACTTGTGAGACCACAGGTATGCTCCTGGTTGTCTTTGGCTAAAGAGAATTAAGATACGTATAGACATTTTCTCATTGTCCTCCTCCTTTTTTGATAAGATTGGGGAGAAATCATTTTACAAATTTTGATCATGAGACTACTACATACAGAAGGGGTTTCTTTCTGTACTGAGAGAGGATGAGTAGAAGTGTAAATTACCTATATGACCTAATTATTTTTCAAGTATGGTATAGAATAAAGTCTTTCTTCAATTTCCTTTAAGACTTCCTCCAGTGTCTGGTGCCATGGTGCATGCTTAGAATTCCAGCAACTTGGAGGCTGAGGCAGGAGGATCACAAGTTTGAGGCCAGCCTCAGCAACTTATTAAGGCCCTATCTCAAAAATAAAAAATGAAAAGGGCTGGGGAGGTAGCTCAGTAGTACATCAGCCCTGAGTTCCATCTCTAGTACCATTAAAGAGAAAAGGGGAAAAGAAAGATTCTCTCCAGGGGTACGGCTGTGGCTTCTTCCCATTGACATCTGTTCAAAGACTCTCTGCATTACTTCGTATTCAGCACATTGACAAACTGTCTAAAATTATGTAATAAAATCTGAATATTTGTGTAGGAGGCTATTAACTTTCATCCTTCTTCAACCAAATGAACTTCCTATTGGAGAGGCAAGAGGCTAATAAAAGCTACAATTTCTCCAATTTCCTGCTCTCTGTGAACCCTCCCCCTTACCATTTTCTTCTGGGCCAACTCCTCCCACCTCCTCCCCCTCCTCAGTGATGGCAAAGCTCTTCTCCTTTTTAAAGCTAAGGAAGGGTCCTTCCCTCCCCTCATACCGAGAGACTTCAGGGCCATTGCTCTTCTCTCTTCCCTAACTGGACAGACTCTCTACCAGATTATAGAAGTGTTTCTCTCCTTAAAACAACCCTCCCCTCTCATCTCATCCCACTGGGCTGCCTGCACTCCTGGGGAAGAGCAGTCCTGGTCAATTTTCCACTGCATCCCACCATTTGCTCTCAAGCCACAGCAACATCTCCCGCTCCCTGCACTCCACTGGCCGAAACGGTGCTCACCTGATCTCCACGCACTTCCCTCCAGAGAGCCAAACGCAAAGCACGTCCTTCTAACGTCACCTTCTGTCTTCTGAGAGGTGATGACCTGGTGTCTTCCGACACCTGTCAAGTTCTTCCCTTGCCATCTATGATCCAACGTCTTTCAGTTCACCTCTGAACTCCACGGTCATCCTGCTCAGTGTGCTTCCTCTCCGCGGCCCCACGCATCCCTCATCCTTAGATTCACCTGGGCTCCACCATCACCTGTACTCTGAAGACTCAAATAACGAGGGCATCTCCTGCCTAGACCTTCCTCATGAGTTCAAATCATAAGACGTCTCCATCTAGGTCATCTATGGGCATCTCCCATGCCACTTTGCCCAACTTCATGCTCACTGCCACCTTGACCTTGACCTCAGGCGACTTTTTAGAATCCCCAACTTACTGAATGAAATCAATAGAGTCACCCAAGCAGGAACGGAGACTCCCACTCCTCTGCCTCTTTCCCCCACATTCAATAGAAGGGCAAACCTGTTGACATCTCTGGAAAGCAGCTCATTTTACTCTTCTCCTATACCCAGGCCTCACCCACTCATCCTCCACAAAGCTGTCACAGCAAGTTTTAGAAATACAGATCTGATGTCCTTTGTCTCACTACTGCCCTTAGAATAAAGGCCAAACTCTTCAGCACATCACACCTTTCAGCCTTATCTCCCACCCCTTCCCACGGGTTCTTAAATTAGTATCTATTGCAGTCCGTTGTGGGTTGCCATGACAAAATACCTGAGGTTGAGAACTTCCCAAAGAAAATAGAGAGGTTTATCTGGCTCAATGTGAGGTGACTCCAACCAGCTGGCCTTTGGTCAGGGCCTTATGGCTTTGTCACAACAATGCAGATGGCATCACATGGCAAGAGCTCATGCAAGAGAGTTCACATGGTAAGATAGGAAGAAAGTGACCAGGTGGGACCAAGGTCACATTTTTTCCTTTCTTTTTTGTCTCTCTTTTTTTTTTTTTTTTTTTTTTTTTGTGGTACTGAGGATTAAGCCCAGGGACTCACACATGCTAGACAAGCATTACATCCTCAACCTTTCTTAAATTTTATTTTGAGACATGGTCTCACTACATTGCCCAGGCTGGCCTCAAACTTGTGATTCTCCTGCCTCAGCCTCCCAAGTGGCTGAGATAACAGGTGTGCTCCACGGTGCCTGGCTAGGATCATTTTATAACAACCCACCCTCATGGAAACTAAGTTGTCCTGCCACAACTATGTGGATCTCTTCGGAGGGTAGTACCCCCTGCCCTGATTATCTCTCTCAAATGTCCCACCATCTCAACCCTGGTGCTTGGGGAATTAAGCCTTGGCATGAGTCTCAGTGGTGACAAACCACAGCAGGGTCATGCAGGTGTATATGCAATTTCCTTCCAAACTGATCAGACCCTCTTATCCCGACTCCTTCCTATTTATTCCAAGCCCTCTTCCTCTTTTTTCTTTCTTTTTTTTTAAAACTGACCATCAAAATTAACTGTCCCTGGGGCTGGGGATGTGGCTCAAGCGGTAGCGCGCTCTCCTGGCATGCGTGCGGGCTCGGGTTGGATCCTCAGCACCACATACAAACAAAGATGTTGTATCTGCCGAGAACTGAAAAATAAATATTAAAATTCTCTCTCTCTCTTAAAAAAAAAAAAAATTAACTGTCCCTGCCAAGGAACTTTCACACACTGAATGGATTTTAAATTGATTTGATAACTTAGGCAAACCAGGTTGGCATTATCTAATACTATGTTATCAATACCCTAAAATTTACTGAAGAAAAAAAAAAAACTCAGAGAAATTCATGCACAATGGCACAGTCCATCACCCACATCCACAGAAGTACTGCACTGCTTACAGCCAGGGGCCAGTACACATGTCCCACAGGAGGAGAATGGACACATATGGGGAGGGGTGTGCTGACATTTAATGGACTACTACACAGTAATGACAATGGACAAATTAAAGTTATTTGCAACAACCTGAATGAACTTGAGAAATGACTGCTAGAATTGGATCTGGAATGTCCCCCAAAGGTTCACGAGTTCAAGGCTTGGTTGGCCAGCTTGGTGCTATTGGGAGATAGTCGAACCTTTAAGAGGTGGGGCCTCCTGGGTCTTTGGTAGTGTCCCCCAGAGGGGGATACTGGAACCTGCCCCTTCTCTCTTTTATTCCCCAGCCACTATGAGATGAGCAGCTTGCTCCACCCACCATGGCTCTCCACCAAGATGTGCTGCCTCACCAGGGATCCAAATGGAGCCATCAACCAAGGATGAAAACTGCCAAAACCATGAGTGAAAATAAACCTTTACTCTTCATAAATTGTTTTCAGGTATTTTGTTGTAGTAATAGGAAGCTGATTAACACAACAATGGTGAGCAAAAAGTGATAAATGAATATATTCAGTAGGATTCTATTTCTATAGAATTCAAAACAGAAAAAATAAACTATATACTTACTAGGGATGCCTTCATAAGTGGTAAAAAAATAAAGAAAAGCAAGAGCCAAGCTTCTGTTATTTGAGAGGAGAAAAGAGTTATAACTGGCAGCAATATTCTATTCTTGTCATGGTTGGTAATCACAAAAGTGTTAATTCATTGGGCTATGAGTTTGTTTTATGAGCTGTGTATATATTATATCTAATAACTGAAAATAAAATTTTAATATTACATCACTCTTAGAGGGTCCTTCTGTACACTGACTTATAATGCATTAATTTCTCATTAGCATTCTTTATCTGTGACCAAAAAAAAAAAAAGTGTCTGAACCCACTCTTTGTCTTCCAGAGGTTCTTAATGGAGAATTTCTTTAAAAGTCAGCTGATTCTGCAGCATAAGCACAGAAGCCCAAGCCTCCTGACCCCAGTTCAACTGAAACAGAATCATTGGAAGATGAGACCTGAACATGTGGGGAAGGTTTTCTAGCTTCACAGGTGACTTTGAAAACAATCTCTGGTTACAAACCACAACTCAGACTGGAATTTCCTTCCAAAAACTGACTGTACCTTCTTCATAGTACTATCACCTGGCACTTAGTACCTTGTATACAACAAGCACTAAAAAGATGTTTGTCAGGCTGGGGATGCAGCACAGTGGTAGAGCCCTTGCCTAACATGCACCAGGCCCTGGGTCCAATCCTTATCACCACAGGAGAAAAAAAACAAAACAAAACAGATATTTGTCAGAATAATGATGAAACTGCATCATTTCCAAGATAAACATCCCATGATCAGCATTTGCACTGTTTCTAGATGAACTATGTGCACAGTACAGTTATTTACAACGAATGATCCTGGGAGGCTCAGGGTCAAGCTCCCAGAGAAGCTCCTACATGGGAGACTCTTAGGTCATGTCAGATTGTCAAAAGGCAAGAGGACCGGGCACAGGCCTGTAATCCAGCGGCTCACAACTCAGCAAGACCCTGTCTCTAAATAAAACATAAAAGGGGTGGGGATGTGGTTAAGTGCCCCTGTGTTCAATCCCTGGTACAAACAACAACAACAACAAACAAACAAACCCGCAATAGGAGGGGTTGGGGTGTAGCTCAAAGGCAGAGTGCAAGCTTAACATAAAGGAGAACATGGGTTTGATCCCCAGCATCCCTTAAAAAGGCGGGGGGGGGGGGCAAGAATCTAGGAAGCAGGCATCTAGGAAAGCCAACAGGAATAAGAAATGCCTAATACCTACCAATATTTTTTTTTCACTTCAGACCACTAAAACATCAAATGTCCAGGGCATTCTGTAGACTAATAAATGTAGTGCCTTTAATCAACAGAATATATGTGTTTTTACACGCACGTTTCCAACAACTACATTACAGTAATTCCTCAACATTTAAAGATCTTGACTTACTGTGAGATGCTAAGCACCTGTCAGGTGTATGGTCTGCCTTTTCACTCCCTGGAGTCTTGGCTGTGATGAACTTTCTAACATAATGTGGTCCCACCTGTCTATTTTTGCTTTTATTGCTTATGCTTTGCAGGGTTCGGGGGAGTGTTTATTTTCTTCTAGGAGTTTTATAGTCTCAGGTCTTAGATTTACATTTTCACTGTTTTTTTTTTTTTTAGGGGGGGCGGGGCATGGTGTAAGGATGCAATTTCATTCTTTTGCATGTGGGCATCCACTTTCTTCAATGCCATTTGTTGAAGACTCTGCTATTCCTTATTGTGTATTCAACACACTAAATATCACTTGGCTGTACGTTTGTGGGTTTATTTCTGGATGCCTATTTAGTTCCAATGGTCTATATGTCTGACTTTATGCCAATAGTACACCGTCTTAATTACCATATGTTTGTAATGTATTTTAAAATCAGGAGGTGTGATAGCTCCAGCCAACTTTGCTCCTGTTTCTCTAGACTAACAGGATTTTGATTTTGATAGGGATTGTACTGAATCTGTACTCCACTTTGGGTGATGTGAAAATTTTAACATTATGTCTTTTAATTCATGAACACAGGATGTCTTTCCACTTACTTGATAAAAGAAAGAAAACAATGTTTTGTGGTTTTTAAAGTATAAGTCTTTCACCTTCTTGGTAAGTTTATTCCTAAGTATTTTTAATGTGATTTCACATGGGTTTGCTTTAATTTTCTTTTTAGATAGTTCATTGTTAGTATACAAAACAAACCATTTTTGTATATTGATTTTGAATCCTATAGCTTTACTAAATATATTTATTTTAATAATTTTTGTGGGTTCTTTGAGGTTTTTCTACATAAAAATCATGTCATCTGCAACAGATAATTTCACGTCTTCCTTTATGAATTGTGTGGGGTTTTTTTTAACTTTCCCTTGCTAGGACTTTCAGCATTATATTGAATATTTGAGTGCCAAGAATGAACACCCTTGCCTTTTTCCTAATCTTAGAGGAAAAACTCTCTTTTTCACCATTGAGTATGATGTCGACTGTGGAATTTTTATTTATGTCCTATTATTTTTGAAGCAAATTTTTTCCAATCTAGGTTATTAGCATTTTTATCATAAAAAGGTATTGAGTTCTCAAATATTTTTCTATACTCAACACCTACTGAAATGTGATTTTTATCCTTCAATCTCCAAATATACATAAGAAATAGTTTTAAAAAACTAATCCAATTAGAAAATGAGTGAAGAATTTGAATAGATATTTCTCCAAAGACAACATGTAAATGACCAACAGGTATATGAAAATATGTTCGACTTCACTAATAATCACACAAATACACATAAAACCACAATGGTATATCAAATCATTCCTATTAGGATGACCACCAACAGGTCCGGGCGGTGGGGGAGGGGGTTAGCTAAAACATAACAAGTATCAGAGAGGATACAGAGAAATCAGAACCTAGTACACTGTTGGTGGGAGCAGAAAATGGCAAGGCTGCTATGGAAAAGAGTTTTCTCAAAAATTAAACATATAACCATCCTATAATCCAACAATTCTACTTCTGGGTACACATCCAAAAGAACTGAAAGCAGGGCCTCGGCCAGGCATGGTGGTGCACATCTGTGATCCCAGCAACTTGGGAGCTGAGACAGGAGGACCACAAGTTGAAGGCCAGCCTCATCAACTTAGCAAGACTCTGCCTCAAAAATAATAAAAAAAAAGATATATAAAGAGTTGAAGATGGAGCTCAGTGGTAGAACACACAGTGTGCAATCCCCAGGAGGAGGAGGAGGAGAAATTAAGCAGGGACTCAAGCAGGTATTTGTAAGCCCACATTCAAAGCAGCAGCATTATTCAAAATGGCCAAGATATGGAGACAACCAAGATACCCAGCAATAGATGAACACAAAGAAAATGTGATGGAAACAAACAACAGAATATCATACAGAATGCCACTCAGCCTTAATAAAATGAGGAAATCCTGCCACGTGCAATACAACATGGATAAACCTGAAGACACATATAGGTGATACAGGCTAGATAGAGTAGGAAATACTCATGGGTCTACTCACACGAGATCTGCAACAGCCAACCTTAGAATGGACAGTAAAATGATGGTTTCCAGGGGCCGAGGAGGGGGAAATGGGGAACTTCTGTCCTACAGGTATAAAGTTTCAGTTATGAAGATGAGTAAGTTCTAGAGATCTGCTCTACCACACTGTGCCTATAGGTAACAATACTGTATTACACACGTAAAAAATCTGTTATGAGGATAGATCTCATTTTAAGCTTTCTTAACCCAATTTAAAAAAAAAAAAAAAGCTACTGTTAGAAATGACGAATGGCTACCTGCAGTCTTATATAGGAAATTCCAACGTCAGCAGTTTTAGCCTACTTTCCTATCAGTTACTGTAGAGTCTCTCATTCCCGTTTAAGTATTTACATTAATTGCTCAACACTGCTAACTAATTTGAAATCACAAATGATCCTGACATTTGTGGCAGAAATACAGTTTCACAAGATTTGGATGCAAATGATACCCAACTCATGGAGTGGAAGCAAATACTGAAAGAAAAATCTGTTTACAAATCCAAAGTACAAAGACTCTTCATGCTTACAGAAAAGGACACACAAATATGGTCATGCAGAAAAGGGACGATGAAGGAAAGAAAACCTGGGCAGACACTTAAGGTCTAATACCAGCAAAATCTCAGGACCCTAAATGCTTTCCCAACTTCCAAAACTAAGGAAAATACTGCTTCCAAAAGAATGCAACCAAGGAAAATACATTCAGGAATGCCTGCATCTCCAACATTCGATGCCTCTCAAGTGCAACATTTGAGATACTGGGTGCATATCTCCACCGCAAGCAGTTCCCACGCCCAGCTGGTTAAGAAAAATACACAGTGGGGGAAAAGAAGACTGAGTTATTCATCTGTTTTGGCAAACAACTTAACTGGGCTTTCTAACAAAACGGTACAGTAGTCCAAATTTAAAACTATAGGAATCAGTGAAATGTCCCAAAATGTGCACTGCTCTGGCCTGGATATGGTTCATCTGTATCATCTGGCACATCTCTGAGAGTAGCTGTTGCATTCACCTGAAGGACACAAAAAGAAGACCTTTGACCTTTGACCCCTGAGACCAATGCTCCTTTAACCTACCTGAACAAAATCATCTTGGAAGGTCACATTCAGCATTCCATGATACATTCCACCAAGGAAGGGGTACAGAAGCTACTTCAAACATGTCAACATGAAGAAAGAGGTATGTATGTTCACACATCCATAATTCAACAGAGCTATTTGGAAGGGATTTAACCTGAGACCAAAGTGCTGGAAGTGAAAACCAAAACACCTGCCCACAAAAAAGAAACTATCTACTCTCCCGACAGGCTGAGCCTACAGATGAGACCCCCTCTTGCCTCCTTGCTCCTCACAGCAGGGCCAAGTACATTTTGCACTCAAGAGTTTGCTGTGGGAATTTTAACTTTGCACTTTTTTTGAAGATAAATTTTTAAATGAAAGCACCCCGTTCTGGAACATCTAACTGAACAACTGCTTCTAAATAAAATACAGCCGTCCCACTCATGTAAAGCCCCTACTCTTTGGGTATCAAGTGGGGACGCTTTACCAGGAGGAAATGAGGAAGGAGAGAAGTGATCTTTCAATGTATGTAAAAGACAGGTTCACAGCAAGGTAAGGCCTGAGGACATAATTTTACTCTGTAGGAATCAAGACTTGTTAATAGTGTAAGACTGACTCACTACACAGCATTCTGAAATACAACACACCAAATTCAGCAATCGGCACTAGGGTCACACTGGGAATACCAACTAAGTTTGAACAGTACCTGCAGCTTCATATTGCTATCTTAAGTTTTTACTGGTTACAGAGGTTTTTTGTCTGTTTTTTTGTTTTTGTTTTTTGGCTTTTACAGTGTTGATTTATTTGGATTTCACTGGTGTGTGAGCATACCTTTTATATTGATAAACATGTAAGTGACAACGTAAAGTATTTAAGGCAATACTGGGCTTCCACTATTTAGATGTGAGATTTGTACAGGTTTGGGGTTTTCTGTTTGTTTGGCACTGGATATTGAATCCCGGGACTTGCACATGATCTACCACCAAGTTACACCCCGAGGCCTGTTTTTTTTTTTTTTTTTTTTTTTTTTTTTAAGTGGCCCAAATGTTGCTAAAGTTTGAGAAACAACTGCAATATCACATTGGATCGGAAGAACAACACCTAATACTCTGTAGCACAGTAGGATAATGATGATTGGTAGTTAACTGAATATTTCAAAATAGCTAGTGAAGATTTTGTATGTGCCCAGAAGAAAAAAGGAGACATGGCAATAACCCTGATCTGACCATTACACATTCTAGACATGTATTGAAAAAATCACACTGAACCCCACAAATATGTAGTGTGAATCATATTATATACATATAAATACATGTGTGTATGTGTGTACAACACCTTAAGGATATTGAGACACCTTCAAATTAAAATGTGACTATCTAATAATATTTGTCAATAAATCGGGGCATGATTGGTATAAGGTCAGGATTGCTGAAATGCAGGTAAAACTTTCCTCCACAGAGTTTGTTATGACTGGGATCTGGAATCCCCCAAGGCTCACGTGTGGGAGGCTTGGTGCCCGCTGCAGCAATGTCCAGAAGTGGGACTCTGGGGGTTGGATTGTGAGGGCTCTGGTCTCATCAGTGGATTAACTCGCCGATAGCTGAGTGGACTTCTGGGAGGTGGCAGTCTTGTCCTGGTGTCTTTCCCTCTCCGTGTCCTGGCTTCCGTGAGCTGAGCATCTTTCCTCTCCTCCTTGCCCTTCCCCATGATGTCCGGCCTCACTTCAGACCCAAAGCAATGCAGCTGGCTGACGGTGGACTAAAACCTCCAAAACCGAGCCAAAATAGCTCTTTCCTCCTTTAAATTGTTGATGTCTGGCATTTTGGTCACGATGAAAGCTGACAGAGTTGCCCCAATTTCTGGGGACCTCTGCTTCACACCTTCTTCCTCTATCCCTGAATCTCACAAAGAGGGAAGATTAGGCCCCAGTTTTAAGCAAGTAATAATGAGACCGACTTAAAAAGATTCAGTAAAAGTGACGAAGGATTCAAAAACCAGATGTTTGTCCAAGAGAAAGAGGTGATGATGTTTAAGGGACGAGAGGGAAAAGAAAGTAGCAGAGGAAAGGATGTTCACTAGCTCAAAATGTCTACCATGCCGCTGTACAGAAGGAGGACCACGGCTGGCCGTGTAGCTCAGTGACAGAGTACACACTCAGCACAAGCAAGGCTCTAGGAACAATTCCCAGCACCAAATAATAAAAATAGTAATAATAAGTAGAATAAGGTTCACGTAGCACCATGGTTGTTCCCAGAATTAGAGGCAAAAAGTCGCAAGCACACATTTTGTTGTAAGATGCCAAAGACCATTATCATTAAGAAGCCACATATTGCACACCAAGAAGAGTTAAATATAGTGTAGGGCTCATGTGGAACCTTCCAGCTACTGGCTTTGACTACTAAAATAATGAAACAATAAAACACAAATATACATTGGGCTACTTCTCCCAACACAGAGTTAATGAACATAATCAGTAGTGAGCTTCTATAACCTCTTTTTTCTTCTCTTGAAGAAGCAAGGGTTTTGGGAAAGACAATGTCAATCACTGAATGATAAAGAATCACATTGCTATTAGTTTAAAATTAATCTGAAGTGTTCTCCACACTTCAGATTAATTTTAAACTAATAACAATGTGATCCTTTATCATTATCTCTAAAGAAGAGATCAAGGATCATATGTCTGTCCAGTGTGATACATATAATTTAAGATAACATAGTACCACCACTGTAAGTTATTTCAGTAACTTTGAGATGTTGATGTTACAGTGTAATAAAATGAATATAAACTGGTCTCAGCAAACCAGTATTTTCCCATTTCTTCAGTCTATCAGGTATGAGATAAAGAAGTACAGAACCTCACACAATCACTACACACAAAACATCTGGTAAATAGTAGCACTGGGGGGAAGAAAAGGATCTCTAGATTCTTAAGGTTGTGGCGGATTTCACCAGAACAAAAACAAGTAGTGGGGCAGGGGAGGATGGGGTTGAGGAAAAAGGACCATCCAGATTCCGCCAGGCCCCATCAGAGAATAAAGAACACAGATTGATAACTACTGTCCAAGAGAATCTAATTTTCTTCATTCCATATCACAGGACCATAAAATATCCATTTCCATAGCTTAAAACCTCATGAAATATTGATCTTGTCTTATAACTTCCAAAGTATCACTGTATCATACTTTAATCTCATAAATGCTTTCCTCAAATACTTTCCTTTTTACCCCTTTAGAATTACTCTTCAAATGAAAATTTCTTTTCCTGTTACCTCTGGAAAGGGATTATGCAGCTGTATTAAAGCACATCTCATTTTTCTTAAGGAAACGAAGAAGACAATGAGATCTGAAGAAGGTATTATTAAGAGTCGTTCCCTCCACATGGTGAGTTAGCACAGATTTTCCCCAACTATTAACCTCTCCCTCCCTCAGGTACTGGGGATTGAACAAAGGGGAGCTCTTTTTAAGGTTTGTTTTGTTTTGTTGTTTAATTTTGAGAAAATTAAAATTTAATTTAATTAATATTAAAATGGGACAACCCCATTCAAGCTTAAATCACACAAAACCTCCCTTGATCAGCAAGAGATTTAACAGTAAAATTATTCTGAGTCATCTAATCAATTAATTTATGGTGTGTCTAAGATCCCCAACTTCAGACTGCTCTCAGTCTAGTGCAAAAGAGATCCAAAAATATCCCTAATTAGACTACAAAGCACAGATTACAAAAGAAATGCAGTTCAGGCAGAGGAAGGGAGACCTCAGATTCTGGCTACAGTAGCCATTCCTCTGGCTCCTCCTCCCATCTCCCAGCCATGGCCCTCCAGCCCTGTCCCATCACCACCTCATATATAGCATTTTAGCTGAAGCCATCCCGTGTGTTGATGCTCATTCTCTCTTTTCCCCTAAATCGTGAATTCCCAGAGGGCAACTCTAGTCCAGCAGGAGAAGGGATGCTTGACACACAGTGTGCTCTCAATCAGCAACTGTTCTAAGACCTTCTGCACAGAAGTCTGAGGAAAGACTTCACAGGCAATATTTGAAGAGGGTCTTGAATAATCCAGAAGTCTGGCAGGTAAAGAAGACTTTGAAGATTAAAGAAGTGCAAATTAAAACTACACTGAGATTTCACCTCACTCAGAATGGCAATTAACAAGAATACAAGTAACAATAAGTGTTGGCAAGGATGTGGGGGGAAGAGAGACACTCATACATTGCTGGTGGGACGGCAAACTGTTGCAGCCAATATGGAAAGCAGGATGGAGATTCCTCAGAAAACTTGGAATGGAACTACCATTTGACCCAGTTATCCTACTCCTTGACATATACCCAAAGGACTTAAAATCAGCACACTATAGTAATGCAGCCACATCAATGTTTATAGCAGCTCAATTCACAATAGCTAAACTAAGGAACCAACTTAGGTGCCCTTCAACAGATGAATGGATGAAGAAAATGTGGTATATATACACATTGGAATATTAATCAGCCACAAAGAAGAATGAAATTATGGCATTTTCCCATAAATGAATGGAACTGGAGACTATCATGCTAAATAAAATAAGCCCATTCCAAAAAACCAAAGGCTGAATGTTCTCTCTGATATGCAGATGCTGACTCACAATGTGGGGAAGGGGGTCACCAGGCTGGAAGAGGGCAGTGGGGGGAAGGGATGGGGAAAGACAGTAGAACGAATCAGAAACAACTTTTCTATGCTCATACATGAGTGAGTACACAACCAGTGTAACTCCACATCATGTACAACCACAAGAATGGGAAGTTATACTCCATGTATGTATGGTATGTCAAAATACATTCTACTGTCATGTAAAACTGAAAAGAAAAAATAATTTTTTAAAAAAAGAAGACTTTGCAGATGTAAGATTTAATGTTAAATTGTCCTATAGAAACTTTTGACTTCTTATGCAAATATCTCATGGGATTTAGATTTCTCTTCTCACCATAACATGTTTCCAAAGCACAGTTTTTATTATTGTTTTTTAAATCTACTTTTTGGGGGGGAGAGGGGACTAAGTATAATCTGGGTTCTTATGGAGCCTCATTTTACTTCAAACTCTCTCAGATCCTGTATTTGGGGGGGGTCTTTAACACCTTCAAAGATGCCAACCTAATCAAACAGGTGCAGTAAACTAGGTTTGGCAGAGAACCCCAGGTGCTGTACTTTAGAACCTTATTTTTCTTAGATGTTCAAGTTAACTTCATAAAGGAGTTAAACTACCAATAATCAAATTATCAAAATTATCTCACATGCCAAGTATCCAGCTTACCTATCTTTTACAAAGGGGTAAAAGGTAGAAACAACATAAAATGACATTTTACTTTGGAATGTGAGAAGCAGCCAGAAGTATCTGTGACTATGTTTGGCTCTAGGTAAATACTTTTTCAGAGCCACAAACTCCTCTCACACCTTGGTAAAAGGGCATTTTCTGAATGACAGTTTCTGGACAAGGAAAGGTGGCCCAGGCCATCTGTAAATAACCACTCAGGTAGGAAAAGGTACATACCATTAGTCTAGAAGAGACCCAATCCAGAAAGGGGATCTGCCAACCTATAGTTCTACAGGAAAAACACACTGAGGCCAGGTAACTGCGGTGAATTTCTCAAATCCAGTTAGCAGAACCCAGCAAACTTAATGTAATCAGACACTGTTTCTAGTAAGTATCCTTTATCTCTTCAAGACGTAAAATTTTTCCAAACATAACCAAAATGCTCAGAAGGGAAGAGGACTCATGCAGCAGAATTGAGGCTAGGAATTCTGACTCAGCCCTGCATAAGAGGGCCTCAGATGCCCTCAGTTGGCTCTTAAGACTACTCAAGGCTAGGCAGGCTCACAGCTGGAGACAGCTCGGCTCATTTTCCCAACACTGACAGTGAGGGGGTCTCAGTTCTCCTATAAAAGGAGGTCCCCATCCAGTAGTAAAGAATAAACAGGATTACAGGAATGCACAGCATCGATTCAGTGAAATTAATCCAGCACGAGGGTGGGTAAATCAATAAACTGAAGGTGCCTGATGGTTTAGTGTGGTGCTAGAGGAGTGCTGGCTAACACTAGAACAGCTTTTAGCCTCTTGAGACTCTCAAGGTCAAGGGCAGAAGAAAAAAAAAATCTGGGTCATGCAAATTCCTTTTGTCATCTGAGTTCAATGGCACTTTGAGGGCTCCAGCCTTGCTGTCTTGAGTCATTACTTCCTATTCCCTGATGAGGGCATTCAGAAAAAAACACTGTCTCCTAAACTACAAGTTTCATGGGATGGAAGATGCAGAGGAGAGAAGACAGGAACACAAGGGTATAAAATACTGCCTAAGAGTCTTTATTAAAAATGACAAAGTCGGAGAAAAACCCAGTTAACTAAATGAAATTTTAAAAAAATTAACAATGGGCAATACTACAGACCTGTTTCTACTGATACAAATAACTTCACAGATAACTGATTGGTTCTTCTACATAGTCAATCTAAACATTTGAGTACATGATTTTAAATAAAACTTAAAGCTATCTGCATTCTGAAAGGATATTAAGCAATGATGGTTATCTTTTGAAAAATGCATTACTATGAGGTATTTCACTCACCTTGTGGGAAACTCAAGAATTAGACAAAGATCTATTCTATGGGACATTGAATATGGGACTTTGTCTAATAGACATTCATTAGACAAAGAATTCTATGGAGGAAAAAGAAAAAGACTGCCCATAGTTTCTTCTTTTGTAGTAATTTTATTACATTAAAACTGCTTGAAAGAAGTGGGCAAAGCCAAAGAAACATTTGCTCTATAACTATCTGTTATAACGACATCCTTATTTATTGTATTGTGGTATAATCTGGACTCTAGTGTTTTTCCAAATCCCTATTTTCCAAACATTAGCAAATGAATGATTTGAAGTAAATTTGTTGTCATTTTGTGGTTGAAACTATAGTTTAAGAATTAAACCCAGTGGGCCAAGCATCCCCTGTGGAGTGACAACAGCCTGCATATGTAATTGTACTCTCATTTATACAGAAAATAGTCATTTTGATCATCTTTCTATGATATTCATCTTAAAAGGACCTTAATTTTATGTAGTAAATACATTGTTAAATTAGTTCAGAGGATATCAAAATTGTTGACCCTCCCAAGACACACCTGGAACAGTATCTGAAAGGGAAGTGAGTAACCAAGGCTTAGGCAATAGGCATTGGTTGCCTGGATCCTTCCACAGGGCTGCAACTCTTGACCTTGGATCAGTTAGAAATTACTCAGTTTAGAAATATCTAGGCAAATGTTGCTTTTAAGTACTTAACCCAATTAAGAAAAGAGGTATATAGCCCTTTTGACAGCACCTCTTCATTTACTTATACTGCTACAAAAATCTTCACCTCCTTCTGAAAGTCTTTAAAATCAGAACACAGGACTGAACTAGAGAATGTACATACAGACTGAAGAACCAACTTAATTTCAGCAGTATTGTCCTCCAACCAAAGCAAAGAAAACTTCTGATAAAAGTGACTACATAGAGAAACACAACCTTTTTTGGTATTAGGGGTTGAACCCAGGGGCACTTGACACTGAGCCACATCCCTAGCCCCTTTTTATACTTTATATAGACAGGGTTTCCCTAAATTGCTGAGAATGGCTTTGAACTGGTTACCCTCCTGACTCAGCCCCTATAGCCACTGGGATTACAGGCATGCGCCACCATACAAAGCAAGAAACTCAACCTCTTACAGGACTCATATGGCTACATGAGACAAGTTTCCTCTTCAAAAAAGTGCCTTAAGTTTCCTCATCTATAAAATGGATATAATGCCTTCAGAACATAATAAACTAGGATACTGAGATAATATAAGGAAAATACCTGGCTCAATGATGAGTTTTCTCCCTGTACCAAGACAATAGTGCTATGACTGTCCATTTGCATCAAGATAGATGCGTGAGCACTAACTTCACGAAAATATGCAGTCAACACATACTTGGGTTTGGCCTGATCTTTCTGGACGCTGTTTAGAATTGCAAACAGGTTCTTAACTACTAGAAAAGTTTTTCTCCCTGAGAAGAAGAAAAAAAATATTGCAGGAATTCAACAATGATCCAACATACAACTAATTTAAGTCCATTTGAGTGATGCATGGTGGTCATGCCTGGGTTAGTAATTTATAACAGGCCTCAACTGCTGATTCCAATGGCTTCTATCATTCCAACTAGGTACTCTCATTAGGGAAGGAAGAAAGAGACTGACCTTGATTCACCTCATTTCCAATCCCATGTGGAAAACCCTTAACACAGTGATTCTCAATCTTGGCTGCTCATTAAAATCACCTAGGGAGCTTTCAAAATGCTAAACACCCAAGCCACACCCCAAACCAATATAATCAGGATATCTAGGGGTGAAAGCCAGGCACCCCTATTTTTGAAAGACCCCATGGTGATCCAACATGCAGCCAAAGTTGGGACTTCTGTCCAGGATCACCCCTTTTGACCTGAAGTGACTTCTGCAGCAAGCCAATCCAGGAAAGCCAACCCAGAGCACTTCAAGTCACAGCTTCTGAGTAGAGCAGGTATAACAGCATCCCATACATTGGAACACCACAAGTGCCTGCACTTGGGGTCCAGGCCAAGGGCAAAACAGCTAAACAGTAGGCAACTGCCCAAGCTAAAGGAAGAGTCATGTTTCCAAGTAGTTTGCACTCGAACAAAAAGAAGTTAGCCAATCTCAAGAGGTGCCACCAACGCCTAATTTTGCTTCTGGTTTTTTCTTTCTTTCTTTTTTTAAAAGCAAATATCTTAAGAAGGAAAGAGTACTGTGGGCGTCCCCTCCACCCTCATACACACAACCCACAGAGCTGCAGAAGCTTGCAGTTCCCCTGGCCGCCTAGAAAGCGCCCCGCAGGCTCCCTTCTGCACTGGGCGGGCGGGTGCGCTCCGGCCCGCGGCCGCTGCACCTGCCAGCGCGCTCCGCCGCACCTGCAGCGCGGTGCCCGTCCCTCCTACCTTCCAGCAGCTCGTCCAGGCTGGTGACCTTCCGGCTGCCGTCGATAGTGTAGATGGTGCGGACGCCCTGGGGCAGGTTCACGTTGTCTGACAGGGAGCGGGTGAGCTCCATGAGGAGCGCATCGAAGGACCGGAAACGGTCGCTGGAGATGGCAAAGACCAGGCCTTTGAAGTAGCGGTCCCCATTCCGGTAGAAACGCGCCTTCTTGGCCTTCTTCTCCGAGCTGAGGGCCTGCAGGGTCCGCGTGCGGTAAAAGCTGCAGTGGGCACTGTGAGCTGGGCTGGGGATGAGCCCGTTCCCCTTGGGGCCCGAGCTGCTGCTGCCCCCGGAGGAGCTGGGCGCCCCCCTCCGAGACCCCGGCCTCGGCCTTTTGTCCCGCTCCTCAAAGTGCTCCAGCTCAATACTCCTGGTGCTGGCCATCGCGGCTGCTCAGAAAGCTCTCCTCAAAACCACGCTCCAGGCAGCCTAGAGGCGACGCGAGCGGCCGTGGAGGGACGTCCGGCGGCGCGGGGCCTTAAAGCACCGGCGCACCTGGCTCGGGCATCCCGCCCTCTCCTCGCAGGTGGGGCCGCTGAGCCGCGGAGGCGCGGGCCGACCCACGCCCCCAGCTAAAAGTGGCCGCGGCTTGGAGCTGCCCAGCTCATTGTCCAGCGCGGCTCGCTCCGTCCTCCCGCCAGCTGAGGCGCCCCACGCCCCCCCAAGCGCCTCCTCCACCGGCCACGCCTCACAACTCCCGCTCGGGAGCCGGCCGGGAGCGGCAAAGTTGGGCCGCCCGAGGCTCGCCCGGGGCCCGCGGGCGCACACAAAGCTCGGGCGCCCGCCGCGGCTCGCGTCCGCCCACCGCTCCCGGGAGCGCCGAGGGGAAGGAAGGAAGGCGGGGGGAGGGGGAGCGTGGGAGAGCGCCCGGCCCCAGACGCGGACGCCGCGCCGCCGCCCAGTGCGCGCCCAGGCCCCGCCGGTTCCGCAGCGCGCGCCGTCCCGGGCTCCGCGTCCGGGCAGGGCCCGCCCTCCCCCCGCGCCGGCCCTAGCGGGAAATAATGCTGCCCTCCTCCCACGCCGCCCGCGGGCCCAGCCCACCCGCCGGCATCCGCGCCGAGGCCGGCCGGCTGTCGGGGCCCGCAGGGCTTCTGGCCCCTCAGGGAGGCCCAAACCTCCGGAGAGGGCGAGGGCCGGGGAGCGGAGGCCGGACCGCGGGGGCGATGCGGCGCGCGAGGAGCGGCTCCTCCCGAGTCCTAGGCAGCCCCGCCCGCCTGACAGCTACTACCCGGCGCAGCGCTAATGGGCGCAGCCGCGGCGCTCGCTCCTCCGCCTGGAAGCGTAAACGCGCAGGCCAAAAACTACAAAGGAAGGAGAGTCAAGGGCAGGGAGCACATCCCCTACCCGCCTCCCCGTGAGACGCCGAGGCCAAGCCAGGCAGAAATCCGAAACGGCGTGGAGTTTGGGCACAAGATTTATTACTATTACTATTATTATTATTATTATTATTATTATTATTATTATTATTATTTTAAAAATACAGCAGATGTATTGCTTTATTTAAAAATTCTTTGAGAAAACAGCCTTCACACTTCCCATTGCAGATTCGCTAATATGGCAGGTTCAGTAACTGAATCAAGGAGTTATCAGAAGTTCCTGGGTTCTGAGGGATGGATATGATCAACAAATATTTATTGAGAGTATGCCATGTGCTAGGCATTGTTTCCATCACCGAGGATGCCCCAGCCTAGGAAAGAGGAGCCCTGCACCCAACCCCCCACCCACTCAAGTTAGGGGCATTTGATGTCCACCTGAGCTGAATACCAATGTAATACTGGGAAACATCCATCATAATGGAAATCTTTATCTTAGTAGTGTCTGGTCAACAGTAAAAGCCTGTTTCCAAAGGGTGGTTATTTCGGTATTGCCACTGGAGAAAAAAGTTCGGAAATGGTCCCCATCTGACCGATAAAACCTTAGGTTACTCAGCACTCTGGTTCTTCCGGTGGCCCTAGGGAAGAATTCCAAACCGACCGTGAAGGTAGAAAGGCATAAACACTTTTCTTGGAATGAGATGAGTCCTGGAAGAGCATGAGTAAGAGAAGGAGGAAACACATCCAACCGACCACCTTCAGCATCTTCCAAGTCACTTCATTTCCCCCCACCACCACCACCACCACTGTGCGGCCAGTTTTTCACCGCCAGCACAATAGTTCCTCCAAGGCACTCCTGGGGACACACCTGGGCACACCTGACTTGAGAATCAGAATAACAGTGTGCTGGGAAGGCAGAGGTGATCTAAGCCTTTAATGTTCCCCCAAGGGGAGAACCCTGCTGTATAATTAGGTCCACAGCCATGACAGGCCTCAACCCAGGTGAATTTCTGGGGATAAGCTTCTCCACCTGTTTTTTTGTTTCGTTTGGATTTTTTTTTTCATGTATTTGTTTTGTGTTTGGGTATCCCTAATATATAAGCAGAGTTTCCAGATTGTAACATTATGTGTCAAATACATCCCCAGTGCTTTTTCACCAACTTTAACATACCTGTATGTCATGCAAGAATCTCATTAAAATGTAGATTCCAATTTATTAGGTCTAGGATGAAGTTTGAGATTCTGCATTTCTTTTTTTTATTATTTATTTTAATTAGTTACACATGACAGTACAATGACCTTGACATATCATACATTTGAATCAGATGGGATATAATTTCTCATTTTTCTGAGTATACAGGTTGCAGAACCATATTGGTCATGCAGTCACATATATACATACAGTAATAATAATATCTGTTTAAGATTCTGCATTTCTAACAAGCTCCCAGATAATGCCAGTGCTGCCGATCTTGGTACAACACTTTGAGACAAGGAACTCAATGGCAAATTCCTTACGATAAGGCTCCATCTAAATTCAAGTAACTTCAGAACGTAGGAACTTTGTAAATAGCTTAAGATGGGCAGTTCATTTGTTTTGTTATTAGTATTTCTTGGTGGAGGGAAGATCTAGAAATCTATTTCTGTAGTCTCAAGTTTAGCAGTTTGCCCCAACAAATACAAGTGTCTCAGGAGTTTCAGCATGTTAGGAATCCAAAACAGTTTACCTCAGGGCCTCACATGATCATGATCACAGTCAAGACATTGACTAGGGCTGTAGTCATCTGAAGGTCTGACTGCGCCTGAAAGGTCCACTTCCAAGACGGCTTACTCTCTTACAGGAGGTCTGTAGTTCCATGTCATGAGCATCTTTCTTTAGGGCTACTTGCCTCTAGAGCAAACATCCTTGATATATCATTGGAAGGGATAGCATGCCACTTCTATAATAGCCATAATAGGTTATGCAGATCAGCCCTGTTCATTGTGGAAAGAAAGTACCCAAGGGTGTGACAAGTTAGGAATTATTCAGGTCATCTTGTGGTCTGGTACTGCAGGCTTAAATCATTCAATCTTTACACACACATTTTCACACTCAAGGATCCTTGATAAAAGATTTGGCCCTTCTTAAATAGTGACTACAATTATATATAACATGCTGACATTTTAACATTACTCCTTAACATTCTATCCCTAAGATGACTACTTTTCAACTGGGATGGGGAAGGAAGTATTTCCAAAACTGTTACTTAATTTTTAAAAATTGATACTATTGGGGCTGGGGTGTAGCTCAGGGGTTGAGCACTTGCCTTGAATGCATTAGGCACTGGGTTCCATCCACAGCACCACTTTAAAAAAAAAAAATTGATACCACCTACTCTGTATCTGTTGGTTGGAAGAATCTTACCTGTGACCCTCATATACAAATTAAGACACAATCATTTTCCATAAGCTTACTTAATGTATATGATCTATATCAAGATGCAAGTGGCCAAAATTTGAAGGTTTATTCAAGAATAATAATAATAATAATAATAATATTTTGTCATTCTAATTCTAATGCAAACAAACTTTGGGGACACTAGGGAGGCAACTGCTAATGAATGTGGGTTATGACTTAAAAGGTATAAAACCAAAGCAGATTCTTCTCTTTGATGCATTTGCAGAATTTGAAGAAATTTAACTGGCAATTCCTTTGTTGAGCTTCTTTCTCCCCTCCCCCACCCTTTTTTCTAATAGATACACACCATCTGATTTGTTAATCATTCATCCTTCCAGAGATGGTCTAATTCTCTTTGGTGGTTGCAAAATCCTGACTTAAAGGCCTTCACTCTCCAGAAGCCTGCCTTGACCTTAGCCCTCTCTTGGTTGTGAATCTCCTCTTTACCCTTTCCTAACTTCTTTAACCTAATGCTTGCTTGAATAAAATCTTTTGTGTATATTCTAAAATTGCTTCATTTCTCAGATATGGGCAATTCAGTTTAATTTTTAAAATGTGTCTCCTTTCTATACATAATAAGAAATTACTCCTTTTTGCTATTGAAATATAGTAATTTTCAATCATGTATTATCTAGTGGATATAAAATTTTTGTTGGTGATATGCAAGAGGGGTCATCTAAATGTCACTTGGAATAGAAAAACTCAAGCAGGTCAGGCAGAAAAGCAATGTTCTTTGCTCTCTACGCTGAACCACACAGGTTAACAGTACAATTTAGAGTTGCCTTTTAGCCAAGTGGCAACTCCTTCCTCTGCTCAACACCTTATTTAGCATAATTTGTTTAAATGAGACTCCTTTAGATACTAGGTATTGAACCCTGAGGCACTTAACCACTGAGCCACATTCCCAGCCCTTTTTATTTTTTATTTTGGGACAGGGTCTGCCTAGGTTGCTAAGTTGTTGAAACTGGCCTCAAACCATCAATCCTCCTGCCTCTGCCTCTCCAGTTGCTGGAATTACAGGAGTTCACCACTATGTTGGGCAGTGATCTTTACATAAGAAATTTAGCTTGAATTTTCCTGGTTTTGCTTCATCTTACTTTATTTCTCAAAGTCCTTGGCTTATCTTCACTTTGGCCATAAACTTATATTTTTAAAGGCAGTGTTCCAGCGCCTCCATTACTTATTACGTAAAGGATGCCTAGGAGCCTTTTAGACTGCACTGTGCTGGGACTTTCTGCTGTCTCATGTTTTCATTCCAGTTCACTCTGTGCCAAGCATTTCTCCCAGAAGTAAAAGTGATGAAACAACTATTTTCCAGCCTGGTGACTATAGACTTGAGTTTTTGAAATGAAGCATAATTTTTTAAAAAATCATTATCTTTAATGATTATAAATCATTATATTTTCTATTAAGCTTTAATGGGAAAGGTGATAAAGCAGAAAGGTTCAGAAAGGTGTGCTCGATGCCTACCTTATAACCTGCTCCCAGAATGGAAAAGGGGCTCAGCCACATTTTTCTCTGTTGTTTCATGGTGGAAGTTTTGCTGCCCTTTTTCACCCACGGTTCTTATAGCACTTTGCAGATATATCAATGACTTCTTCACAAATATATATGAGGAAATTATTAAAACCACCTCTTTGGGTTCATGAAATTCAAGTTTAGTTCATTGGTTTAATTGCAAGTTAACTTTTTGAATGAAAATACCAGACACATGAAGAAAAATTCAAATATGTATGCTTTCATTATATAGAACTTACAACATACTTTTTTTTTTCTTTTCCCATGAGAAAACCATGGTTCTTCCTTCCCATTGGGACATTTAACTTCCAAAGTGTCTAGGACCACATTTCATGAAAATTTGCTATATTCCTAATTATATTCAGTTATGTCATTTGCTGGCTCATCTGCAATAACTGTTAAAATGAAAATAACACAAACCATTAAAATCATTTAGCAAATATTTTCATAGGAATTTGATATCTTTTTCTATTAAATCTTCCTGAGAAGAAAATCTGGGTAACTAATTTTATCCCTATCTGGGAGGGAACACAGAGCCACGTAATTTCCACAATTATTTTAACAATATCAAAAGTGAGGGCTGTGCTGTAGCTCAGGGGCAGAGCACTTGCCTAGCATGTTCCATTTTTAACACCATATACAAATAAAATAAAGGCACTCTGTCCATCTACAACTACAAAAAAAAATTTTTTTAAGTGAAAGACAATGGAAAAATACTATATGACTATCAGTTTGCTTCCATAGAATCCAATTTTCCAAACCCAGTATAAAATTTGCCCTTTGTGCCTATAAAATTTGCCCTTTGTGCCTAGGCTAGTTCTTATTTATTTATTTTTTTCTTATTTTTATTTGTTATTTAAAATTAAAAAATATAGATTTGTCCAATAATCAACCATGATTTTAGTGTTGTCTTCTCAGTAGCACATTAAATGTTTGTACAAATAATGAATGTGACAAATTATGCTCATGTCATTATAAATGTTAGATTACAATGACAGATGTACTTAAAGGATAATAAAAGTTTCATAATGATTAATAGGAAGTTATGACCTAAAGAAACAGAATCTAGAAAAGGAAATGAGAAAAGATGAAACAGCAGAGATAGAACTTGGCCCCAGGGTATGCTACCTCTAGAAAATGTTCATTGCAAGCTTTCAAAGTCCATTCATCACAAGGAAATCTGTCTTCAGGAATTTGTAGTTTAAAATTAATTATTTTATGCATACAGTAGGCTTATAATGTAAATTAGCTGTTTTTTTTTAGGACAAATAGTCTGTCCTCCATATCTGTATTTCAAATATCAAAATGTTAATACATTTGTATTATTTATGAAAATAACAATACTGCTAAGACTTGGCCATTACCCGTTAGCACTCTATACTCATTTTCCTATGATATATT
This sequence comes from Ictidomys tridecemlineatus, assembly GCF_052094955.1. Taxonomy (NCBI): domain Eukaryota; kingdom Metazoa; phylum Chordata; class Mammalia; order Rodentia; family Sciuridae; genus Ictidomys; species Ictidomys tridecemlineatus. The sequence goes on from NC_135485.1 coordinate 124,933,625, forward strand.
TAGATTACAAAAATACTCTTTCCTTGATACTTCAAAGAGTCCTACCATCCCATCTGAAATAACTGATATGAATCATGATTTACTGTTCATAAAATTTGACCAAAAATTTATGTGTATGTGTGTGACATTAAACAAGTAAGGTAAAGAGGTAAATACATGTGATTACCTGATTGTATTTATCTTAATGTAACTCATATGTTCATTTTTAATAGTTTGTTAACTATAAAATTACAATTCCTTGAGTTTCATTTCATCTCATTTCATGATACTTTTCTCTCTAGAATTTCTGTGTCTGTCATAGGCCTTGAACTCTGCGGGTCTTACTTTGTTCAAAAGTGCTGTGTCTTCAGGAAGACAAATCAGGAAATGAATCAGTCCCTGGGGGCTTCTATCCCAACTGCCTGTACTGTCAGGGCTATCTAATGGTCTCCACTAACCAGACCATGGGCTACAACCCTGAGCCCAGCAACATTTTCTGCAGGTACCCAGAGGGAAGGGTTTCCGTATCCCTGACCCAACAAATAAATAGTCCTGGGACCAACTTGTTGTGCAGGAAACAAAGGTCTTTTCCAAAGTGACTTCTCTTCTTTATACTCAGACATTGAATGATTGGCTTCAAAAATATTAAATCTAATTTTTACTTACAAATAAGTAGAAAACAGGGCATGGTGAAGTAATTACAAATAATTTTCCGATAGATTTATTTTTGTTAAGGACTATCTTAATCTCTCCAGCCTTCTCAGATGACTTTAATTCACCTTGCACGGCCAGACTGTGTAAACGATAGGTCTCTGGGCAATATGGAAGTACCACAAACCACTATTAATAGCTCCACTGTTTTTCCTGGAATGGTACTGAAATTACCTACATCATTTCATGTAGTTTACCAGCTTCGTAACACAGTTCAGTGTGGAATTCTTAAGTAACCTAGAATGATAAGGGAAGGCCAGAGAGAAATGCACTGCAATATCCCTAACCTAGCCCTATGCACAACTGTTTGATATATTAATTAATCTTAATTCAGTGTCTGAGATTTTGATGTTGAAACTGTATTTTTTTTATTTATGCCCTAGGCTGGGTTGGTTTCTCAGACTTTATTTTTGAAGCTATATTTAAATGGGTGGGTAAAATTAGTCACCATTTCTGTGTTACTGGGTGGTTAAAGACCTTCTCTGGAGCACAAGTTTTATCCTAATACAGGTTTTGATAACAGGGATATAAGGTTGTTTGCTAAAGTTAAAGTCCTCCAACAAGAAATGTGATCAATCCATAGATCTTTTCATTCTGTGATCCAGCGTTAAGACTTTCAGAGATGATCTATAAAGAAACTAAGGGGTGTATCTCAGTGGTAGTGTGTACCCTAGGTTCAATCCCCAGCACTACAAAAAAAGAAAGAGAAGGAGAAGGAGAGAGAGAGAGGAAGATGGAAGGGTGTGAGAGAGAGAAATTTGTTCAGCTTGTTCACATTTAACACAAAGAAAAAAAATCACTTTAACACTTGAAAGAATGAATTATTAATAAGGTCACTGCTGTTTTCTTTTTAAATATGATATATATTTATTTATTACTTTGCAGTGATGAGGGGGGAGCCCAGGGCCTCATTCATGCTACTCAAGCACTCTACCACTAAGCCACATCCCCTGCCCCATGGCATAGTTTTCATATCTACAACAACCCTCTTTATGTGGTACTTTTAATTAATAGGTTTCTATAGCTTTATTCCATTGCATGTCAATCAAGACTTGTACAACTGGCATAAACAGGGTTGGGAACAAATCTTTGGCACAACCAGAAGGTTAAAGGTTCAACGCCAACTGGGGAGGAACATGGATAAGTGCTGGGCACCACTTAATCTCTTTTCTAGAAAGGAGATAGGGTTTGGTTCATCTAGGGAGCTGGGAAGGGAAGATACATATTTCTATCACTTTCTCCAAAGCACCATCATGAGATAAAATGGGGTAGAGGTATTCTGCTTATTCATAGCTCAGGACCAAAGGATCCAAAAACTTAATGGCTTAAATTGGCCATTTTACTTGGCTAATGATTTTGTGAGTCAGGAATTGGGGAGAGTTGAGCTGGGGAAAATTTTTCTGTGATCCATGTGGTATCAGCTGGGGTGACTGGTACTGGAGGTACACTTCCAAGATGGCTTCTTCTCCCATGTGTCTGGTGTCCTGATATCTCTCTCTCTCTCTCTCTCTCTCTCTCTCTCTCTCTCTCTCTCTCTCTCTCTCTCTCTCCCTCTCTCCCTCCCTCCCCACCCCCCTCCCAAGCACACACTTTTTTCTTCCCTCTCGCCCTCCTCTCCCTTTCTTTGATTCTCCTCCTACCCCTATTTGTTGCCCCATAATCCTGCCATAATCCTCACATGGCTTGGACTTCCTTACAATATGGCTGAGTCAGGGCAGGCAGACTTCAGCCCATCATGACCTAAGATGTCTGGCCCTCAGAAACATCAGAATGTACCTCCATCACATTCTATTGGTTCAAAAAGTCACTCAAGCCAGCCTAGGTTCAAAAGGAAGGAAACAGCTTCCCCTTATGATAGAGGAATAGAATGAGTGTACAGGAAGAAGGATGTGATGGTGGCAATCTTGGAGATGATTTGTCTTCATTTCCTAGGATTGCTATAACAAAGGTCTGCAAAAGCCAGGGGTATAATCCTGTAATCCCAGCTACTCTTGGAGGCTGAGGCAGGAAGATAGCAAGTTCAAGGCCAGTTTGGGCAAATTAGCAAGACCTTGTCTCAAAATAAAAACAAAAAAGTCTGGAAGTGTAGTTCAATCCTTAGTACTGCAAAAGAATAAAAGCAAACAAGCAAAACCAACAAACAAGGCTCCAAAACTGGGGGGCTTATCCAGGCAGGGTGGTGCACATCTGTAATCCCAGTGACCTGGGAAGCTGAGGCAGGAGGATTGTAAATTGGAGGCCAGACTGGCAACTTAGCAAGGCCCTAAGCAACTTAGCAAGACACTTTCTCAAAATAAAAAATAAAAAAGTCTGGGGATGTGGCTAAGTGGTTAAGCACCCATGGGGTCAATCCCCAGGACCAAAACAAACAAAACAAACCCTAGGGGACTTAAAAAAAAACAAACCCACAAAAACAGAAATTGATTCCCCTATAGGTCAGGAAACCTAAAGTTCAAAATCAGGTGTTGTCAGATCAGTGTTCTCTGAAGCCTTGGGGAAGAGTCCATCCATGCCTGTCTCCAGCTTCTAGTGGTGGCCAGCAATTCTTGCTGTTTCTTGGCTTACAAACACATGGCTCCAAACTCTGTTCATGTTTGCACAGCCATCTCCTCCTGAGTTTCTTTGAAACATAGCTTTATTTGCAGCAAATGAACAAGGGGAAAACCCCCTCTGAATTACATCACAAGCAAATGGTATCAGCCAGCTGTGAAATTATTTTTCCTATCTTAGTTTGGTTTTAATCCTATCTGGCACACTCAAAACTGTACCTAAGTTTTCTACCTTACAAAGTTTCTTCTTTCAATTTCACACTGATGGAAAGAGGCAAGTTTAGTATATAGGCATTTTTTTTTCTGAATCATTGGAAAATAAGTTGCCAATGTGATGTTTCATCAGCACTAAATAATTTATTATGTATTTTCTATAAATATACGTTAAGCATTCTCTTACACAGCATGATACAATGCTGAAAGTCAGGAAATGAGCATTGATAAACTACTACCATCTATTCTCCAGAATCCATTTGAATTTTGTCAGATGTTCCAATAAGGTCCCCTTAAGCAAAGGAATACAGTGGAGAACTGTGCTTGGAACTTGGTTCTCATACCTCATTAGTCTCCAACATTTCCTGGGTCTTTATTAGACTTTCATGACCTTGACACTTTTGAAAGATTCTAGGGCAGTGATTGTGTAGAACCTCTCAGTTTGGGATTAGTTCAATTTTTCCCTAGGATTAGGCTTAAGATGTGTGTCTCTGGCAGGAATTACACAGACACTGTGCTCTTTTTACTGTATCCTATCAAGTGATCTCAATTTTACTTGGTCTCGTCACTGATGTAGCCTTTGATTACTTGGTATGCACCAGGTTTCTCCACTGTAGAGGTATTCTACATCCCTTTGTAATAATGCCTGCTTTGAAGGAAGGCACACTGAAACTGATGCAAATATCATATTCATCCTCCAACTCTCAATATATTCATTTATTTTGTCAGTTTGGACTCACTGTGTCCCATTTTAATTCACTGGTATCATTATTTATTTTAAGGCTCAAATTGTCTCCAACTTAACGAGTGCTTTCAAGCTGAGTCCAGGGTGCTTTTGCTGACCCCATCATTTTTTAGTCCTTCTTTACTTTTAGTTATATGTTTTGGTCTCACGTTGTACATTTTTGGCCCTCGCCCTGGAGTCTGTTATTTCTCTTCCTTATAGTGGGGAATGATGTTTAGAAGCCAAGATCTGAGCCACGGGGGTGCTCATGGCTTTTGGGTAATATCTGCTCCCAAACTTCCAGCAGACAGAGCTAGGGACTCTGCCCCCACTGGAGTAGATACCCACCTTGTTTGTCTCCTCGATGACTTTAGGACTTCATTGTCTGTCCTAAAGTGAAAGAGAAAAGAAAAAAGCTATATTTTTTTCTTTCTTTCTTTGTTTTAAATATATATATATATTTTTGGTTGCTGATGGACCTTTATTTATTCATAGGTGATGCTGCAAGTCGAACCCAATGCCTCTCACATGCCAGGCAAGCACTCTATATTTTGTTCTTCAGGTCTGTTTTACTCAGTGTGTTCTCTGGGCTGATAGAGCTCCTGTGAGTTACTTATTGTTCTTGGTTGGCCAACATCTTTTCTCTGCCTTTGGTTGCATATATTTGGGGCAAAATTGACTTCAACCTTGCTCCAGTGGTGGGCATGTGATTCAGTGCTGGCCAGTTTACCACATTCTCCTTAGGATAGTAAGTAGTTTTACCTTTTATGTTGTTGCTTAGACAAAAAGAAAAAGGAAAAAAAAAAAGCAAGAAAAAAAATTCAGGCATTTGGCTATAACTTCTTTCTTTGTCTCATAACCCACATCCTGTTCATCAACATTGTCTTTCTTCAAAACACTCTAGATATAACCATTTCTCTCTACTCTAAGGGAAGAGAGGAGCCCTTAACCAATCTTCTGCTTCCAGTCTTGTTATACTATAGAATACTCTTCACACAACAGCCGAAGAGAGTGTTTTAAAACTTTAAGACAGATTATGTCACCATGCTCAAGATCCTTTGTTGGCTTCCCCTTACATTTGGAAGAAAATCTAATGTCTTTTCACTATGACCAACCAGTGCCTGCATCAGGGCTATATCATCTGAGGAACTTATAAAACTACAGATGACTGGATCCACTCCAAGAGAGTCTAACAAGAGAGTCTAACTTGACTTGAGTGGGGTCTGAACATTGGTTTCTCTTTAAAACTCCCCATTTAATTTAACATTCAGCCAGAGGTGAGAGCCACTGCCTACATGATCTGGCCCTACCTACCTGTCAGGTCTCCTATGTTATTCTTAGCATATGTGTTAGTCAGCTTTATGTTGCTGTGAACAAAGTACCTGAGATAATCAACTTAAAAGGAAAAAGGTTTATTTTGGTTCACAGCTTTAGAAATTTCAGTCTATGGTTGGTTGGCCCTGTTGCTTTGGGCCTGAGGCAGCATAGAACATCATGATGGAACAGAGGAAACCTGTTCACCTCGTGGCAGCTAGGAAGTAAAAAGAAAGGCAGAAAGAGGCCAGGATTCCAAAATCCCCTACAAGGGTGTGCCCTCAGTGACTTCATTTCCTCCCCTGGGCCTCACCTCCTTAGGGTTCCACCATCTCCCAGACACCCCATAGGATGGGGACCAAGTCTTAAACACAGGCCCTTGGGGGACATTCCATATCCAACCTACTCATTGCATCCAACCAAGCCTCCATGCTGTTCTGTGAGCCCGAAAAACAAGATCCCCTGAGCATCTGTGTGGTTCTGGGTTCAGTGACTTCTGACACTAACCACCTGGGACTAAGCCAGATTTAGAGATTAAGGGCAGTGACCTCCAGAAACCAGCCTTATACCAGGCAACAGCAGCAAGTTCAGAGGTTGCCAGGTCACCCACACTTCTGACAATTGGCTAAAATTTCAGGGGGTCACACTACCCCTTCAGGCTTAATAATTAACTAGAATAATCCACAGAACTCAGGAAAGCACTTGAACAACATGGGTTTGAACCTCAAGGGTCCACCTACTTGTGGGCTTTTTGGGGGGAGACATTCATGAAAAAAAAATGGGACAGATGAATTGTGCAGCCTAGAAAAACCAAGGAATTAATAAAAACTTAGGTTTGTCATGAATGCATAAAATCCCTGTAGGTAGTAGTCTACACTATCATACCAAAAATTATTATGAATTTATTATAAAAAGTTAAAAATCTTTCAAAAATCTATACACTCACACTTATAGACCATGCATGGTGCCATTTACAGTTGAGAAAAATATACACAAAGGTAAATCACAACTGCATAAGTTAACTGTAGCACATACTGTACTGCTAAAACAGTTTCACACTCACCTCTCGTTGCTATTGTGGAGAGTCAATACTCAAAAAGTTATAGTCAGACTTTTTTTAAAATAGATTTTTTTACTACACAGGGGACCTGTGCCCTTACCCCCTTATTGTTCAAGGGTCAACTGCATACCTATGATTTCAGTTTTATTATAGAAAAAAGGATGCAAATCAGGACCAACCAAAACAGAACGCTGTGGTTTGGATTTGGATTGCTCCCCAAAGTCTCATGTTGAAACATGGTCCCAGGGCAGCTGGGTTCATAGGTGGGGCTTTTAGGCTGAGGGCTAACTGGACCACTGGGAGGTGGGACCTAGTTGGAGGAAGTGGGTCACTGGAGGTGTGCCCTGGAAGGGTTTTCTCTCTCTCTCTCTCTCTCTCTCTCTCTCTCTCTCTCTCTCCCCCCCCCCAGCTGCTCTGAGCAGTTTTCCCCTGCCATGCCCTTCTGCCATGATGTTCTTGCCTTGGAACCAGCCAACCATGAACTGAAACCTTTGTAACTGGGAATCAAAATAAGCCTTTCCCCCTTGAAGTTGTTATGTCAAGTATTTTAGTCATATATTTTAGTTAGAGGGAAAACTGGCTAACGTGAATTGCATAGAGTCAGGAGACGGCACCCCACCAGCTCACTGATGTGTAACATACACACAGAATATTGCCAACGGGGGACCCTCACTTGAGCTTTCTTGTCCTAAGATCTTTAGAGTCTCCTTATAGAGCGAGATTGACTGAATCATTACCCACATGATTGAACTCAACCTCTAGCCCTTCTCTTCTCCTGGAGGTCAGATGGTTCTATGTGGATTCCATTCCCATGCTCTAATCACACGTTTGGTTTTTCTGGCATGATCTGTCCCCCATCCTGAGTCATTTTAGGATGAACTCCCTAGGAGCCCGATATGAGTCACCTCGTTAGCACAGACTATCCAGGCCCACCACGAATGACAAATTTTCAAGAATTTAGAGGTTACCTGCCAGGAGCCAGAGACAAAGGACAGTCAAATCCTTTATTATACAACACCGGATAAAGGCTACCTGACCAGATCCACCCTGGATATTTTTGTTGCAATGTAATAAACTTTTTATTTGCTCAAGCCACATTGATTAGCATTTTCTGTCACCATCATAAAGAACCCTTAGTGAGCCAGGCACTGTGGCGCATGCCCGTGATCCAAGCCTCTCCAGAGGCTGAGACAGGAGAATCGCGAGTTCAAAGCCAGCCCCAACGACATCAAGGAGCTAAGTTAAGACCCTGTCTCTAAATAAAATACAAAATAGGGCTGGGGATGTGGCTCAGTGGTCGAGTGCCCTAAGTTCAGTCCCTTTTACAAAAAAAAAAAAAAAAGAAAAGAAAAAGAAAGAAACCCTTAGTGACAATCTATTTTCCTGATCCTCATGACTTTCTTCTCTACTTCATCCTTTAAGTAATAATTCAGTTCTGATCTTTCCATCCTGTTGTTTAAAAACCTGCAGCAATGAGTTACTTAAGGTGCTTTTTCTTCATTTTTAGTCTGGCATTTTAGGCCTGAATCATCTGGCTCTCATTTTCTTAATCTCCCACAATTAATGCTGCTATAAATACTTGAACGAAATGGCCCCCTTGCCTTTTCTCAAATGCTTTTTGCATTTTCCCCGCCCTGTGCCTTTATTATATCGTCCTGATTGTTACTAACTTCTTGAGTCCGGAGGCTGGGCTCTTTTTCCCTCTTGGAACTGAAGAAACAATGACAAGACTGAACACTGATGGTGGTGAAGGAGACTGTTATTCTCCGCCAAGAAGAGGAAAAGTGGGAGATAAATGCACAAATGAACTTCTCGCCCCTTGGGGTCAGGAGGTTATAGACATAGGGTAAAAGAAATGAGGGAGAGGGATTGGCTAATAAGGGGGAAAATATCCATGTTTTTATTATAATGAAGTAAGAGGCCGTCTGGTAACACTGTGGCAGCCAACACCTTTCAGCCAGCCCACCCCAAGAGAACTGGCCACTGGGCATCCTGTCCTTGAAGTCAAGCAGGATTAGGTCAAGGCAAAAATTCAGCCTTGAGCTCTAGGCAGGACAAGACCAGGGCTGGGTTACATGATTGCTCAGAATGCCCAGTCCCTTCTTCCTATTTATCAATTTGCACGGATTTACCTCTTTCATGCCTTCTTCTCTAAAAATCCTAACTGGAAGCAATCTCTCACTACTTTGGCAGTGAACACTTTCTACTTCTCTACTGATGTCACATCTTGCTTATTAGCACATTTAAAGGACCTTAATTAAACCAATATCTAATGAGTTCTTATAACATTCAAGAGTCCAAATAAATATAATTAGTTTGTGCCCAAAGCAGCTAATTATTTAGTAAAAGGGAACAAATATACCTTTTATCAATTGAATTTTATCAATCAGCAATTATCTTTCCTAATATTTTGTTCATTCTCATATCCTTTTTATTCCTACCTTCTGGAATTCCTGTTAGACCATGGTTGAAGTTGTACCTTACAGGCAAATCTCCATGCCTTATCATGTGTTCTATTTATTTGTCTTTTTCCTTTATACAGGAATTTTTTTTCAAATTATCTTCAATTTTACTAATTCCCCCTTCAGTTGAGTCTAATGTGATTAACCTATTCCTCTGGATGTACTTAAATTTAAATTTGTCTTTTTCTCATAGTAAATTATCATTTATCTTTTTGGTGGCTTTTATATTTTTAAGACATAAAATACACACTTAGATTCTGATCTATTTTAGATTGTTTTTCTCAGTATCAAGTTGCAAGAGAGAAGACCTGTTCATCATAACCCGATGCCCATGCACTCTTTGTAAACTTTTCTTGCAAGCCCCCCTTCAGCGAGGAGAGTTTTGTCTGTGGTCATCCCATGCATTTCCTCAGGGTGTTCCAGAGGAACCACTGGGCCAGGACCGTGGAAATGACCAGGCTTGAGATTTTGTGAGCAGAATCAGGAAGAGTAAACTCAGACTACAGGCTAATGAAAGCCACAGAGTTGGCATTTTTATTGCTCGTAGAACACTTCATTTTCCCCAAGAGACCTAATGGCCATCCTCCTGGTCTTGTTGCCTGATATTTCTAGTATTCTGTTGGCTGGGATTAGAGCTTTCGAAGGGTATTAGTTTTATGTGGACATCTCCGTTCCTGCTTCCCCTTCAGGTGCTATGACAGGTCTTCTCTTCCTGGTGGGTAGTAAAACCCAGTCATTGCCAAAGCAATACCACCCCTTCCACCCACCTTCCCAGCATCAATTCTCATTTTTAATCAGACTATCTTTCAATTCCCTCTGTGATCCCTGCACTTTAGAACTCTCTTGCTTTCTGGAAAGATCAGCTAAAAATCAACTTCTTTTTTCTTTTTGGGGGTAGGATTCTGACATGAAGAAGGGGGTTTGAGTCTTATGGAGGAAATTCCAAATTAGGAATGAGCAAACATGTCATTCTGTGAAGTGGATTATAGTCCTGTGCGCGGCTGGACTTGAGTTGTGCCTGTTGGAGACGGTCTCAGAGAATCTGGCTGGAAACACACCAGTGTTTCCATACAGGATCACTCCCAGAGGTCGGCATGTTATGCATGATAAATCCTGACTGGAGGAGCAAGTATGTATGAGAACATGCCACCAACATAAGCAATGGAGCCTGAATATACAGAATAATACACGCCTCACCGTCTCAGCTTCCTCACCTGAAAACGAGAGGCTAAAATGATAGGAATCCTAAATTCCTTTGGGTTCTCATATTCTATTCATTTGACTCAGTGCCAATCCTAATTAGTTACAATTTAAGCAAGGAAAAAGTGTGGATAACTTTTTGTTAAGGGTAAATGAATTTCACTGTCAATCTGCCACAGGGAAAGGAGAAAGGCTGTCTTGAAAACTGCTGTTTAATGCATCGGAAGAACAAAGAGGATCCGAGGCTGACCCACTACAGAGCGACACTTTTGTAACCCGCTCAAAGTAGCTGCTATCCTGGGCTAAAGAGATGTGGCTTAGAAGTTTCCTTTTGAGATTCCGGTTTTCAAGAGCTTTCTCTGTACGCAGTCTTCAGGTTCTAAAAATAAACAAAATAGGAAGACTTCTCCTTGGAGGAAACATTTAGCAACAAAAACCACAGGAGTTTGAAAGGGAAATTCATTGTCCAGCAAAGGAAGGAGAAAAATCATGCTTTCTTCCTTAAAAAAAAAAAAAAAATGTTTGCCGAGTTTTCTAAAAGTTCCTTAGATTAAAAACGAAAAGGAAACAGGACAGTGGAGAATAAAAGAGTTTGCATTTGCGATGTGGGAACAACCAACCACCCCTGAACCATTTAGGAATACTTTTATTTCAAAAGAATAAAAGAAAAAAAAAGCCGTGAAGTTTCATTTTTATGTATCCATAATACACTTATTCATTGATTCATTCTTTTATCTAGTACATTTTTTTTTTCTGCTTTGCAATGTTTGTTTGAACATAACAAAGGGATTGAACCCAGGGGCACTTAACCACTGAGTCACATCCCCAGCCCTTTTTGTTTTATATTTTATTTTGAGATAGGGCCTTGCTAAATTGCTAAGGCTGGCTTTGAACTTGCAATTCTCTTGCCTCAGCCCACCAAGCTGCTGAGATTACAGGCATGTTCCACTGAGCCCGGCCGGCTTGTAAGTGGTGATTGAACTCAGGGCCTCACACATGCTAGGCAGGGGCTCTATCACTAATCTACACCCCAACCTCTATCTATTAAATATCTTTTGAGCATTTAATACGTGTCAGATGTTGTACCAGGCACTAAGCTGGAGATGTGACCTGACTTGTAGTTCCAAAGTGATCCGTCAACATGGTGACCTCAGCCGTTCCCTCGGGGTGGTAGACCCTGTGGCCTGGCTGGTTTGATTTTTTATTTCATCATTCTTCCAGGATGTTTTTGCCTATTGCAGAGTTTAAAGAGCTGAAAAATTTCATTTCTCAAAATAGATTCCTTCAGTTTGATATATCTGCATGAGATTTTGGAGGAGAAAACGAAGTGGAGATCATTTTCATGACTTTTGCCTAATTCCATTGCATTACATGTGGGGTTTTCGGGGTAGTAAGGGTATTGTGTTCATCCTCCAGGTTTCTACTTATTGAGAGGAGCCGCCATGGAGAGGAAGCTGAATGCTGTATTTAGCTTCTTGGTTCCCACTTCCTAATTTCTCCACGACAGCTATAACCATATGTTCTTGAACCTGATTGTCCAGGTTGTATCCTCAGCTTCCCAATGAGGTGGTTCTAAGGAGTGGCCCTAGGACTCATTTCTAGAGACCAAGCTCTGCCAAAGGTTTTATTAACAACTAATTCCATGCATTAAATCCATTTTTGTTGAAAATAGGAAGAATCAGTTGTTTCCTGCACTGAAACACACTTGGATGATGTTGTTTGTAGATAATAATATTAGAAATCTTGGAGGTATACAATCTTGAGCTGTTTTTATTGTAAGGGATCCCTCTATATTTGGTTTTTATTTTCTTATCCAATATTGCAATGATGATTATTATATACACATATGAGACGGTCACTGGAATTGACCCTATGCAGCAGGGATTAAGAGAACGAATTCCAGTTGGAAGAGCTGGAACTTTGGCTCACCCTGGGTTTCCCAGATTCTAGAACCACACCTGGCACAAAACAGATCCTTATAAAAAATTTCTTTTGACTGTATTAGTTTGATTCCTGATCTAATGCTTAGAAGGTAAATGACATGGCCCTCTGGGAAAGCCAGATTTTGTGCCCAGAGGTATATGCTACCAGAGCAGGAATCCTGTGGATCCAGGCAGGGTAGGCAGGGTACTAGGACTATTGTAGGTCCTGCCATTATGGGAGAACTGAAGATTGTGCCCAGGCCTGACCCTCCCTCACCTGGACTCTGGGATAACTCAGAGAATTGGGCAAGGGCTGGGGCAAGCAGGTAGAGCCAAATGTGGGGTACACATGTAATCATCCTAGCACAACCATATGTGTTCCCATGTGGGACATTGATATTCAGTTATGCAGTTCTTCTGCCAGCCTAGCCTGGGAAAAACACAATGTTTTCATTCCCTGGGGAGCAGAGTGTTTGTGTGTCTGCTGATGATCACCTGACTGTCCCTGGTCAGCCACAAATATTATTCCAAAGAGATGGAGTATTTTTCATCAACTAAAACGACTTTCCAGGGCTGGGGCTGGGGCTCAGTGGTAGAGCGCTTGCCTAACACATGTGAGGCACTGGGTTTGATCCTCAGCACCACATAATAAATACATAAATAAATAAATAAACAAAATAAAGATATGTGTCCATCTACAATTGAAACATTTTTTAAGTCCTTAAAAAATATTTTTAAGTCCTTAAAAAAATAAATTAAAATAGCTTCCCAGCATGATGTAAAGTAAGGATTGGAGCATGACATGTCAGCAGATCCCAAACTAATCATGTGGCTTAAGCAAGTTTTTAGATGTCTTTAAACTTCAGTTTCTTAATGTGCCAAATGGGGAAAGAAGTACCGGGTAGTTGTGAAGATTAAATTTATGTGCACAAAACACAAGCTCTCCCCCATTCTCCAGATTAAAAATTACCCCATGATGAGCACTCCCCTCCCCCTCCTCTCTGAGGATCCCTAATCGCTCCCTGGACCTCATCTCTTTGCTGTGTGCAGTTTGGCTCTCATGTGAGATGCTCATGCATTATTCATCGAGCACCTACTACTGCATAATATAGACTTCAAATGACACAAAGATGAACAATAAATAATTCTTTATAATACAGGAGTAAATCAATACGATAGTCGTTTGTTGCATTATATGAGGTTGCTGTTCTTGTAGGTTAAAAGTGGCCTGATGATTCTGATATCCCACAGTTCAACTTATCTATTCTTCTCTCTCTCTCTCTCTCTCTCTCTCTCTCTCTCTTAACCTGAAGTGCTAGGTTTTAAGCCCAGACCTTGTGCATGCTAGGCAAATGCTCTACTACTGAGTTACACACCTGCAGCCCCTACTTATCTATACTGGAGTGCTCACAATCCAGTGATACACTGGGAAGTAATTTAGGAACTGCTTTGAAAGAATTATAAAGTGGTGAGTGGGTAGAAGAGAAAGAAAGACTACTTTCTTGTGTGTGTGTGTGTGTGTGTGTGTGTGTGCACTCTTTCCAAATTCTTTTATTAGCCTATTAGTTGTACTAATGATGGGATTCGTTGTTACATATTCGTACACACACACAATATAACCATATAATTTGGCCACATCACTCCCTAACACCGCCCTCTTCCTCCCCTGATCCTTTCCTCTAAGGCTCCCTTTGATTTTCATGAGATCACTGCCCTCCCCAGTAGATCTCCAGGAGCCGAATCCGATGCAATCACACAAGAGTCCTTATTGCAAGCTCGGCCTGGACTTTACAACTGTTTTGGATGCAGTGGTCCCAGGGAATGAGTCTCAGTCCTTTGTTTAGTGAGATTTTATAGGTTTGGGGGGGATACTCTATGCGTCATAACATCACACAGAAAATTATTCCATACCTCAGGAAAAATCAAACAACTCTTTTTTTTTTTTTTAAGAGAGAGAATCTTGTGTGTGTGTGTGTGTTGTACAATGCCTTTATTTCTATGTGGTGCTGAGAATCAAACTGAGGTTGCACCCGTGCTTAGCAAGTGCTCTACCGCTGAGCCACAATCCCAGCCCCCAAACAACAACTCTTAACATTGATTAGCACATTCAATGGTGGGACCAAGTTGGGTAGGGGTGATTGGTTAGTACAAGAGGGGGATTTCTTTGAACTGATTGGTTTAGGCCACGAGGGGTGTATGTGCTAAACTACATGGTTTCTCAACATGTTATCAACCACCATAAACTACTGGGGGGTCATCTGGCATCCCAGGTATTTTCCCTGTCTCATGCTGATTGGAGGTTGCTAGGCGGTTGCTATGGGCCCTCACCTAGCCTAACTGAGTCAGGGACACCTGGTGCTGCAGATTTCTCCTGTTATTTGTAGGTAAACAACTCAGCAGGGTGGGTATGTGCCTAGGAGTGCTCTGTGGGTTTTTCCCAGGACAAGGGTCACGCCCCCTTCCTTAGGACAGACCTTGAGGTAGAAGCTGGTTTCTCAAAAATGGAGTCACAGCAGTTTCTCACTCCATACTGATGTTCATAGTGATTGTACTAATTTACAATACCACCAATAATATGAAAGTGTTCCTTTTTTACTGCAAGCTCACTAGCATTTATTATTGTTTATATCTTTGATGACTGCCATTCTGACAGGTAACAGATGAAATTTAAGTGTAGTTTTGATTTGCATTTCCCTGATTGCTAATAATATTGAACATTTTTTCATATACTTGCCGGCTATTTGTATTTTTTTCTTTCAAGAATTGTCTGTTGAATTCATGTTGCTCATTTATTAATTGGGTTGTTTGATTTTTTTTGGTGTTGAGTACTTTATTCTAAATATTAATTCTCTGTCAGAAGAGTAGCTAGCAGATTTTCTTCCACTCTGTAGGCTTTCTCTTCACATTGCTAATTGTTTCCTTTTTGGTGCAGAAGCTTTTTAATTTGATGTCATTCCATTTATTAACCCTTGGCATTATTTCCCGAGCTTTAGGGGTCTTATCGGGAAAGTCTTTGCGTGTGCCTAAAAGCTGGACCCTACGTTTTCTTCTAGGAGTTGCATAGTTTCTGCTCTAATCCTATAGTCTTTGACCTATTTTGAGTTGATTTTTTTGTGTAGGGTGAGAGATTCGGGTCTAGTTTCATTCTTCTACATATGGAGAACCAGTTTTCCCTGCACCATTTGTTAAAAAGGCTCTCTTTTCTCCAGTGTATGTTTTTGGTACCTTTATCAAAGATCAGAAGACTCTACATGTGTGGGTTTGCCTTTGCGTCTTTTATTCTGTATCACTGGTCTACATGTCTGTTTTTATGCCAGTACCACACAGTTTTTGTTACTATAGGTCTGTAGTATAATTTGAAGTCAGGTATTATGATGCCTAACTTGCGTTTTTGGCTTAGAATTGCTTTGGCTATTCTGAGTCTTTTTCTTTTTTCTTCCAAATGAATTTTAGGATTGTTTTCTAGTTCTGTGAAGAATGTCATTATTATTTTAATAGGAATTACTTTGAATCTGCACATTGCTTTTGGTCACATGGCCATTTTAACAAAGGAAAGACAACTTCTGGTGGGAAATTTTTAGAAAGAGTTTGTGCAACAGGTGGGGTTTTCCTGGGCCTAGAGCTTCCAGGAAAGAGGCTTGTTAGTCTTATGAGGTAGAAACTAGAAGGTGACATCACCCTGTGTGCTGGTCCAGTGACCCTGTACACAGCACATTCAGAGGAACAGCTGAACTTGGTTTATTTTAGTAGGGATAAGGGCTTTTAATTGGGTTAAGGAGACAAGGACCCATTTTCCTTAAAGGTAGGGACTCACAAAGGTAGGAATGTCTGTGGTGAGAAACATAAGTCCCTAGAAAATATTTATATCTCATTATTCATTAGCATCTTATTTTGAATAAAAACTTGATATAATGATGAGAAAGTGAGGTGATGGAAGTGACTTCAAACTTTGCAGTTGCAGTCTGTAAACTACAGGAGCTACTTTTTATTTGATTTTTAAATGTAATTAATTATTAATTAACTTACTTTTACAGTACAGGGGATTGAACCCAGGGGTGCTTAGCCACTGAGCCATATCCCTACCCCTTTTTATTTTTTATTTTGAGACAGGGTCTCACTAAGTTGCTGAAGCTGGCCTCAAATTTGTGATCCTCCTGCCTCAGCCTACTGAGCTGCTGGGATTACAGGTGTGTGCCACCATGCCCCACTGGGGTTGCTTTTTTAAAAAAATGAAAGATATATGTTAATTTGCAATTTTAACCAGTGAAGTGCACAGGTCAGTGGTATTAAGACCATCTACACTGTCATGCAATCGTCACCACCACCCGTCTCCAAAACTTTTTTTCATTATTCCACACTGAAACTCTGCATCCTTAAAACAATAACTCTCCATTTCCCTCTCTCTCTGCCCTCCTACTTTTTGCCTTTATGAATTAGACGACTCTGGTACCTCAAAGAAGTGCAATCATGCAGTATTTCTTCTTTTGTGACTTAATTGTTTTACTTAGCCTAATATTTTTAAGGGCCATTCATGTTGTAGCCAGTGTCAGAGTTTCCTGCCTTTTTACGGGCCAAATAATATTCTATCACGTGTACATATCACATTTTATTTATTCACTTATCTGTCTATGGATATTTGTGTTGTTTCCACCTTCAGACAGAAGTGACTTTAAAACCAATTCAGTGCAGCAAAGACTAGGCATGTTCAGGGAGCTAGATGTTTGCCAGCCCTGGCCAGGAGGATGAGATACAAGCACCAAAGTCTATATACTCTGGAGAACTGGGGAGAACTCGCTAGATATGCTTTTTTCCAGGCTGAGATAAAACCAAGCAAGGCCTGAACCTCTGGGCCCCAAACCATGTTCTGGAGTTCTTGGGGGATATGTGGGGGGACAGACTGAATTTGGAGACAAAAATCCATTAACCCTATCACATCCCAACACCCAGACCAAATATAGCATTTTTTTTTCATTCCTAGGTTTTGAATGCAAGCTTATTTCCTGAGAGTCCACTTAAAAATCCTAAAAAACAAACAAACAAACAAAAAAACAAAACACGAGGCCTGAAGGACAATGGCATTCTTTAGAAGCAGTAAATCACTGAGTCATCCTGTTTATCTCACACCTGTGACATCTTTTCCCTGGTGGCACTGAGCAGTCCTGGGAAGGGACAGTCAGCAGAGCCACACTGCAGGAGCACACAGAGGGAGAGAGAGTTGCCTTTTGCATCCCTAACACCTCTGAATTTATAAAATTGTAAGTAAAACCCTGTCCTTCCTCCAGAGAGGAGAAGGGTAAGATGTTTCATTTTGTTTTGCAAAAAGTGTGTGGTGCCACACATCTTCTAATTACAGCACCGCCACCCTGGCATCATCATGGCTGCTTCCAAAACAAGCACCAGGGAGGAGGAGGATACCCACACTGTCCTAGTACATCAGTAATTACTACAGGCCTTCTAATTACAGGGCTCCTCACCCAGGTATTCTTGCTCAAACAAACAACAAAAACTTGGCTTCTGTTTTCAGTCTATTAATACTCTTAATGCTTAAGCCTGCCTACCTGCCGTTGACGTCCCTTCTACCAGCTGCACAGAGGTGACTAGGGTATGCTAATTGACAACGTGGTATGATTGAAACTTGAAATTATTTAAGAATTTTCATGGAAGATTTTCATCTTGCCATCTCAACCCTGTGATTCTCTAGCAAAGAAACACCCTCTCATCTGAAGGAGCAGAATCATCTTGACCCTGTTTGCCTAGCCTGCTTCTCTGGAGTGGGAGGGGGTGGAGCTGGAGAAAAAGTTCACAGGCATCAAAATAGGCAAACAATAATCTGTATCCATCTAATTAGAGCTAATTCACTAAGCTCATTGGCTCATTTTTCCAAAGTTATGCATTCGTTTAAAAAAATCTCGGGAGTAAGTACTGCTCCTGGTGTGGGATTGATTAATTATAAGTAGTGATAAAACACTGAGTCATTATTTTGTTTTATTGTCTTGGAAAAACAGGAAGGTGGGAAGGGCACAGAGGAGGAGTCAGAAGAATACAAGTGTAATCTTGGTGCTGCTGTTTAAAAGTCTCTCAAGCCAAGCATCGTTTAAACCACTCTGAACTGTAGTTTCTTCATTTTAAAAAATAAAAGTAATTGCTTTCACATTGATATGGTTTAGCAATCTGAAACAATTGTCAGTGTATTCGAAGCATGAGCAAACAGGTAAAATTAAGGATAAGAGGAGCCAAGTTTTTCACTGTGAGAAACGAGGTTTATAAATATGAAAAAGGAGAGCCTGGGGCAGTGGCTCATTCTGTAATCCCAGCGGCTTGGGAGGCTGAGGCAGGAGGATCGTGAGTTCAAAGCCAGCCTCAGCAATTTAGTGAGGCCCAATGAGACCCTGTCTCTCGATAAAATATAAGAAGGGTGGGAGATGTGGCTCAGTGGTTAAGCACCCCTGGGTTCAATCCCTGGAACCAAAAAAAAAAAAAAAAAAAAGGAAAATGAGAAACAAGAATGAGCCCTGCAGTGTTGGGTTGGAATTATTAGTATTGGAATACACAGGCTTATAGGTGAGACAGAAAAAGGAGGGAGAGAGAAGAGGAGAAAGGAGAAGAGAAAGAGGAGGAGATGAAGGAAGGAAGGAAGGAAGGAAGTGGATAAAGCTAATTCTAGGATTTGCATAGGAAAAGTATAAGCTGTGTCTGGAATTCCTTCACTTTCCACAGTGACCCAGCAAACTGAAATCCCTGGAAATCTGCAGAAATCTTAGCAGGAGACTGGACCACGTGACATGGGGGGTTTGAATTAACTGTTTCAGAGTCTCTCACCAAGTTTGAATCTGACTCAGGTGTGGTTAAATACAGGGAGGCCAAACCAAAGAATCGGATGGCATCATTGTCCTTAGATAATCTAAACCTGATGGGACAGAGACCTTTTGATCTTCCTCCACTTGGTGCTCAATATCATGAAGTATAATAAAAGGTAGAAGAAAAAAGGGCTCGACTGCACCCCTTTCTGTGCAGTGGATCATCTGAACTTGGAACCCAGTGGTGCTAACTTGACTCTTCACTTGTATTGGGACAACTCCCCAAGCACTCTGAGTCAGTGGTGGTGTCTCATTACTCTTAGATTAAGGGTCACGGCCCTCACTGTCCTCTGTAAGGCCCTGGGCAATTTGGCTCCAGCCCTGTACTTCTGGCCTCTACCTCCACAGTGCCCTGTCCTTAGGTTCACCTGAAGCTCAGTCTTCATCCTGTCTCACCTTTGCTTATGTTCTTTCCTACCTACACACACACACACACACACACACACACATATATATATATATATATATATTTTTTTTTTTTTTTTGGCCTAACTCCTGCTTTTACATCTAATATCAGTTAAATGTTTAAAGTCGCTTCCTAAAAGAATTCCTCTGTGTCTAGTCTGGGATCCCCCTATTCTTCTCAGAGTATTTAACAAAATTGACATTTAAATATTAGTTTGCATTTGGGGGGGGGGCAGGGCAGTACCAGGGATTGAATCCAAGGGTGCTTTACCAGTGAGCCACATCGCCAACCTTTTTGAATAATTTATTTAGAGACAGGGTTTCACTGAGTTACTTAAGACCTCATTAGATTGCTGGGGCTGGCTTAGAACTCATCATCTTCCTGCCTCAGCCTCCCGAGCCACTGGGATTATGGGCATGTGCCACTGCACTCAGCTACTTAATCTCTTGTTTTGTTTCAAACTCCACAAAAGTTGTATACTTCCATACATTCAGAGACAGTGAAACAGTGCCTTACCCTTAGGTGGAGTTCAGGAAGAAAAGAAAGGAAAGAAAAGAGATACATAATTCATTGTTATTATACCACAATGTGACTTATTTTGAAAAACGTTACAGTTTTTGGAATATTTGTTGACTTTTTTCACTTTAACAATTTCATTTTGCATGCCTACAATACCAGCAACTTGGGAGGCCGAGGCAGGAGAATCAAGAGTTCAAAGCCAGCCTCAACAGATAGTTGAGACCCTTTCTCTAAATAAAACATTGAAAAGGGCTGGGGATGTGGCTCAGTGGTTAAGTGCCTCTGGGTTCAATCCCCAGTACCAATAATAAATAGATAAATAAATAAATATTATATAATAAATAAATAAATAATATATATAATTTTATTTTATCTTTAAATCATTACAAATTAGATACTTAAAAATAGTATTTCATTCACAATTTTAATTTATTAATTGCTCCTTTACAATCATGATCTGTAGTTTTATGTACATATAAAGTGCTGTGCTGTTAAAAGCTTAACAACTGGCTCTAATATGTGGTTTGAACATGAACACTGGATTTTTTTATATTAATGTTTAAGATGAAAGTGAGAAAATGGAAGCATATTGGAAAAATTCACTCATTTTTCCACAGAGGAGCAAACTGCTTGCTAAATTGGATAATGGTTTTCCAATGCTAGGAGAATATTCCATCAGATTTTTGTACTATTCAAAATGTACTGACAACAGATGTGATGTGCCTTAAATCTAATCTGTGTTATTAATGTATTCTCAACCACTTTCTTAGACAGTCAACAAAACAAGACAAAACAAATCAATATTGGTTCATAGCCTTTATCAGTTTCTTTGGTGTGAATACTCCCCTTGTATTTGGTGAGGCAAATCTCAAACTCTCAAGGAGGCATGAGCAGAGGTGGAGCTGGGCAGATCCAACAGCAAAGCACTGTCACAGCGAAATGTGCATCTGAACAGACACAACAGGCACAAATAATAACAGCATAGCAACATGATGAAGAAGTGACAAAGTTCAGAGTATTTGTTTCTAGAATTTGTTTCATTTAATTTTTAATGACAGCTCTGCTCATGGCCTGTGAAATTTCTAAAATTTTAACAATGGGCTCTCACAGGCCGATACAGGTCAGCTCCAGAGCATGACTATATATACACATACGTACACATACAATGTGTGTGTGTAGTCACAATTTCAGTGTATTCACAACACATTGTCCAATTTTCCCATTTAATTTTATCTCATTCTTCCATTATTAAATTTAATAGGTTTATAGTTGGGCACACTTGTAATTCCAGTGGTGTGGGAGGCTGAGGCAGGAGGATCACCAGTTCAAACAAAGCCAGCCTCAACAACTTAGCCAGGCCCTAAGCAACTTGGTGAGACTCTGTTTCTATATAAAATATTTTAAAAGGATGGGGATGTGGCTCAGTGTTTAAATGCCCCTGGCTTGAATCTCTGCCCCCTGAAATAAAGAAATAAATTTAATAGTTTTTTTTTTTTTCTGTCAAGACAGAGTATAATTTTTTGGTTTTAAACTTGTGAGCTCAGGGATTCTCTTGCTTCAGCCTTTGAGTAGCCAGGAATCCAAGCATGTGCCACCATAACTGGCCATTAGTCCATTTATTTATTTATTTATTTGGGGGTATCAGAGATTGAACCCAGGCGCACTTGACCACTGAGCAACATCCTCAGCCCTTTTTGTATTTTATTTGAGACAGGGTCTTGCAGAGTTGTTCAGGATCTCACTAAGTTGCTGAGGCTGGCTTTGAACTCAAGATCATCCTGCCTCAGGCATAAGCCACCGCATGGGGCTAGCCTGTTTATTAACATGCCAGACATATATTTAAACATGTTTGTATTGTTGGAAATTTAGTTTATCTGTAGTCTTCAGTTATCATAAAGTCTATATTAAACACATTTGTGCATGTTTATTTTCTGCTGTGGAAATATTTACCAAGAATACACTTCCGAGAGTTATAGATAAAAATATTTTTTGACTCTTACTCTTTTAGCAACTTTGAAAATATCCGCATTTTATTGAGTTGACATGTGAGAGTAAATACCTTTTGAATGTTTTCCAGTGCCCCAACAGTGGGAGGGAGTGGTAAATGTACAACCCAGGAGCAGTGTAGGACCCTTCCGATCATCAATATCCAAGTGGCCACGTGCAATCACGAAGCCACTGGTGTACAAGTGCCGTTATGTTCTTGTTTATTCTTGGAAAGAGACAAATCATTAATGTTTTTAAGGGTGTGGAGAGGCCTTGCCTGTGCTGGCAGTAATAGGATCACTTAAAATTCCACGACATCTGTGGTCATGTGACCCATAGACTGAATTGCACCATCTGCCCAATACACCGCTGTCTCTTCTGTCCAGAGACTGTGTCTTCCTGGGTCCTGATTCCTTCCTGGTTCTGTTGCAGGAAACAGACTGGTCGAGAAGCAGCAAGCAGCACTCAAAGAGGAGGAGAACTCTTAAGTTTATTTTACACCAGTGAGCCCAGAGAAAACAAAAACTCCAAATTCTGAGCCCAGATCCACAGTGACTCATGAAATGTATAGGTTATTTGGTGTCATCTTAGAACCATCCTATCACTGAGGCTTTTTTCCTTTTTTTAAAAAAAAAAAAAAATCCCAATCTACATGGCTGAAGGCTTTGGGCAGAGTCCCTAACACCAAGGATGCTCACAGAAACAGATAAGATCACAGGCATCTGTTACATTTCAAGAGGGAGTGGTCAGACTCCCAGGGCAGTTATTTACAATCCCAAAGCAAGGATCCAAGGTTAGTTAGGAGGAGAGGGGAACTGGCATTGGTCTCTTTTCTTTTCTTTCTTTCTTTTTCTTTTTTTGGACCAGGGATTGAACTCAGCTTCACTCGGCCACTGAGCCACATCCCCAGCCCTATTTTGTATTTTATTTAGAGACAGGGTCTCACTGAGTCGCTTAGTGCCTTACTTTTGCTGAGGCTGGCTTTGAATTTGTGATCCTCCTGCCTCAGCTTCCCAAACCACTGGGATTACAGGGGTGCACCACTACTCCAGCTAGGAATGGTTTCTTACCGTAGCGTATTTATAATTTCATTTCACATCCAGGTCTGGTTTTGCCATCACAGTTCAAGTAGGAACTTAGCCCCAGCTCTGCTCCTCAGCCCAGGCTTCCCATCATAGGGCAACAATGGTACACTTGGCTGTTCATGGCTTGGTTTTGAACCACTTGCCATGATTTCCCCCTCAGAATGCATTCCATCCTGTTCTGTACCTGCTTGGCTTCTGACCTGATCACTTATTCCCCCATTTTTAGCTTTTCCTGATGCCTAGTGCTACCTTGTGATCCCTCTGCATGTGATTTGGATTGTCCTTTACTTACGCCACCTTGAAGTGGGTTGGGTAAAGGTCACTCTGAAATGACTGAATGTTTGGACACGGCACTTCAGAGTCTGTCCCCTTCTCCACCTGCTGGTTCACACATGCTCCTGTCCAACTCTCCACGCAAGCACACCCGTGTTCAGCTAACCAACACTGGTGCCAGCTGCAGCTGTGGATACGGTGCAACCAGGACAGGCACGCTCCAGGCTGTGATGGGGTTGCACTCTAATGTGCAGAAAAGCAATGAGCAAGCAAGTGTGCAAATATGGAAGACTTTCAGGTCAGGAAAGGGCTAGGAACAAACAGATACACAACAAACCAAGAAAGGCACGTGGAGGAAAATAGAGAGGTGGTGAAGGGAGTACCATATTAGGTGGAGGTGGTAACCATGATAGAGGGAAGTGGCAAAAGGAGACAAGTATGGTCAGACAGAAGAGCAAATACAAAGGATCTGAAAAAGCTCAGTTGGTTGAGTGCTTGCCTCACATGCACAAGGCCCTGTTGTGTTCAATCCCCAGCACCACAAAAACCAAAAAACAAAACAGAGAAGTTCAATGTGGTTGAAGACATGGTGGGAGCAAGATCCGAGGGCAGAGAAGAAGGCAGAAGAGCCTGAGGGGTCATTTGATATAATCCGTAGTAAGACTGGAAGCAATCGAAGGGTTTCCTGCTGGGGCACATCATTGTGCACATTTATGGGGAACACTGTAATCCACTATAGAATGAGTAATGACCAAGTCAAGGTAGCAAGCATTTCCACTTCCTTAAACATTTGCTGCGTCTGTGTTGGGAACCTTCAAACTCCTCTCTTCTAGTTCTTTATAAAAATTACAACAAATTATTATAAATTATAGTCACACTAGTGTGCTGTAGACTTCTAGAACTATTCCTCCTACTATGCTGACTTATATTCTTTTTTTTTAAAAAAAAAATATTTTTTTAGTTGTAGTTGGACACAATACCTTTATTTTATTTACTTATTTTTATGTGGTACTGAGGCTCGAACCCGGCATCTCACACATGCTAGGAAAGTGCTCTATCACTGAGCCACAACCCCAGCTCCTGACTTAAATTCTTTAAAAGTGGCATGAGAATATATGAAAGCAAGTAAATTGGGTGTTTTCTTTGTCTGTTTGAGTTGCTGTAACAAAATACCCTAGACTGGGTGGCTTAGAAACAACAGAAAGGTACTTTCTGTAGTCCCTGAGGCTGGGAAGTCCAAGATGAAGGGATCAAGATCCGTGTTTGGGAGGATCTGCTAACTGCTTCACGGATAGCAAACTCTCACGTGGTGGGAGGGTGTGTGAGCACTTTGGGGCCCTTTTTATCAGAGAACTAATCCCACCTATAGGGCTCTGTCCCCATGGTCTAGTCACCTTCAAAGGCCCCGCCTCCTAGTGCCACCCCATCTGAGGAGGTTGGAATTTCAACAGAATTGGGGGAACAGGTGACTAGTTCTGCAGTCCAGGGAGGAGGGGTGTGGTAGCAGCAGTGGAGGTGGAGAGAAGTGGGCAGCTCTGGAATATTCTTTAGAAGCGAGCTGACTCGCCTTGTGGATGGAATGTGTGGGAATGAAAGAAGGACCAGAACTGACCAGCGAGGCTGGGGGAGGCCGGGAGGATGTGGAGAGCAGAGGCCAAGAGGAGAAAGAGCCCCAAGAGGGAAAGGCGGGTTAAAAGGTGCCACGTGCTGCTCAGGACCCAGAAGATACCAAGGAGGAAACATTTCATGAGCCGTGGCAACCTGGAAGTTGGTGGATTTGACAGGAGCAAGGTGGAAAGGGAGAATTCTGGGTGAAGTAGGTGAGAGAAGCGTGAATGTAAACTTCTTCTTTTAGACCAGTCTTGCGGTGTGTGACGGTGTGGGAGAGACACCAGTTGCTTCCTGCAAGTGCATCTTCCCCTTGGATTGAACCAAAGCAGAACATCACAGTTTACTGGATCTTTCTGTCTGGAACAGACACTTCATGTTCCAGTCTCCCTGGCCTGAAAAAGAGCTATTGCCAGGTGTTGCCAGAGTCTAACAGGGCGTCCTGTGAGAGCTTCCTAAAAAGGCAGAAGTTCAGCTGGCCCTGCCCCCTTCCTTTTGTAAGGATCCGGCGAAACGTCGGAGGAAGAGACCACAAGAGACTGGCTTCATGCAATAAGCAGGAGGGAGTTTACTGAGGATCCAATTCAGCGTGCTGAGGCCCCAGGCAGGCTCGCTCAAGAAGCAAGAGCAGCCCAGAGCCCTGAGCAGAGGTCAAGCAGAGCTTAAGTACACTTTTTGGGGAGGGCGGGGGCTTTGCATACATCAGAACAAATCATCATGAGGCGCGGGAAAATTGAACAACAACTCTTAGACATGATTTAGTACATTCATTGGCGGGAACAGTCTGGGCAGGGGTGATTGGTCACTTCTAAGCGGGGTACACATTCAAACTGATTGGTTTTGGGGCCTGGATGCCTACGTGCCGGGCTACTCAGAGCCCTTAGCTATTAAACAGCCAGAGGATCAGGAGGAATATTTACTGGGCAGTTCGGGTGTTGTCCTAACAGAGGAATTTAACAATACCTGGTCCTTCACTTTTTAACTCAGGCCCTGCAGCTTGGAAACTTTACAATGCCCGGTCTTTTACACTTTAACTTTTACACTTTAACTTCAATTTCTTTTACTCTTACACTTTGCCCTGCTGCTTGGAATATGGGATGTGGTGATTGGCATCTCAAGAACAGCCATCCTGGGCCATAAGACATCCAAATCCAATGCAGTGGGAAACAATGATAGAAGGAGGCTGGTATCTGATAGCTCAATAGATTTTGTACTTTGGGACTTCTTTATTGTGGGAGAACAAACAGTTTTATGGTTAAATTGATATTTTTCTTCCTGTCATGTTAACCAAATCTATTCTTAGTTGATGCAGAATCTAAGCAGAGATATGGGCAGTGGGTCAGCGATAGGTATGAGGTCAATGTATGCTTTCTTTGGAATTAAATACAGAAAAATTCCACAGTTAAGCCGGCTGGGTGTGGTGGTGCACTCTGGTAATCCAGCAGCTTGGAAGGCTGAGGCAGGAGGATCTCAAGTTCCAAGCCAACCTCAGCAACTTAGTGAGACTCTGTCTCAAAATAAAAAATGAAAAGGGCTGGGATGTAGTTCTGTGGTGAAGTGATCCTAGATTGAATTCCTGGTGTGAGATAAATAAGTAAAATAAAATAAAAATAAAAATAACACGGATACTCAACAAGCCTGTTATAAAATGCCATGCAAGCTTTCATGTCCAGATCTAAATTTAGTGCACCAGTTGAGGTTATTGTTTGCAAGAAGTAGAAACTGACTGTCTGGAATAAACAGAAAAAAGAATCGGTTCAAGATCATCAGTACCTAATTGTAAGATAATAGCTGATTAAAACAACAGATAGGGATGAGGGAGACAGTACATGGGGCCATACATACAATTATGCCATAGAATCAGTCTGTCAGGGACACCCTTGCTGTCACTGATGAACCCTGGAGGTCCCTCTGCATGTCCCACACCTGGTAGGCTGGATGCTGTTGCCAAATATAGTCTTCAGCCCCCTCCGGTATGTGTTATGAATTTCTGATTCCAAATTTGCAGTGGGGTGTTTGCTTGACTGGACCTTCTCCACATACCCACCCCCTAGCTGCAAGGGAGTTGCTATCATCTGGCCTTTTTAGGCTTCTAGGGTGAGAGGTGCCTCCCACGAGTGGTTTTCACAAGACATAGAGACAAAAACAATGATTTAAAATGCCAGCAAAGGGCTGGGGTGCAGCTCAGTGGTAGAGCATTTGCCCAGCATGAGCAAGGCCTTGAGTTCAAAAATCCCCCTCTCCCCCTCCTGTTGCAAAAAACAAAGAGAGCCAGCAAATATTCATTATGTTTAGCTTCTCAGATATAACTTTTTAAAATTAATTTAATTTTACTTATTTGCACAAATGGAGCACAACTTTTCATTTCTCTGGTTGTACACAATGTAGAGTCACACCATTCGTACAGTCATACACATACATAGGGGTAATAATGCCCATCTTATTCTACCATCTTCTCCCCCCACACACACACTCCCCCTCCCCCTCCCCCTCCCCCTCCCCCTCCCCCCTTCCTTCTGTTCCAAAGTTCCTCCATTCTTCCCTCACCCCCCACCCATTATGGATCAGTATCATTTATAATTTTGAGTATTTATTTTAAAATTTGATAAGTAAGTAAGCCATACCATGTTAATTTCAATGTGGATTTTAACATATGTTTGGGTGCTGTAGAGAAAAATAAAATGTTTAAAACTGCAATAAATAACCAAAACATGGCCGAAAAAGATGAAGAATATACATTTGGGTAGCAAAAGCATTCTTTAGGTCATAGGAATCATTGCCAATGAGCTAGGAAAATGTGTATGTCTAATAACTACTTTTTGCAGGATTGTGCTTTCCTGCTTTTTAATTTTAAGGTGAATTTTATAAAACTAGAATATCCTCTTATGTGTCTTTTGACTACAGGGTAACCAAGAGCAGGAAAGAGCAATTGGCAAATCCATCCATTATCTTTTGTAAACGTTTTTAGCACTGATGATTTATCATTTATTGAATGTTTACTTTGTATTGTGTGGAAATGCATTTTCTTCTTTGTCCTCATAATAACCCTCCAAGTCATCCCCACTCTACAGATATGAAAATGGAGGCCCAGAAAAGCCAAGCAACTTGCTAAATGTCATGCAACTAGTAAATGTCATCACTAGGGTTTTAACTCAGTTTTAATGACAGGAAGTAAGTACAATTTAGCGAGTGACTACAGGGCACACAGGGAGGGGAAGGCTTATCCGGGTTAATCCCCTAAAGGATAGTCCCAGTTTAGACCTCACGATGTCAGCTATATCTCTACAAAATCTAGGTAAGTGTCCACATGACTTAATATTTTAGATGTAAGATGATGATCAATGACAAATATGATCTGACAGTTTGTTCTTACTTGTCAAAATATTTGTAGCTTCGTGTTGGTAAACATGACAACTTCTACATCATTCAAGCTGAAAATCTTTTTATGAAAAGTGGATATGGCCCCATTTTTCTTAATTGCATGATCATGCCAAATTTGTCCATTTATTTTATTACTGGGTAAAATAGTAGAATAACTAATCAAATTTCTAGTTTAATTAGAATACTTCTACTTTGTGACTAAAAATTAGTCATATACCCAATAATGAATAAATCATATTAGATAGTGTTACCATTGTGAATGCAAAAAAAATATTTTTCTACCAAAGAAAATAACAAGACAGAAGTACGTTGATCCTCACTCCATAATGACACAAGGAGGGTGCTTACGTTTTGATACATTGGAAAGAAAATGGACTTTAGAGAGATAAAAATGGAATTTGCCACACTCTAAGAGGATCTAGTCATTTTTATCCCCCCACCCACCCACTGCCCACTCATGCCTCTGATTTCTGGTTCTTAGTTTTTTGGGACACTAAAATCTACTGAAGGTGACTTTCCCCCTTCTTCTCATTATGAAAAGAAGAGCTGGAGGTTCCTGAGGTTTTGGGACTTGGTAAAGAAGCAGTTCTTTGTCACCTGAAGGAACTTAGAGGGGCCTCTGGAGCCCCTGAGGTCACCTGGAAAACGTTGCATGCAGGAATTTGTGTTTTTGTGGGAAGAGAGTCCCTGATTTAGAGGGGACATGGCCCTAGAAAGACAACGCTGCTCAGAGAAGGGAAAAACAACCCCTTTGAGTCATAATCCAGTCACCTGGGCACCAAAGCATACAACCTGGTTCTGAATCAAAAGGACGGTTAGAGGGTAGGTGCAGAGTGGGGCCTCAATATGGTATTATTTGTTATTATAAATAACAAACATAACGTTTCCAAGTACTATAAATCAATAATGGATTTAAACTGGGTGCAGTGGCCCACATCTGTAACCCCCAGATGAGGCAGGAAGATTGCAAGCTCAAGGCCAGCCTTGGAAATTTAGCGAGAACCTGTCTCAGAATAAAAAACAAAAAGGTCTGGGGATGTAGTTCAGTGGGTTCAATCACCAGTACCAAAATAAATAAATAAAATAAGACCAAAAAAAAAAAAATTTAAAAATGAGTTTATTCCAAGTCATTGTTATCTATATTTACTCATTTACAAATCATAATGATCCTCTGCAGAGGCTGGATCATTAGTGTCATCTTTCTACTTAGAGGAAAAGAGCAACGACTGGTCCTAGATGACCGAGAGTCTCAGAGTGGAGACCCCTTCCCCTAAGTGACTGGACTAGGAATGGATAGTGACTCAGGATCAGTCAAGATCCTTCCAGCAAGAATTTGGAAGTGTGACCCAAAACAAACTGTCCCACAGGGATCAGGTGTCTGTCTTCTTCTCAGGATTAGCAAGCAAAGGGTGCAGGGGAGGAGGGGAGGAGGAAGGGAGAGGCCCTTGTGGAGTCCTGAGGTCAGACTTCTGGGATCCCTGAGCCAGGGTGGAGATGTGAATAGAGACTGAGGCCCAGGCCTGATGGACTAGAAAAGTCACTGCGATTTTTATTGGAATATAATGCTTGAAAATGAAGTAAAAACCTTATTTAAAAATCTCTGGTGAAAGTAGGGTTCCCACTGGATCCAGTGTTTGTAAGAATTCAGAGGGTAATTTAGGAATTCCAGTCTTGCCTTGAGTCTCTCACAACCTTAGGAATTTATTTTAAAAACCCACCTTCATCTGATTCCTGGTCCCCAGGCCAATTTTGAAACTGCTCAAGTGACAAATTAAAAAAACTGCCCCTTCCTCTCCAGTGTGTGTGGATTTACGTCTCATTGTTCTCACTCTATTTTTTCCTGTCTCTCATTTCTTATTTTTTCTTCCCATTATCTTCATTCCATTATGGAAACCCAGTCACTTGGGAAGGGGATAGGAAAGAAATGGGAGGAGTTTTGAGAGAAACCAGGAATATTTAAAAGAAAAACCGCATCTACCACATGTTTATAATAAACTTCCCTTTTTTTGCTTAAAGTGGCACGAGTTGGCTATCAATGGAGACGGTGGTAAAACTGAGGCAAGAACTCTGGTCTCTTGACTTAAAAATCTATTCTTTTTACACACCTGGCTGTGTCTGCAGACCTGAGATCAATGTTTTCTTTCTGTCAAACCTGTAATCTGAGTTCCCCGGTAGGTAAATGTGTTGTTAGATGGAGCCATTTTAATTTACAAAACCATATGGGTAAAATATAGGTGATTTGAGTTCTCCTACATGTACAACATATGTCCACACATGGGCAGGAACGCAGACCGGGACACCTGTCGCAACCCTCAACTAGAATCCCCCTTTGTCCTCCACCTTCAATCACAATCCATATAACAGTGTCATCAATGAGCCCATCATAACTACAGCCCTTCCCTTTTCCCACCCCAATTTTAAATTGGCCAATAACCCCGAGCTCCTCCTATCAGAACCAGGGGCAATGCTGTGGGATAAACTCAAGCACACCACCTGCGCACTGTGCTTGCTTGCCTGACTCTGGTTGGTGGCACACCATTCTGCAGAAGTAAGTTTTGCCTCCATGAGTAACTTTCAAGTTCGAATCTGATTACTTGGAGCATCCCAATATTTCTAACACAGGGATTGAAGATGTCCTCTTAGCCAGCCCAGAGACACCCACATTTCTAATCTCAGCTATTCCCAGCTTCTTGGGAGGCTAAGACAGGTGGTTCCTAAATTTGAGGCCAGTCTTGGCAATTTTTGTGACACTCTGTCGCAAAGTGAAATTGAAGAGTCCTCAGGATGGAGCTGAGTGATAGAGCACTCCTGGGTTCAATCCCCAGCACCACAAAAACAAAGAAAGCAAACAAACAAAAGTTAAAGGTCATATGTGGAAGCTAGAAAGAAAAGTTGGGGATGGGAGGGGAAGAGAAGGATTTTAAGAAAATAGAAGGAAAATCAGTAGAGCAGAGGATGGGGAGGGGCAGGGAGAAGAGGGAAAGGGGAGGTACTGGGCAATGAAACTGACTAAATGATGCCATGTGCCTCTGTGCTTATGTCATAAAGGATCCCGCGAATACATAAATTATAATGCAACAAGGAGAACAGAAAAAAATGTGTTAGCAAGTGAAAGGAATGAAGTCTTCATCCTCAGTCATTACAAAACAAGGCAAAGATTCCCAATTTCTCTCAAAACTTCTCCAATTCCCCTCTTCCCCACTCCCAAGTTTCTAGGATTTTCGTGATGGACAATGAAGATAATGAGAAGAAAAAAAGAAAAAACAAGAAATAAAAGACTAGAGCAAAATAACATGAGAACAAGGAGATGTAAATCCATGCATGTTACAGTGTAAGGGCAGTTTTTAAAATTCATCACGTGAGTAGTTCCAAATACTAAGGTTTGGGGGTGTAGCGATGTAGCTCAGTAGTAGTGCTTGCCTAGCATGAGAGATGTCCTGGGTTTGATCCCTTGTCTCATGAAATAAATAATTAGAGGAAAGTAGAAACAAAAATCTTATAATCTTATTTACATTTGTGAAGTATCTTGACAGAGAAATATAATAGATAAATATACACTGTATAATTGTCACTACTATTGAATTTATGCTGCCTTTCAGGATAAAATATTAAATCTGTGATATTTTTCATTGTAATGCTCCCCACTCCATCCCTACCCTTTGGTTTTTATCTCAAGGGAAACTTTTCCAATTAACTGTGATTTCTGTTGAAAGCTCTTTACTCAAAGAGGGCAATCAGTCTTATCTTCAAGTTAAGGCTTTCGTGTTACATGTTAACCCAAAAGGGAGCAAAGCTAATTTTGCTAATCAGAAACAGCTCAGTTACATCGCTCAGTACTAAAAAGTGTGGGATGGAGTACGGACATGGGAAAGGATTGATGAAATAATACTTCAAGCCACGTTTTCCACATCTGTTGCAGTGAATCTCTGTTTGTACTATGATGAATACAAACTGTAATTGACTTGGTTTAAAACCTGAAGAGTGTGTTGTATCACAGCAAGGACAGCACCGGGCTGGGGACAAACCTTGAATTTCTGTCCTTATAATCCAATGATGTTGTAGCAGGGGCTACATGACCTTAATATCTCTAATCTATGCCCCCAAAGGACCTGAATGTTTTTTTCCCAGAGACTAAAGCCTTCCTGTTTCTCTCCTCTCCCAGACCTTGGATTCAGGAGGAGGTGACATACTATCCCCAGGGCAGGAGGATCAGGGATCAGTGTAAGCCCATTTCCTTCCTGATACCTCATACTGGGTTGAGGTTTCCTTACAGAGCAGAGAGATCAGGGTTCTTGACTCTGGTACTCCCAGTTTTATGACCTTGAGCAAGTTCATTAGTTCTTCTGATGCTACATTGTCTCAACTGTCAAGGAGAAATAACAGTGCCTTTACAGGTTTGTTGTTAAATGAGGTAATACGTTCAAATACTTTGCGTGGAGAGCTCTTAAAAGTAGCACTTCTTATCGTCCCTGATCTCTCTCCTTGGCTCAGGTTTGTATCTCTGTAAGGAGAGCCTGTGACTTAACTGAGCATTCCAAGATGTATTCTGGAAAAATACTTTTCTTTGGCTCTTGGGAAAAACTGCAGATGCTGAAGTTTCACCTCTTCCCTGCGTGTGTGTGTCTCCTGGAGGACTGAAGTTCTCCAGTCTGGCAAGGTTGTGAAAGACCCCAGCCCAACAACGTCAGGCCTAGTTGCAAAACCACCGAGGCATGTCACAAACCTACGCAGGCACTAGAGGTGTTTTTCAGATAATCAGTTAGGTGTAAACCAGGTCCCAAGGCATGCCTGAATAAGCAGGAACAAGAGGACCAGAGTGCAAACATGTAGCTTTTATGTGGTTTTTCCAGTAACATAAAGTGAAAGACAACTTTGCCCTTTAGGTAGCCTATATGCTGGGTTTAAAATTAACTAATAAGAAACCTATTGCTTACCGTGCGCGAAAACTGCCCCTTTACCCTATAAATATCTCTGTATCCCCAAGCCCGGTGTGCCAGCTCACCAAAGCTCCGGCTGAGGTTCTGCTGGGCACCCAGAGGCGCCTGTGTCTCAATAAACCACCTCATGCTTTTGCAGCCAGTGTTTCGTGTGATTCTCCTTGGACAGGGAAACGGGGGTCTTTCAGTTGCAGGGAACAATGTCAAGATCAGGAAATCTCTAACTACCTTGCTCCCTAGAGTGCTTGAATACTAAGTCATAAACAAATGGTCAACCATATTAATGCCTATTCTATTTCTTGTATAAGGAACAGGGAATAGCCATTATGGGTTCATAGCTTAAAGTAATTAAGTAAGAAGAGCATCTTTTAAATATTTTAATAGGGGCTGGGTTTGTGGCTCAAGCGGTAGCGCGCTCGCCTGGCATGCGTGCAGCCCGGGTTCAATCCTCAGCACCATATACAAACAAAGATGTTGTGTCTGCCGAGAACTAAAAAATAAATATCAAAACTCTCTCTCTCTCTCTTTAAAAAATAAATAAATAAATAAATACATACATACATACATATTTTAATAATTTAGACTTGCATGTCAAAATGATTTGCCTAAACCAGGACAAATGTTTTAATAAAAGGAGATATTGGATAAATATATATTTTTGCATTGTGCAAAAACACAAATATTTTACTTCTTTCCCTTCCCCTTCTCCTCTCCTTCCCCTTCCCCTTCCCCTTCTCCTTCTTCTCCTTCTCCTTTTCCTTCTCCTTCTCCTTCTAAACCCAAGGTCACTAAACTACATAAGCTACATCCCCAGCCCTTTGTATTTTTTATTTTGATGCAGGATCTTGCTAAATTGTGGAGGCTGGCCTTGAACCTTTGATCCTTCTGTTTCAGCCTCCCAAATCCCTGGGATTACATGTGTGTACCATGGTGCCTGGCTAAGAAAATTACGTTCTTGATGGTTACGTCTTCTTATGTCTATTAAGATATAAGCAAAACATTTTGACTATTAATTTGAATTGGAGTCACAATTTCTTTGATTCTGTGATTCTTTTTCTCTTTCTTTTTTGTAGTGCTCTATGCTTGAGCTATATTGTCAGCCCCCATGATCATTTGTAAAAGGCAAAATAGACTCTCTGTCGAAAGAAAGCCACCCCTGACTATGTGTGTGTGTGTGTGTGTGTTTGTGTGTGTGTGTGTGTGCACTTTGTTTCCATTTTAATATTCTTTTTTAGCTTGAGTAGCTTGGCCAAAAATCTCAGTTTTCCCAAGATGATCTCATTTGGAGAATATTCTTCTGGTGCAAGTGTTAATAAAGCACATCTAGCTCCCCAAAGTGGTTTGGACAATGAAACTGTGTGAGTTCACCATCCTGGGACATTACGTTTGATATTTTCCCCTTAGAATTTCAAAAGCAAATTTATGTTCTCTCTTTTAACTTCAGGGTAGTGCTTCTGTGGATTGAAGTCAGAATTTGGAAAGGTTGTGAACTTGAATTATGTATATATGTATGTATGCCTCTATTGTGTCTAATTCTTTTTCAGTTATGAATGTGTGCAATAAACCAAAACAGTATCAGTATGCCTGTGGCTGTTATCAAGGAAAACCACAGATATTTTCATAACACATTATAGTTTTTGCAGATGTTACAGACATGTCATTCATTCTCATTATTCTAAATTAGAATGATCACATTAAATCATAATCTTTGTGTAAGCATGTGCTTCTTGGGGTTGAACCCATGGCCTCCCACATGCTAGGCAAGTGCTCTGCCACTACATCCCCAGCCCTGAAATCATAATCTTTATAACTATAGATATCGTGTATTTTTGCTGATCAGCTATCGACTGACTCCACCTTCACCAAACTTGAAGTCACGTATTCGTACAGCGTTGGCCCACATGCTTCATGCTGCTTTACAGATTTCCTATCTACAGTTATTCACTAATCAATATAAGGAAGAGATGAGTCATTTTCATTGTTTCTTAACATTTTGCAAAACTCTAGAGTTAAGCAAGTCTTAATTCTCTGCAAGACAAGAGGGCCTTTTGAACACAGTGCTTGGGGCCTCATCTCACCATAACAGATACTCGAAATCCACAAACTTTTTGCTGCTAATGTGGACATTCTTGCCAACTGTCACTGCTGGAGGGAATACTTTACTCCATGAAGATGCAAAATTTCCTGTCAATTTCTTTCAAAAAGAAATTTGCAAACATCTGGAAATATTTCATAAAGTTTTACATGTTATTTTATCTTCATGGCATCAAAGTTGAACCGAGAGCCATCGTTTCTTTTGCTTTTTGGTGGAAAGTGTATTAAGATGATGAGAGAAGTCAGAGTTCATTAGTGTTATGTTGAAAAACTGAACTACAATTGGAATTTTTTTTTAAATGATGCTGGAGATTTAACCCATGACCTCAGGGTACTATTGGATTTTAACTTAAAAAATCTTGGTGAATTCTTGGTATTTGTTGACAAAAGCTATCCCTGTCTTGTGCAGTAGATATGAAAACTTTAATCCATTTCAGAGAATTTATATTTGCAAATCAAGATTTTCAACACCAGTAATAATAACAAAAATATTGAAATCAAACTTCTATCCAATTTGACATGTCTATAACTTTTTAAAATTCTTCTCCACAGCTTAATGCTCTTATTCAATCTAAGCAATAGTAGCCTTCTTATTAGATATTTTAAAAATAAATTTATTTTTAATTTGTATATATTTTAAATGTATTTTCTTATTTGGTGAAGAATCATATAGTATTATAATGCACAGTTTCCCAAACTATTTGGATAACTTTTATTATGTTTCAGTATAAGTGGTGTCTTTTGTAAATTTTATTTTGTATACTTAAAAACATTATTCTATAAGGTATCTGTAAGCCTTACCAGATTGCCAACAGGGCCCACCACATACACAAAAAGTTAAGAACACTGCCTTTGGACTGACATCACAGAGTAGGATCTTCCAGGAGACATAATAGGTAAATTTCCATTTATTCACCCAAAAGAATTTTAAGGTCTTAGATATGAAAAAAGATTTTGCCAGTACAAAACAGTAATCCCAACTACTAAGAAGGCCGAGGCAGGAGGATCACAAGTTCAAGGCCAGCCTCAGCAACTTAATGGGGGTGAGGGTGGGTGGGGGGACTGGAGTCTGGGAATGCAGCTCAGTGGTAGAGCACTCCTGGGTTCAATCCCCAATACCACAAAAATTAAAATAACTCAACAGATAGGAAAGAGATCTCATACATCCGTACCAGTGGTCCAGTTTATGCTTTGAATACAGCCCTTGCTGTTCTGCCACTGCGACTTATTTTTAAAAGAACATGCTTCTTTCTCTTCCTCTCCCTCCTCCTCCCTATTCTCAGGGAAACAAGATTACCGTTTTTCCTCATCCTAGGCAGAGTTCTGTCCTTGAGCACACACAGGAACGAAGTAATTCAGACTTGGGAATGTCACCAGAAGATCTCAGAAATAACCTCTCTCCCAAATTGACAAGTAAATCACGGAGAATGCTGGAACACAGCCTTTGAATCACCTCTTTAGAAAGCCCTCTTCCCCCTGATGGGCAGAATCACAGGCTCTGGGACAGGAGTTCCCAGTGTTTCTCCTTTGCTAGCAAGGCAATAAGACTTCTTTTTTCTTTTTCTTAAAACTGCATCCTTGGCATTGGGGACAAGGGCCGAGCTTTTGATAACACACCTACTACACAGACTCACCTGTGTGCTGCTGTGGTTAGGAATATCCAGTACCGCAGAGAAGTACAGGTAACATCTGTGGCTGTTCAGAAGAAAGATCACTTCCCACTGGGAACAGAGGGGACTCATGCTGCTCATTTTGGTAGATGGAGTATTCGGGTTCTCTAGGGAAATAGTCAACACACACACACACACACACACACACACACACACACACACACACACAGATTGATCATGGAGGATTGCCTCACTTGAGGCTGGAGGTCTGACAGGCCCCTGGATCTGCTGTCTGTAAACTGGAAACCCAAGGACAGGGACAGCGTAACTCTACTCTGAGTCAAAAAGTCTCAGAACCAGGGGAAGCTGATGGCCTAAATCCTGGTCTACAGTCAGGAGAGTGCTGTCCTAGCTCAGCCGGACAACAAAAGAGCATTTTCCCTTCCTTTACCTTTTGTTCTATTGAGGGGACACAGCAAGAAGGTGTCCTCTGTGAGAAAGTGTGCCTTTACCAGGTATAAGGTCCTTGCTTATCATCTGGAATGGCCATCTTAAGTGACAGACACCATTTTAAGGCCACTCTTTGGGCCCCGCTCAAGGGCCTTCCTAAGAAAGGCTCACCCACCCCTCCCTCACACCAACGCGCCTTGCGACCCTCCTGGCTCTGGCTCCTGAGCCTGCCCCATCAAAGTCCCAGAACTGAAGCCTGTTTTGCCTCTCTCTCCTACAGAGAGTGGCCTTCATTCATCAGCTCTGACAGATAAACTCTCGTGGGGATCTCTGCCTGGTCTCTGTCTTTTCATTCCTCGCTTACGCATCTCTCGTTCCTCACTCTCCCTTCACCAGGTGCTTAATCCTGGACGTCCCAGCCTTTAGAACTCTAAGAAATAAATCTCTTGTTTATAAGCTCCCCAGTCAAGCTTTTCTTTTTGCTTTAGTAGCCCCGACAGACTAACATATATACATACACAGACACTTGCTTAGAAATAATGTTTGATCTGGGTAACCTCAGCCCGCTCAATTTGCTATGGATGGTTTGCCATCACAGGTGGGTAATGTGAATAGTTTTAGTTTAAGGTTTTTGTCTTGTTTGTGGAGCTGAGGATGGAACCCAAGGCCTTGTACATGCTAAGCAAGCAGTCTTCCACTGAGCTACGCCCCAGCATCTACTTTGAATATTTTTGGATGTGCTTTTTTCTCTTCCCCACATTAATAATGACATTGGCAGGAAATTATTTTCCTAAAGATATTTTCTCTGATCTTAAAACCTTGTATAAACAGCTCCTATGATGTGGAAAGGTCATACTTGAATAGGAATAAAAAGTGGCTTTTCTTTATTTGCTTATATAGTACTTTATTTATCAATCCCATTTTATATTAGTGTAAGTAATAAGATCCTATTTCTTGGTTGCAGACATATTTGTAGTAAAACATGTATGAGAACCCAACTGGGAATTTTAAGAAATGCATCCTTCTCATTAGTTATTTTTAAAATGCCCCTTGGAATCATTATAAATATAGCATGAGAAAGTTTCTATCAAACTAGAATTAAGCCCAGATGCCAGACTTTTATTTTGCAGGAGAGTTATACATAGACATAAACCAGAAAAATGGCAGCTGCTTCCTTTACACCAGTGGTAGAATCCCTGGGCATATGGGATCAGCTCAGCCTCAGTCCCCTTGGAGATTGTGGGAGAAATACCTTCTGAGCTCTTATTTGCAATTCTGGGCAAGATCTCTAAAATGGCTTCTCAGCAAGGAGTCTATATTTGCATACTCAAATTACATCAGTACAAATATGAGTGTTTCCAACCTGGTTTCCACGTTAAAATGTCATCCTCTGGCAACACTGATCTATCCATCTTGATTATTTATTATAGCCTCTAGCTTTGAAAACTTAGCCTTAAGTTTTATAGTATATTTCTCCTATTTCTCCATGATTTTCAAGTCATTAATCACAGTCTGGAGAAAATTAAGTTCTCACTACATTCTTTTACATACCTTAAAAGACACAGACCCTTCAAATAATTAAACTCTAGGGGGAACATTTTTAAGTGGATTTACTTCCCAAATAAACATTTTTGCTGAATTCTCTTTATTTCCATCTATTAGGATATATGGTGAAGTTGTAATGATAAATCACAATTATGTAAGAATTATTCCTTTCTATGTGCTACTTTAAAAACACAGTCAGAGGATCATCAGTATCTGAATCAAATGCAGATTTTTCTTCCTTCCATAAGGAATTTGCACTTTGAACATGCACCCCAGGTGATTTTTATGAACAATAAAATTTGAGAGTTGCTCTAACTCATTTTGAAAATTACACACTCCAGACGAAATGGCTCTCTACATTCCTCTTTTCCTAGTCTTTTGGGTGCAACACTAGCTTCTACTGCACTTTTTACTCCTCATTGCTGGGTTGGCCCTATTTTTGCCTCTAGGTCTATTATTAATAGTCAAGGAATTTAGTTCCCTAAGTCCAAAGACGGAATCCAATTATTTAGACCTCATAAATTGTTTTCTTCTTGTTATTTCTTCTCACATACCATCTTTAACTTCAAATCTTGGCCTCTTGAAATGTGGTTATTCTCTTGCTTGCTCAGCAGTAAGGATTCTTTTAGAAACAGCAAGAACTTTAAAAAAAAATTTTTTTTGATATAAGCCTCTGCTGGTATCT
The DNA here is from genome assembly GCF_052094955.1 of Ictidomys tridecemlineatus. Taxonomy (NCBI): domain Eukaryota; kingdom Metazoa; phylum Chordata; class Mammalia; order Rodentia; family Sciuridae; genus Ictidomys; species Ictidomys tridecemlineatus. The sequence goes on from NC_135485.1 coordinate 124,973,195, forward strand.
TCATGTCTGTTTAGTCTCTACCTAGATCTAGATCTAGCTGGAAGACCTTTGGACAATCATGGTAACCAAGAATCATGATTCTTTTTTTTTTTTTTTAAGAGCACCCAACAATGTCATCTGTACTTGTTTTCACCAGTTTTATCTTTCTTGGAAATCTTTTTTTTTTTTTTTAAGACAGAGAGAGAGAGAGAGAGAGAGAGAGAGAATTTTTTTTAATATTTATTTTTCAGTTTTTGACGGACACAACATCTTTGTTTGTATGGGGTGCTGAGGATCGAACCTGGGCCGCATGCATGCCAGGCAAGCTTGATACTGCTTGAGCCACATCCCCAGCCCATGATCCTTGAGTGTAGAAAATCTTTGCTATGTTCATTTTTCATAATTTTAATTACTTTCTATTATGGTTTGGATGTGGGATGTCCCCCAGAAACTCACGTGTGAGACAATGTGAGAAGGTTTAGAGGAGAAATGATTGGTTTGTGAGAGCCTTAACCCAATAGGTGAATTAATCCGAGATGGGAATTAACTGGTAACTGCATAGGGTAGGGCTGGAGGAGGTGGGAATTGGGGGCTTGGCTTTGGGGTATATACTTGTATCTGGCGAGTGGAGTCTTCCTCTCCTTTCCAATCATCATTGAACTGCTGCCCTCTGCCACACTCTTCCACCATGATGTCCTGCTTCACCTCGAGCCCAGAGGAATGGTCTATGGACTGAGACCTCTGAAACTATAAGTCCCCAAATAAACTTTTCCTCCTTAAAATTGTTCTGGTTGGTCTTTTAGTTACAGCAGTGAAAAAACTGACTAAAACACGTTTCCTCCTTAACTCCAGACATGTGTCCATTATATATTTATCCAAAATTTCATTTATCATTATTGTTCAGTAGTTTATAAGAACTGTCAAAAGCCTGGAACTTTATAACATAATTTCTCTCTTCCATGCCTGGAATGACATATTCTCATAAGAAAAGTCTCCTTATGGTCTTCTAATAACAGGTAAGATCCAAAGAGAAACCAGGTATAGTTCCCTTGCAAAAGAGCACTCAGTAACGAATGTAATATTTCCTGCCAAATATTCTAGCTTGTGGTAATTTTCAAACATTGTATAAAATGACACACGTTCCATATATGAGGTGTGACTCAAACATAAGACAAGTCACACATGAAAATGGTTCTCATTACTTTATAATCACACCTCATACATAATCTCAGGCAATCAGTCATGGAATATACTTTCTAAAACCCTCACCCTATTGCCCACCTACCTCTAATCCACTTCCCCTCTGGCCACCCCGAGGTGAGAGAAAGTGGATTGCCTTCCAAAGACATCTGGTCTGGAATACAGGGAAGCAATCAAACATCCTCGGGTGGGATGTCAGCAGGGATCTGCCGCCACTAGAAACTCAGCACTTATGTGGTCTTGAAATTATTTCTGGCTGTTTCGTGTAGGGCAGCTCTAGGCAAAATCATGCAGTTAGTGAAATCTAGGTCTGCACTTCCTCTCCCCGTGGTTTCCAGCGCTACCCTGCTGTTCCCTAAATCCATGAATTGTCTGTTGGTTGTTTCACAGGAAGTTCTGAATGAGTCTGTCTCATCTCAGGCCCTACTCTGACAGGCGGCCATACTGGATCCATCATTCAGCTCATTTTGATTCACAAGAATTTATGCCGAGCAGCTATTATGTGCCAGGCACCATGCTTGATGCTACAGGTGCAAAGATGAGAAGCCCTGATTTAAATTCATGAGTTGCAGATGAGCAGGACAAGAGTCTAATCACAAGATGTTAAGATGTTGGTTTGTTCTGGCCAGCTGATGAGCTAAAACAGTGCCTGACCCACAGCAGATGCTCAGTAGGGGTTTGCTAATCAAATAGAAATATGCTAAGCTAGGGGTCTATGCTGGGTGCTGCAGGAATGTGATGGCTCAAGAAATTTGTCCTGAGAAGAGGACATCTGAGCTAAGTCTGAAAAGGATTCAGGAAAAGACAGGCAGCCTGAAAGGCATTCTAAGCAAAGGGAAGAACATGAGCAAGCCCTGGAGGTGTTGGAGAGCACACTATGTGCAAGGACATTTAAACGAGGGGGTTTTACAGGACTAAGGTGTGAAGAAGCATTCATAGATCTCTCTGATTATAAATTAAGGAGCAGAGTACCTTGTGGAGGCTACTACAATAGATAAAGCTAAAGACTGGGGATGAGGGTCTGGAGCTGGCTTCAAGGTGAGTCAGCTAATCAGACACATTTACCCTCCCTGGTGTTTTTGCATGTGTCTGTCAAAAACATTTTCTCTCACATAAACTGAGGACATTCCCTTGACCTTGGATGCCGGAAAACTCAGAACAGATTGTTGGCTGACGACTGTAGGTGGGCTGGAATGATTAGCGGTAAAATTGTCTCAATTATCCTATATAGTTTTGAAGCCAGATTTAAAATTAGGCAGTCAGTGTAGTTAGGTAAATCGGGTCTAATATCGAGTGAAGTCTAAACTGGAGGCCATGTTGAGAATGAATTTCCGGAAAAGTTGAGCAACTCTTGAAATGTTAATGAAGTCCCAAGAAAAGCCCTAGGCCCAAAGTCCATCCCAAAGAAATGTTAACGAACAGCCCCAGCAGATTTGAAGGTAGCCCATCCCAAAGAAGTGTTCATGAAGTCCTTCCTGCCCACATTACTTCTTTGGCCCACCTCTGTCCCACCCCTCGGGCCTTCCCACCTACATTCCATCACTGAAAGAAACTATAAAAGAAACTATAAAAAGGGGAAACAACGCACTTCCACGGATTCCACCTCTTGGGTCCCCTTCTTCCTCTGGGAGAAGCCTTTTCTGCTGTCCTTTAATAAACTTCTAATTTCTCTGGTGTTATTCTTCAACATTGGGGAAGCAAGGACTGGTCAACAGTGGTAACAGTTTCAACACAGATTTTCAGATTTTATGCTTTTTTTTTTGGTTGAGATAGATTTTATACAATAAAATGAATGGATATTAAGTGCAGACTTCAATGAGTTCTGAAAACTGCATGCTCTAGTATAAACATCACCCAAATTGAGATCTAGAATATTTTTATCTCCCGAGAATATCACCTCATGACCTTTCTAATCAATCCTCTCTGCTCTGAGCAGCCACTTTCTGATTTCTGTTAATACAGATAATTACCAATAATTACTATGGTTCTTGGACTTTGTATAACTGAAGTCACACAAAACATACTCTTGTATCTGATTGCAGTCCCACATTGTTCTGTTGGTTTGTGAGCTGCTTCATATAGTTGATTCCTATATTTCATCCCCAGGGACCTGCTTCCTCTAGCTATACCCTACCTGCCTACAGTTACCACCTAGTAATCCATTCCAATTATTAATCTGTCAAATGAATGAATCCATTGATTAGGTTATAGCTTTTACAACCTAACCATTTTCACTTCTGAACATTCCTGCATTGTCTAACCTGAGTTTTTTGGAGGATACTTCATATCCAAACCATAACATCACTTTACAGAGATTGAGGAAATTTACAACAGTACAATTCCATTCACCCCTTCCCGCTATGTTGTCGTCTTTTTACCACATTTTTCCCCCTCATACATACATTTTAAGCTCCAAAATACACTGGGCTTTAAACATCATACTTTTAAGACATTCTAAATTTTAGCTACTCATGGTGGCAGCTGGGGAGACTGAGACAGGAGGATTGCAAGTTTGAGGCCAGCCTCAGCAAGTTAGTGAGACCTTATCTCAAAATAAAAAATAAAAAGGAATGGGGATGTAGCTCAGGGGTAAAGTGCCCCTGGGTTCAATCCCAAATACAAAATTTTAAAAAAATTTTACATAAAAGTATTTAAAAATGATGTTTTATATTTCCCCACATATTTACCCTTTTTGATTGTTCTTCACCCTTTGCTGTATCTTTTTGTAAGGCATTATTTTCCCGTAGCTTGAAGAGCTTCTGTTAGCATTCCTTATAGTTCAGGTTTGCTGAAGATAAATTAGGTCAGCTTTTTCTGTTAAAAGATAACTTCATCTTTAATGTAAAGTATATTCCCCCTTTATATGGAATTCTAAGTTGATAAATATTATGCTAGTATCTTCTACTAGCGGTTCATGAATTCTGCTGAGATCTCAGGTCAGATTCTTTTTTTTTGTTGGTTTTGTTGGGGTGCAGCGGAGCGACGGAGGGGAGAAACCACACAAGAGACTCACTTCATGCAATCGCAGGGGGGAAGTTTATTGAGGATCCTGTTCCAGCGCGCTGGGACTCTGTGCCCACTCAAGAAGGGAGAGCGGCTCAGAGCCCAGAGCGGAGGTCAGGTGGAGCTTAAGTACACTTTTTGGAGAGGGTGGGGGGCTTTGCATACATCAGAACAAATCATCATAAGGCGCGGGAAAATTGAACAACAATTCTGAAACATGATTAGTACATACGTTGACGGGAACAATTTAGGCAGAGATGATTGGTCATTTCTAAGTGGGGTACACATTTAAACTGATTGGTTCTGGGGCCTAGATGCATACGTGCCATGCTACCTAGAGCCCTTAGCTATTAAACAACCAGGGAATCAATGGAGACATTTACTAGGCAGTTCCCTCATTGTTCTAACAACTTTACAGGGATTACAAGTTCCGGGGATAGCAGAGGAATTGTAACAATTGTCTTTTACTTTTTAACCCAATCCCTGCACTTTGGAAACTTTAGGATGCCTGGTCTTTTACACTTTAACTCAGGCTCTGCGGCTTAGAATCAGCTTGGAAATTTTACCTTTACAGTTTGTGGAAAGAAGAATGGAACACAGGGCACACTACCATGGAGCTATATCCCCAACATTTTTTATTTTGAGACAGTCTTAATAAGTTGCCCAGGCTGGACTTGATCTTGAGATCCTCCTGCCTCAGTCTCCTGAGTCACTAGGATTACAGGCCTGTGCCACCACACCTGGGGAGATTGATTCTTATTGTTGGAAATCTTTCTGAAAGTGGCTTGTCTCGTGGGAGGCATATCAGATGCGTACCTTGTTCGATTGGTAGAACTGGGAGGATAGTCCTGGGTCTAGGATTTTTAAATTTTTTTTAGCCTTCTGGGCAATGAAGCAGTGAGGTGGGAAAGGGAAAAGAAAAGTTAAGGAGATAGTTGTGCGACTTCACACTGAAGAATACCTGTGGTTATGCACAGATGTGAGAAAAGCCTTCCTTTTTGCGGGTAAGTGAGTTTGTACTATAAGTGGAATTTCCTGAAGGATAGGGATGGCTGGGCCATGCTGCGCCAGCTCTGGTACCCTTCTCTTGAAGCCAGATTTAAAGTTAGGTAGTCAGTGTAGTTAGGTAAATCGGGTCTAATATCGAGTGAAATCTAAAATGGAGGCCATGCTGGGAATGACTCAGGGAAAACAGGACAATTCATGGAATGTTAATGAAGTTCCGAAAAGGCCCTAGGCCAAAGTCCACCTGGAAGAAGTATTAACCAACAGCCCCAACAGATTTGGAGATAGCCCATCCCAGAGAAGTGATAATCCTATCCCAAAAGGTGATAATTATGTCCACCTGTGTCCCATCCCTCGGGCCCTCCAACCTACATTCCATCACCAAACCTATAAAAGGGGAACACATTTGCCCGCTAACTGGATTCCACCTCCTGGGTCCCCTTCTTCCTCCGGGAGAATTCTTTTCTGCTGTCCTTTAATAAACTTCTAATTTCTACTCTGACCTTGCCTCGGCGTGCTTCTTTGGTGTTATTCTTCAACATTGGGGAAGCAAGGACTCGTCACCGGTCAACAGCGGTAACACTCTTGGAATGACCCCTGAATGATGACCGCTGCTACCATGATGATCTTTGAGCTCTGCTGTCTCACTTAAGAGTCTTGTGCAAGGGTGAAAAATAGATGATGGTGGGTTTGTATTATGTTAGTTCAACTGGAATTACATTTCCCAGAAATCCCTTCCTTGCTATTTCTGAGTTAGGAGGCCATAAAAGACCATTTGCATGAGACTTGAATGGTAGAAAAGGAACCATATTCTTTTTATGTCTGCAAGGTCAATCCAGAGGCATCAGGGGCATCAGGTGCTTTGGCTACTCGTGGACATTATTGTTTATCTTCTGGCTCATGGTGTTGGCTGGGCATGCAGCCAATCCTGCACCTCCTTCAGCTCTGTGGATCCTCCTGCAGTTTCTGGCTGCTGGGCTCTGTGCTAACTCATGTGGATGTTTACCTCTGTGATGAAGGGTACCAGCTTCCCCCGAAGGACGCTGCATTATTACAGTTGGAAGCTTGGAGGCAGTGAGAGACCAACAGTTCTGGTGAATCCCTGTGGGTTCCATTCACCTCCATCTTCCCTACCCAACTGGCTGCCCTGCTTACCTCAGGATCCAGGGCCAGACGCAAATCGAACAGCTTCGCAGACCATTGAAGCAGATTTCATAATTGCCTATGCTTATAATAAATCCATATAATAAATACCTTATGAGATATATCTTCTTGTTGTTTTGGTGCTCTGATTGAACTTCAACTAATATTTGAGGCTTCTCTTCGTTCCTTATGGTCCAGCCAAGACAAGCTAAATACTTAAGCAAAAATTTACCCCACACTGGGGAGCAATACAGGACAACTACAAATAGTGCAACCAACTTCTGGATCTTTATTTCCCCAGTTTCCAATTCTCCCTACCTAACTAATGCCTGTCCCCATCCCTCTCCAGGAGAGGACTTTTATTAGCTACTTTGATTCATCAAAGTCAGGTCAAGAGAAGGAAGATAGGAAAGCAGCCTTGAACCTTCCTTTCTGCTTGCTTAAGCCCTGTTCCTTGGCCCCTGAGTCCTCAAGGTCTGTCTTCCCTGCAGGAGAACCCTTCTAGAGGAAGTGAGCATGATCTAGTGGCTAGAGATGTGGCAGAATAAACAAAACAGTGCAGAATCTCCACAGCCAAGCAGCAAACTCGACACCTTCAATAGCCAATTTTCTTTACCATGAACATGCTGCCTGCTTTGTGTGCAGTCGTTACCACTGCAAATTATATCAACCTGCCCTTCTTCCTTCCTCAGGACACATGACATCCCTGCTCCTTTATGATTCCTTTCTGCCCTTGATGCTTGTTTTCATACCTATTTTTATTGGTACAAAAGAGCTGAGGGTTGGGAAGAATGTGATGTGATTTCCCAGGCTCTGGGGCTCCTCCATGGATGATGGAAGCTTTGGTAGGGAGGATGTCTGTGTAAGGGTCCGGCGAAAAGTCGGAGGAAGAGACCACCAAGAGACTGACTCATGCAATTGCAGAAGGGGATTTATTGAGGATCCAATTCATCGCGCTGAGGCTCCAGGCTCACTCAAGAAGAGAGAGCAGCCCAGAGCAGAGGCTAAGCAGTGCTTAAGTACACTTTTTGGGGAGGGCGGGGGCTTTGTATACATCAGAACAAATCATCATGAGGCACGGGAAAATTGAAAAACAACTCTCATACATGATTAGCACATTCATTGGCGGGAACAGGTCCGGGGTGGGGGGGGTTGGGGGGGTGATCGGTCACTCCTAAGCGGGGTACACATTCAAACTGATTGGTTCGGGCCCTGTATGCCTACATGACAAGCTGCACAGGGCCCTAGGCTAAATGGCCAGTAGGGCGTTGTCTTAACTGCCTCAGGAATTTCAGGTTCTGGGTGTGGCAGAGGAATTTAACAATACCTGGTCCTTCACTTTTTAACTCAGGCCTTGCAGTTTAGAAACTTTACAATGCCCGGTCTTTTACATTTTAACTCAGGCTTTGCAGCTTAGAAACTTTGCCCTTTCAGTCTGGGCTTAAGACAACCTGTCCTTCCCTGAACGTGCTGTGTAGACCATGGCCTGCTCCTTCACGGCTCTGATAGGCCTTAGCCTGCTTCCATCTTTTATATGCCCTCCCTAGCCCAGTTATATGTAGTGCTTACACAAGAAATCAAGAATTCAGGCAGCATCTACAGATGAAAACAATGATCCAGGGAGGTTAAGTCATGCCGTGTAGCTAGCTGTGGAATAGTGGTGGTAAAGGTGGTTGACAGTGGCTGTTGGTTCACTGACATTGTGTCTGCCTCAAGGACCATGTTCATTCTTACACCCCATTGATTATATCCTCAACACACAATACCGTGACTGGCTCATTATAGGTGTTTAAATACATTTAATGAATGAAATTGATATGTGAAATGTGCTGAGCTGAGAGGTAACTTGCCTAAAGTCCCAGATCTAACAGTAAACTGAGGCTGAATATCTTAACCCCTGCTATCAGCAAGTTTTTTTTGGCCTTGTAAATTTGCTGGGCTTCACTGTAGTGGCAGAACAACACAGGGGCTGCCCTGGGAGGTCATGGGTGCCCAACAGAAAGGCTGAACTCACTGTGGTGATCCTACTGTTCTACTGTTTCTCCAGAACTGGTCCTACTAACTTTTTTTTTTTTCAGTGCTGGGGATTGAACCCAGGGTCTCACACAGGCTAGGCAAGCACTTTACTACCGAGTGCATCGCCAGCCCATGCTGAACTTTCTGACATAGGAATAACATGTTTAAGGTCATTTGGTTGTAGGAGCTTGCCTCCAGATTTATTACTCTAGACCTGTATGTAATCCTATGTGGTTTTGACAGGATGCAAAAATCTGTAACTTTTTTTTTTTGCATCCATCACACACTATAAATGAACAGCTGTATTATTAAAGCAAGTATTTTTTCAGTGTCACAGATTTTGAATAAATATTGTTATGGATTCAAATTTATTTCATTCAAATAAGGAAACATCAACTGTTGATTTTTTTTCTACACACTTTTAAAATAAATTTTAAAATCCCAAGCCACTTCCAAATAACAATTATAGTGTTTTCAGAATCACTGAGCAAAAAGGAAATTATCTTGGAAACACTTCTGTTTTAAGGTTGTTTTGTTTGTTTGTTTGTTTTCTTCATACAAATGTCCTTAATCTAGGGCCAAGCACTTTTGCATTTCTTCTTTAGCTGACTCTGATTTCTCTCTCTCTCTCTCTCTCTCTCTCTCTCTCTCACACACACACACACACACACACACACACACACACAGATTTCTTTTCTCTCTTTTGTATGTATTTTTAAAAATACATATAAAAAAGGGAAAAGCAACTTTTGAAAAATTTGGCTTTGGATGCAGTTTAAATAGATGAAGATTATTTTAAAATCTTTGTTAACATTTTTGCTAGCTTCTGTAGTGGATAAAAAAGAAAAGAAGACAAGGTCCCAGTCCCTTGAGGAATAATTTGGGCCAATCTGTAGGCACAGGCCTACAGACAGCTTTCTAGTTGGGTGATTGTGGAATCTCCACAAGAGAAAATAAAATAGGGCCTTATTATGGTCTTTGAGGAGAAAACAAAAACCAAAACCCATAAATATCATCAATGAGATTGACTTCTGTAAAAAATAATAATAATAGTCATGATAGCTATTCATAAGGACCAAGCTGTTTATGTGCTAAGCTCCCTGCCAAGCAGATACTATTAGTTTCCCACTTTATGGATGTGGAAACTGAGGTCTGATACTGAACAAATGACTACTATTCACTCTGTCTCAGAAAAGGATTGACTCAAAAGGGCAGTAGACCAATTGGTAAACCTGGTTTTAACAGGCAGCTGGTCCTAACACTGAAAAGAAGATGGGGCCAGGGTCTAGGAGTGTAGAGCACCAAGAAACCTGACACTCGGGTCCTTGTGGTGTCAGCTAATATTATTAGGATAGAGCAATGCTGAAATAATTAGTGCACTAAAAACTAACTGGGTAGCATCTGGCATAAGCCTTGACAGTCCTTGTTCGTGAGTGTTATTTTCCACTTTAGAATCTCATTTGGATTTAAGTTTCTGCCTACAGAAAGGGCAGAACAAATCATTCTAATTGTGATGAAAATAAGTGTTATAAAGCTGGGAGAGAATAGGAAAAAAAGAAAATAAATGTTAAGTTCACTGCCTTCTAAAATTAGGATATCCTGAACACTGGGCATAAGCAAAAGAAATGGCAAAGACAGCATTTAAAAAATATATTTTAAAAGTGGGACTCAAAGTTGCACACCTGTAATCACAGCAGCTGGGAGGCTGAGTCAGGAGGATTGCAAATCTCTGTCTCAAAAGAAAAAGGAAAAAGGACTGGGATGTAGCTCAGTGGTAGAACACTTGTATAGTGTTTCAGTCAGCTTTCTCGTTGCTTTGACTAAATGACCCCACCAGCACAATTGTAGAGGAGGAAGAGTTTATTTGAGGGCTCCTGGTTTCAGAGGTCTTAGTTCACAGAAGGCTGGCTCTATTCCTTTGGGCTGGAGGTGAGGCAGAACACCATGGTGGAAGAGTGTGGCTCACATGGTGATCAGAAAGCAGAGAGAGAAACCTCCACTCACCAAGATACAAAATATGTACCCCAAAGCCATACCCCCAGAGTCCCCCCTCCTCCAGCCATGCCCTACCAGCCTTCAGTTACCACTCAGTTAATCCCTACCAGGGGATTAATTCACTGATTGGGTTAAGGCTCTCACTACCCAATCATTTCTCCTCTGAACCTCTCACATGTGAGATTTTGGGGGACACCACATCTAAACCATAATATATAGCATGTAGGAGTCCCTGGGTTCAATCCACCATACAGCCAAAACAAAACAAAACAACTTGAACCACAGCCAAAAATACAAAACAAAAGGGGCTGGGATGTGGCTCAAGCGGTAGCGCGCTCGCCTAGCATGCGTGCGGCCTGGGTTCGATCCTCAGCAGCACCACATACCAACAAAGATGTCGTGTCCGCCGAGAACTAAGAAAAAATAAATAAATGTTAAAATTCTCTCTCTCTCTGTCCCCCTCTCTCACTTTCTCTTTAAAAAAAAAAAATACAAAACAAAAACAAAACGAAACAGACCCCCAACAAACAAAATCCCCCAAATTAAACAAAAACAAAAAAACCACTAAAAATAGAGGCCCTTCCCCCATGCCAACTAGTTGTAACTTTTGAGAAATGCAATAATAAGAATAAATAATAGTCAAGCCTCTGCAGTGTGTTCAACACTGTTCTATGAGCTTTCTATGGGTAATCTCAGTTATTTTAAATAAGATCTTACAGATGAGAATTTAAGACTTAGAGAAGTTAAGAAAGTAGTGCCCAGGAATAACAAAACTAGCACAAGTGGGGCTGAAATTAAATGTGGGCAGCCTGCAGTGGAAATATAATCAAGTCCATATAATTCAGCCAGTATTTAATCAATGTCTGTGGCCTGCAAAGCAGTGAGTTGGGTTTTCCTTGTCCTCTTCACATTCAGTTTAGTCACTCTCTGGGATATTTAATGACAGAATCTTATCTTGTTTTGTTTTGGCCCTCCAGGCTAATTTTCCCATTACCCCAAAAGGTGGCACTTAAGCCTGAGGTCCGAGCTAGCTGGAAAGCTTTATGGAAGAGGGGAGCTCTAGATGCAACAGCCCAGCCCCCAGGTGCTTCCTGTTGGAATTCCTAGGCATTCAAAGTGAGCAAAAATGAATTCTCCAGGCACTGCACCTGGTACCCGAGCGCTGCAGGCTTTGGTCAGAATTCTACCGTAGCATGGAGGGACAGAGATGCTCTCCTAAGCAAACTCTGGTCAGGGCTCCCACAGCTCCTTTTCAATGAGGCCTTTTCCTTGGGCATGTCCTCAAGAGCCCAGTTTTACCAAGAATCCTCTTAAGTCAGCTTATCCGGCATCCTCACCCTTGACATCTGGGCAGCCTTGGATATCAGATCAAATTCCCTTTCCCCCACCCTCCCTCAGGGGAGGTCTGAGCACCCAGTTTTGCTACCAGCAGGAGTCCCGCCATCTCAGTTCTGTTGCTGGGATTCCTCTTGAGTCTTGATGTTTCCTCTCAGTGATGTTCCTCCCACAAACCTCACCAATGGCTATTTTACAACCTGCTTATCCTTGTTCTATTCTGAGTTGAGCCCAATCTCCATCCTCCACTGCAAAACCCTATTAGTCTCCACCATGGGTAGTCTCTACACCCATGCTGATAGTCCTGGAGAAAGTCCGTGTTATTCTTTTAACAAGTGTCAGAGTAATTTTTTCTTTAACAGAAGTTTTTTTTTTTTTTTTTTTTTTTTAATTTCAGCCTATGGCTTTTGTGTACATAAATTTACTAAGTTGGATTTTCCTACTTCATTCTAGGGGTTCTTCCCACTTGAATCTTGCTTTGAGTTTTAGCTAAACGTAAGTGTAAAAAGTTTAAAAAAGTCGAGTCAAGCCTTTCTTTCTTAACTGACTTGAGTTGGAATTGTGCATAACCTTTTCCAGAGAAATTCAGTTACATTTTTCTTGTTAATAGAAAATACCTCTTATTCACTTTCCTTGTCTCCCACGGTGACTTATATAACTGGTTCGTGAACAATCTTCACTCACAATGTTGCCGAAAGCCCCGTCTTTGTCCCCAGTGCCAATCTAATAATGAGGACACGGTTTTGAGAAAAAGGAAAAAGGGTTATTGCTTTGCTAGCAAAGGGGAAACACAGGGGACTCCTGTCCCAGGCTGTGATTCTGCCCCTCGGCAGGAACACGGGGGGCATTTAAAGAGGGGATTCAGAGAAAATGTTAGGAGAGATCAGGAAGGAGAAGGTCAGGGAAAAGAGGATCAGGAAGGAGAAGAAGGTTGGGAAAAAGAAAGAAAGAACATGTGCGTTCCAAAGCCCCAGGGGATATAGGGAAAGCATCAAGCGAACCCTTGTTCATTAGTAGCCTCAGACTCTTCAGGGTTAGGTCTCAGTCCCACAAAACTGCCCTCACTTCAGATGCTCATCAAGGACGGGCCCCTAGGTTACCATGTTTCTGTCTGATGTGGCCACACAGTTGGGGTTCCTCACCTCTCTTTCAGGTTCAATAATTTGCTCGAATGAGTAAAAAAAACTCACGAAAATACTTAGGTTTACTAGTTTATTATTTAAAAACACAAATAAAGAGCCAGGAGTCAGGCATAGGGATTTCTGGCCCCATGGAGTTGGGGTGATTTGTTGTACAGTGCTCCACTTTATGCTTTGAATCCACCCCTTGCTGCTCTGCCATTGCAGTTTATTTTTTAAATGGACTGGTTTCTTTCTATACCTCTCTCCAGGTTCCTCCCTAATCTCTCCCCCTCCCTAATGTCAGGGGAAGCAGAACTACCTTTCTTCCCATCCTAGGCAGAGTCATCTGTCACTGAGTACACACCCACCACAGGAACAAAGCCATCCAGACTTTGGGGATGGCACCAGGACATCTCAGAAATGCCTGTCTCCCAAATTCACAAGTGAATTACGACCCCAGACCCAGAACACCTGGAATGTAGCCTTTGAGGCACTTCTTTAAGGGCTCCCTGTTTCTGCCAATGGGCGGAATCACAGCCTTTGGGACAGGAGTCCCCTGTGTTTTTTCCTTGTTAGCAAAGCATTAAACCTTCTTTTTCCTTTTTCTCAAAACCATGTCCTCATTATTGGATTGGCATCAGGCACAAAGACTGAGCTTTCAGCAACACCGTCACAGCATATGGATGTGTTGAAAGCTCTCTGAACTGCTTTGATTCAAGATTGTTTTTTTCTTTTTGTGTACCAGGAATCAAACCCAGAGGCACTTAACCCCAACTCTTTTAATGTTTTATTTAGAGACAGGGTCTTGCTAAGTTGCTTAGGACTTCACTAAATGGCTGAGGCTGCCTCCTGCCTCAGCCTCCTGAGCTGCTGGGATTACAGGTGAAGGGAAAGCAAGGAATGAGAGATGGGTGAGTGAGAAGTAAAAGATGGAAAGAGATCCACACAAAAGTTTATCAGTCAGAGCTGCCAAATCAAGGCCATGACTCTATAGTGAGAAACCAGCCTCTACCTCAGAGCAAAGCCTGTCCAAGGAAGGGGGTGTGACCCTTGTCCTGGGAAAGACCCACAGAGCACCCCTAGGCACATACCCACCTTGCTGAGTTGTTTATCAACAAATAACAGGAGAGATCTGCTGTGCCAGGTGTCCCTGACTCAGTCAGGCTAGGTGGGAATCCATAGCAACCCCCTAGCAGCCACCAATCAGCAGGAGACAGGGAAATACCTGGGATGTCAGATGACCCTCCCAGTAGTTTATGGTGGTTGATAACATGTGGGAAATCCTGTAGTTCAGCAGGTACTCCCCTGTGGCTTAAACCAATCAGTTCAAATGACTCCCCCTCTTGTACTAATCAATCACCCTTACCCAACTTGTTCCCGCCAGTGAATGTGCTAATCATGTTTTAGAGTTGTTATTTGATTTTCCCTCGGTGTGTGATGATTTGCTAAGAGATGCTATGATGTATGTGGGGGTCCCTGCCTTCCCCAAAGAGTGTATAAAACTGCTGCAAACCCTGGGCTCAGGGCCTCTCAGCATCACCAGTTGCTGTGTGTGCACGGAGGACCGAGCTAGCTCGCAATAAACACCTCTTTGCTGTTTACATCGATCTTGATCTCTGGTGGTCTTTTGGGGGTCCCGAACTCGAGCATAACAATAGGAGAGAGAGGCAAAACAGGCTTGAGTTCTGGGACTTTTATGGGGGAGACTCAGGAATCATCCTGGAGGTCCTAATGTGGGCAGTTAAGGGTTGGGTTGGTGTGAGGGAGTGGTGAGCCTTTCTCAGAAATGGCCTTGGGCCAGAAAGTGAAACCTTTTCCTTAAAATGGTGGCTGTCACTGAAGATGGCTGTCCAGATGTTAAGCAAGGATCTTATAACAGGTGTGTACCACTGCACATGCCTTGATTCAGATTTTAATTGAAATTTCATTAGATAGTCATGATTGATTAAATTATTGGCAATTTTTTTTGTATTGGGGATTGAACTGAGGGGCACAGGACCACTGAGCCCCAGCCCCAGCTCTATCTCACTCAGTTGCTTAGTACCTTGCTGTTGCTGAAGCTGGCTTTGAACTGGTGATCCTCCTGCCTCAGCCCCCTTAGCTGCTGGGATTACAGACATGTAATTTAGCCACTGCCAGTGTTATGCTCCAGATCAGGACCCCCAAAAGACCACCAGAGACCAAGATCGATGTAAGCAGCAAAGAGGTGTTTATTGCTAGCTAGCTCGGTCCTCTGCATGCACACAGCAACTGGTGATGCTGAGAGGCCCTGAGCCCAGGGTTTGCAGCAGTTTTATACACTCTTTGGGGAAGGCAGGGACTTCACATACATCATAGCATCTCTTAGCAAATCATCACACACCACGGGAAAATCAAACAACTCTAAAACATGTTTAGCACATTCACTGGTGAGAACAAGTTGGGTAAGGGTGATTGGCTAGTGCAAGAGGGGGATTCGTTTGAACTGATTGGTTTAAGCCATGAGTAGAGTATGTGCTGAACTACATGGTTTCCCAACTTGTTATCAACCACCATAAACTACTGGGAGGGTCATCTGGCATCCCAGGTATTTTCTCTGTCTCATGCTGATTGGTGGTTTCTAGGGGGTTACTATGGGTCCCCACCTAGCCTGACTGAGTCAGGGACACCTGGTGCTGCAGATTTCTCCTGTTATTTGTAGATAAACAACTCAGCAGGGTGGGTATGTGCCTAGGAGTGCTCTGTGGGTTTTTCCCAGGACAAGGGTCACGCCCCCTTCCTTGGACAGGCTTTGCTCTGAGGTAGAGGCTGGTTTCTCAAAAATGGAGTCACATTAGTTTCTCACCAGGCTACATTATTGGCAATTGTTGATCAAGTCACTCAACCCTTCTCCCTACCAAGCCTTGGGGGTGGGGCTGAAATTTCCAACCTTCTAATCATGTCTTGATCTTTCTGGCTACCAGTGAAAAACCAGCCTCTACCTCAGAGCAAAGCCTGTCCAAGGGAGGGACATGACCTTTGTCCTTGGAAAAACCCACAGAGCACTCCTAAGCACATTCCCACCCTGCTAAGTTGTTTATCTATAGGAGAGATCTGCTGCACCAGGTGTCCCTGACTCAGTCAGGCTAGGTGGGGATCCATAGCAGCCCCCTAGCAGCCACCAATCAGCATGAGACAGGGAAATACCTGGGATGCCAGATGACCCTCCCAGTAGTTTATGGTGGTTGATAACAAGTTGGGAAACCATGTAGTTCAGCACGTACACCCCTCTTGGCTTAAACCAATCAGTTCAAACCAATACCCCTTTTGTACTGACCAATCACCCTTACCCAACTTGTTCCCACCAGTGAATGTGCTAATCATGTTTTAGAGTTGTTATTTGATTTTCCTGAAGTGTATGATGATTTGCTAAGGGATGCTGTGATTTATGTAGAGTCCTTACCCTCTCCAAACAATGTATATAAACTCTGCTTAAGTTGGTCTCGGGGTTCTTTGTTCTTTGCTCCTCTGAAGTGAGCTCTGAGCCCCAGCATGCTGAACCCCCAATAAACCCTTTGCTGTTGCATGAGACAGTCTCTTGGTGGTCTTTTCCGCCGACGTTTGCCTGACCTTTTCATCAGCCCCCATCCTGAATCCAGCTAGCGTCCCCTGCCGCCAGGCATCTCATTAACACAGGAGACTTCAAGAGTTTTAGGAGCTTGTGCCAGAAATCAGGGGCAAAGACAAATATTTACTTTAAAAATTATATTATTGGGCTGGGATTGTGGCTCAGCGGTAGAGCAGCCCCCTAGCACGGGTGGGACCCGGGTTCGATCCTCAGCACCACATAAAAATAAAGGCATTGTATTGTATCCATCTACACCTAAAAAAATAAATATTAAAAAATTATAGATTTTACTATTTGCTAAATTGGGCATAATTCTACTTCATGGAAACAATTTTCAGAATAGTCCTTTGTGTTTATTGTTTTTAACTTTGAAAAGATAAACATCTTCTGTTATGCTCGAATTCGGGACCCCCAAAAGACCACCAGAGACCAAGATCGATATAAATAGCAAAGAGGTGTTTATTGCGAGCTTGGTCCTCTGCGCGCACACACAGCAACTGGTGACGCTGAGAGGCCCTGAGCCCAGGGTTTGCAGCAGTTTTATACATTCTTTGGGGAAGGCAGGAACTTCACATACATCATAGCATCTCCTAGCAAATCATCATACACCGTGGGAAAATCAAATAACAACTCTAAAACATGATTAGCACATTCACTGGCAGGAACAAGTTGGGTAGGGGTGATTGGTCAGTACAAAAGGGGTATTGGTTTGAACTGATTGGTTTAAGCCATGAGGAGAGTACGTGCTGAACTACATGGCTTCCTACATGTTATCAACCACCATAAACTACTGGGAGGGTCATCTGGCATCCCAGGTATTTCCCTGTCTCATGCTGATTGGTGGCTGCTAGGGGGTTGCTATGGATCTCCACCTAGCCTGACTGAGTCAGGGACACCTGGCACAGCAGATCTCTCCTGTTATTTGTAGAGAAACAATTTAGCAGGGTGGGAGTGTGCCTAGGAGTGCTCTGTGGGTTTTTCCAAGGACAAAGGTGATGTCCCTTCCTTGTGTTACCGCTGTTGACCGGTGACGAGTTCTTGCTCCCCAATGTTGAAGAATAACACCAAAGGAGCACGCCGAGGCAAGGTCAGAGTAGAGATTAGAAATTTATTAAAGGACAGCAGAAAAGACTTCTCCCGGAGGAAGAAGGGGACCCAGAAGGTGGAATCCGTGGAAGTGCAGTTGTTTCCCCTTTTTATAGTTTTGGTGATGGAATGTAGGTTGGAAGGCCCGAGGGGTGGGACACAGGTGGGCCTAATTATCACCTTTTGGGATGGGATTATCACTTCTCTGGGATGGGCTATTTCCAAATCTGTTGGGGCTGTTGGTTAACACTTCTTTGAGGTGGACTTTGGCCTAGGGCCTTTTCAGGACTTCATAAACATTCCATGAGTTGTCCTGTTTTCCCTGAGTCATTCTCAGCATGGCCTCCATTTTAGATTTCACTCGATATTAGACCCAATTTACCTAACTACACTAACTACCTAACTTTAAATCTGGCTTCACTTGGACAGGCTTTGCTCTGAGGTAGAGGCTGGTTTTTCACTTCCTATTTCAGAATATGGTTGAACAGTTTATATAACTATTATTTAGAACCAGGAATGTTCTTCATTGATGAAAATAAGGATACTTGGACACTGTTTTAGTATTATTTTTTTCTGTAGCTGGGGATGAAACCCAGGACCTCACACATGCTAAGGCAAGCAGCTCTACCACTGAGTCACAACCTTAGTCCTGAAAACCATTATATTTCCTTTCCCTGGTCCACCAGTTTCATAAAACACGCTCATCTGTTCTATTCTGTTTCATTTAAAACGACACTGGCTGAGACCCTGTTGACTGACTAAACTGACTTTATACTCCAGCTATGGGTTTCCAACCTGTTTGAAAACAATGGATTAGAACTGGACACTGGGTTAAAGAAAATTGACCCCAGACAGAGGGAGAACTTTTGCTCTTGTTTTTATTTTTTTTAATTTTTTTTTTATTGTACACTGGGATTAGTTCCCTTCTGATTCTAATAACTGGTTTTCTTGAAGCTATCTGGTACAATTCTCTTGTCTCTGGCCCCAAATTGTGACTAAGATAAACAATTGAGGATCAAAGGGTTCAGATATCCTATATTCTAATTAAATGATTAGAGACAATTTCTTCACCACAGGGTTTCCTAAGAGACTCCAGGACTGGCCCTTCTACTACCCGACTTCCCCACACCCTCAATCAGAAGAGAGTTTTGTGGGAAAGAGTGTAACATTTACTCAATGCCACCCTGTCCCCATATGGAGAAGAGAAGATGCTTCCCTTTATCTGAAACCAAATGAATGTTCCAGATAATCAATCATAAGGATTTGGTGGAGGTGAGGTATACAGAAAGAGGAGACTGGTATCCTGCTCCTCCTTGGTCAACTTCTTGGAAGCAGACTTGTCATTGTAGTACTGGTGCAGGAGAACCTGGGAGAGAAGGCACAGTGGATGGTGTCCCACCCCCAGTGCAGAAGATGGAGCACGGCGATCTAAAAGCTGGCCCCAGAAATTAGATGAGATTGAAGTGTACAGGCCTAGGTTTCAGGGACTGTGGCAGTTTCACTGGGAGCAAAGAGGTGTAATAATGACAGGAATTCAGCTTCATGTCCCCAGCTGGCAGGTCTCAGCAGGAAGATATGATCAATTTTTCCAGAGCTAATTGTTTTAGGAGCTGTGTGCCAGGAACCAGGGACAAAGACAAATATTTACTTTTAAAATTATATTATAGATTTTACTATTTTCTAAATTGGGCACAATTCTACTTCATGGAAACAATTTCCAGAATGGTCCTTTGGCGGCAGTGGGGGGGGGGCAGTGTTATCCTCACAAAGGGTGGGCTCTGCCAAGGCCTCTCCACCTGGCTTGGCAAATGGTGAACTTGTAGAAAGTAAAAGTTTCTCCCTCACATTCTCCAGTCTTGAGGACCCCCTTTTTGGTCTTCTGGCCAGAAAGGTGGACTCCTATTGGAGATTTTGCTTCCTCCACCCACTAAGTAGTTCCCTAATGTACCCGACTCTCAGGTCAAAATCAGTAGATAAATGAATGGAAGAAAAGTTAAAAAATTCCCTGCTATTCAGGTTGTTTTTCAAATTCTTACTTTCTCCCTAATAGTTCGGATATTGTTCACCTTTCAGTCTCTGGATAGTTTCTTTTTGTATCTTGCCTACATTTTTGTTTCAGTTTGGGAGAGAGAGAATAATGTGGATTTCCTCTATCTTGTCCAATTTGAGAAGTTTCCCTCTTATTCTTGACTTAGGCTCCAAAAATTATGAAGCAGTGTTTCAGGGTCGTTTGATTTGAAACTGCACTGGAGAGATCTGTCTCTGTTCTCTTTGGGTCCTGAGAGCTGTCCACCTGGCTTCTCACCATTGCTATATCTTACTACTGATATTTGGGAACATCCAACACATACCTGTGGCATGGGGTGGGCTCTGCCAAGGCCTCTCCACCTGGCTTGGCAAATGGTGAACTTGTAGAAGGTATAAGGAAAGATTTTTGTATTCTGGAATCAATTGTTTCAGTTCAACTATTTGATGAACTGAACGCTGTGACGTGCTTCTTTTCTAGGGATTCATTTCCTCATCTTTAAAACAGGAGCAATTCATTTCATAGGTAATTGTTGGGATCAATGAGAAGTAGACTTTAAAATGGATAGCACCGATTGAGCATTCCATACATTTAGTAAATGTTGGCTGTCATTATTGTTACATGGGTTTGTATCTGATGAACTGCTTTATTGGTACCTCTGAGGCACAGCCCTCAGTATGTCCAGAATGATTGGGAGGTGGGGAATTTTGGTAGATCTGAGCTTCTGTTTTTACTCAGTTATAAAGTCAAAGGTTGTCTTAACCTCAGATGCTGAAGGGCACTGATCTAGTCCATGGTGAGATCATAGTTTAATGTAGAAGACCCATAGAAGTGTCCTGATGATAACTCAGGGTGGGTGTGACGGAGAACACCTGTGATCCCAGTCACTCAGGAGACTGAGACAGGAAGGTCACATGTTCCAGGCCAGCCTGAGCAACATACCAAGACCTTATAGAATAGAGAGAGCTGGCAACGTAGCTGAATGGTAGAGCATTTGCCTAGCACGCAAGAGGTCCTGGCTCCAATCCCCAGTTCTGGGGAGAAAAAAAAAAAGAAAAAGAAAACAAAGTGAAAGAACTCAGGATCATGGTTACCTCTGAGTTGTAAGAATGGGAATATTGACCCATAGATACTTAACTGTTTAAATAAGGATGAAAAGAAAAAAGAAGTCTGAAGAAAATAGAGTAAAATGTCAAAATTTGTGGAATCTGGGTAGTTGATATGAGATGACTATATTATATTTTAGATCTTTTAAAGGCTGGACATATCACATGAAGAACTCCTTTGTTTTCTTTTTACCCACTGTCACCTTCCATGGATTCACAGAGCCGATTTTATGCTGGCAAATGAGTTATGTACAAAACAGTCAGCACATCAGGGAGGCAAAATGTCATGAATTCTCTTCAGGGGAGTGACAACAAGTTCATTACAGACGGAATCCAGACGAGGACTAGGAATGGTCGAAGGAGGAATATCAAATCCCTCCTCTTCCTCCTTTTTCCTTCTCCAGGCAAGTTACTTACTGCTTCTGGGGGAGGAGAAAAGGGATCATAAATATCTGTTTTAGGGACACTGGAAATGTGCGTTTAGGAGCTTCATTTTCCTGTTTGGAAGTTATTTTTATTTTTTCAAAAGCAAAAAAGATCAGGGCGGGGTTGAGAAGAAGGGGAGGGGAGAAACTGTGGCTGAGTGAACCTGGGCTTCAAGGTCTGAGGGTGGAGGGGACCTGCCACGGAGCCCTAACTGGCTGTCTCCAGAGACTTCAGGCTGAGGCTCAGGTCCCTCACCAAGAGTGGTGGGAGGTGACAGGCTCCTAACCTGCAGCCACAGAAAGGGGACCTGAAACACTTGTCTGATTCCTTTTCCTAGAGACTCCTGGAATAGGGTCTGGGTTTGTAGTTCTTCCTCCTGAAACCTCTTGTTTTCACACGGGAGCCCAGGTTGACTGATGTCGGTGAGGCGTGGGACGGGGAAGCGTTCTGCCGTCCTGTGATTGGGTGTGTGTTTTAGTGACCCGTGTCCCTGGGCTGCAATCTTCATGAGGGCCTCTCAGTTCCTGCTCCCCTGCCTTAGGTGAGACAGGAAGGACAGAGAGGGCTGGCACTGGGTACTTCCCTTCTCCCAGGTCCATTGTCTCAAAGGCGAATAGAAATCTCTAGGCAGTTTTCAAAATTGTTACTTTCCCCTTCCCTGCAGGAGGCCAGGGAGGATTTGTCTCTGATCTTCACAGTAAGAATCTAGTGGGGTTCCTGAAAGTTAAAAAAAAAAAATCATGAAAGTGTGAAAGACTCTCCAAGACTGGGCACTCTTGGCGTTTTTAACTCTCAAGCTAGTCAACATTGAGCTTCTAGCAATTCCTCAATTACAGGTTCGACTATTGCTGCCAATATTGACTCCAGGTGCAAGCTTCATATGGGTTTCAGCTACGGCTTCTGCTCCTAAGCATCCGCTCTCTGATTCTACCTTGAGGGAGTTGTTTGCCCTGTGACTTCCGATCTTTGATGGATCTGAGAAGAGTTGTTGATTTTCATTTGTACTGCTTTTTTTCTTCCCTTCTTCTTGTTGTGAGGATAGAAGCGATGATTTCCAAGTGACGTCACATCCATCAGTCTGACCACATAAAAATAAAATAAAGATATTGGGTCCATCTCCAACTTAAAAAAGCAAAACAAAAGAAAGCTGACACATTATAGACATGTCAGGACAGAAAGTGGAAATTGGGGAATACTGCTAAATTTTGGGTTTCAAATTTTTACCGCTTTAAATTTAAATTGGAGGCTGGGAAGATGCTTATATAACTGCCTTAACTGCCTCCACCTCAAAGCTGATCCAACACTGGAGTGTGGAATCTGACCCCAAGCCCCTCACCTCAGTCAGTCGGACCTTGCTTGTCTACCTCCACAGTAGCATCTGTCACTTTAAGCAGGACAATCTTGTCATGAATCTGAAGTTCAAGAATCATACTCTCTGTGTGTTTGTTCTTTGTTCTACTTTTCCAATTCTCTTCTTTGTATTCCACTTTCAGTTACTGAGTCCCCATCATCTTTCCCAGTATCTGATTCTCTCTCTATTTTGAATTCTGGCCTCTATCTTCACTTATCATGCCCTGAGTCCCGTAACAGTCCCGTGAGAAGATCCTCACAAACTCTTGCTTGGTTGCTAGGATCTCTACCTATTGCTTTCCCCAAAGATTTATCTGTTTTTGATATTTATTTTGAGTGGAAAAAATTCATGACATATTAAGTGAAAAGGGTACATTATCAAAGAGCATACCATGTATAATTCAAAGTTTATTTATGTGTGTGTGTGCATGCTTGTGCATGTGTATACATATGGGGTATGAATACTAGAATTATATACATCAAAATATTAACAGCAAGCATCTCTCTGGTTGAGACAAGACAATTTTATTTTCCTTTTGATATGGAAAATATTTTTTTATCTTTCCATGCTGAATCTGCATTATTTATATATCTTGGGAGCATATTATAGATATTGATGTTGGTCAGCTTATCATCTATGATTAATAATCTCGAAACTTTCATTTTTTTACTAAAATAAACGAAGTAGAGAGCCAAGGTCAGAAATATGGTATGTTCCTGGCAACTCTGTGTGTGCAAATTTCAAGATATAATAAAGTCCAGCACTATTTCTGATTTGCAGAAAACACGTAGAACAGAATTAGAAATCACCTTGTGAAGTAATTGGAGGTGTAGATCTTACAACACCATCAGTCATTCTTTAAAAGTTTAAATTCCACAAATGGAATCATCAAACCGGTGAGGGTATGGTTGATTTATTTGGTAAAAATCTTGTGCATTCCAATTTTAAGGATATCATAAATGACTTGAAACTTTGGCAGATTTCCAAGAAGGAGAAGCTTAAAAGCAGTTTCTCTCAAAACAAGAGGGATCCTGTAAAATTGTTTTGGTGAACCATTTCCTCAATTCACTTGAAAATCAGAAAATATGTGAAAAAAAATGGAGCATTTACTATATGCTAGAAACTCTTGTAAGCATTTTGCAGGGGTAAGTTATTCTACTTACAATGTAACTAAGTTGTAGTGTATATTGACCCTGTTTTTGTAGATAAGGAAATTGAGGTATAGAAAAGTCAAGTATCATGTACAAGATAACATTCTCAACTTGTTGGCATATGTTTTCAATTCTCTTTTACAAGCCTTGGGGGGCTATATCAAATATACTAGTTTCAAAGTCACATGAGCTGGGACTGTAATTGAATAAGGCACTTATGTAGTACCTAGACTTAGAGGCTACTTTCAATGAATTTCTTTTCCTCCCCTGAGGTGAAATCCTTTGCAAAACATAACCTCTCTGGCTTATCAACAGTTGCCCTTTAATGATACCACTAAAAGTGACAAATTGTTCATCCAGGAGCTTTTTTAGTTAAATACTAGAAATTTCCATTGCCCCTGGAATATTGCCTTTTAAAAACTCACAAATTGGGGCTGGTAGCTCAGTGGTACAGCGCTTGCCTAGTATGTGTGAGGCACTGGGTTCGTTCCTTAGCACCACAAAAAAAATAAAATAAAGACATTGTGTCCATCCACAACTTAAAAAACAAAACAAAGGAAAGCTCACAAATTATCGTTTCAAGAATCCCAAGATTTATGTCTAATTTTGTTTGTCGTATGAACATGGGAATCGATAGAAGATGAACTCACAGGAAGTTTTCATTTCAATAAAATGTTGAAAGACAAGCGCTTTGGAGGTGACATCACAAGTGACCTTGGCCTTCACCCTACTGCAGACAGAACATGTAAAACCCATGGACTTCCTTCTCTGAAAAAGAAAGACTTCCAAGTTCCTAGGATTATTAAGTTCCTAACATTTTCCCCTCCCTGTTCAAAAGGCATTGTTTTGTCTCATATTTCACAAGGACCCTCCATGGCGTTTGTGCCTGCAGAAGGGCATTGACCATAATTTCAAGTCACTACTGGTTTCCGAGTCAGAGACGATGCTATATGATGAGCACGGATCTGTTTCTTATTACTGATGCTCTGCCCTTCAGATAGAGCAATGCTAAGGCACAAAACACCAGAGGCACTGAGTTCTCAACTGCTTGCTAATCAAACCCAATGTCATCCCTCGAATTTGAGGCCAACAAAAAAAATCCTCGCTGTTATCAAGAAATTCTAGGCTCACCTCTATATTCATGCGTTTTATTTTGTATCGTTCAATCATCTCTTTGGTGCTCCATTGTATAAGGGATAACCCTATGCCCTAAATTAGGCCACTGTGTGAGAAGCTTTGGAGTCATCGGTTGAACGCATGTCCTTGGGTTTGTTGGTGACCTGGGAAGAGGAATCCGAAATGCCAACGCCCTGATCCTTTTGCCAAAGGAGAACTTGAATCAGGCTTTGCTATTGTGGCTGGAAATTTTGACATTTTATAACTGACATGACCCACTTTTTCCAGATGACTAACTAGATGATTGTAGGTTATTCAGACTACTTCTGTCTTACCTTGGAAATGGATGAGGACACCTGAAGAGCTGAAGGAATTTGAATAACCATAGGCGTGAGTTATCTGCTTCTAAAAATGCCTTGTGTGGGAAAATTACATTTTCCCTCAGTGCCTGTGACAGTTCCATCGCAGTCGAGTAAGTGAATTCTAAATACCCCAGCCATATGATAAGACGTATGTCAACAAAGTGTTTCCAGGAAAACATTGGCTAGAACCTGTGTCTGGTGCAGCCTGGAATCCAATCAGACTTTGAAGAGAATGGTAAACCGATGTAATCCACTTGTTCAGCAAGTGGTTTCCATGAGCACACATTACGTGCCAGGCTACTGGACAGAAGTCATCAATAAATTCACTTTTGATGGTAAGGGACTAAGTCATCTTGATTTTTTTTTTTCAGAGGAAGGACTTGATTGGGTTTTGGTACTTGTTAGTCAGCTTTTCATTTCTGTGACAAAAAAATCCATGACAAGAACAACTTAGAGGAGGAAAGATTTATTTGGCTCATGGTTTCAGAGGTTCAGTCTCTGCTGGCTCCAAGGCCGAAATATCAAGGCAAAGGATGTGGCAGAGGAAAGCTGCTTAGCTCCAGGCAGCCAGGAAGCAGAGAGCAGGGGCCAGGGAGAAGGTGAACTCCTCAGGGCATGCCTCCAGGGTCTACTTCTCCAACTAGGTCCCACCTCTGCGTAGTCCACCCAGCTATCATGGATTAATCCACTTGATAGATTGATCCACGGGTGAGGTCAGAGCCCTGAGGATCCAGTCATTGCCTAAGAGCTGTATCTCTGAACCTTCCTGCACTGTAAAAATGCGTCACATTTCCAACACATGAGCTTTGGAGGGACATTCCAGATCCAAATCATGAGAAGTATATACCTAATTAAAAAGTCAGGCCTGGCGCGGTGGTGCACGCCTGTAATCTCAGTGGCCGGGGAGGCAGAGGCAGGAGGATTGCCAGTTCAAAGCCAGCCTCAGCAACTTAGAGAGGCCCTAAGCACCTCAGCAAGACCCTGTCTCAAAATAAAATTAAAAAAATGTGGCTTAGTGGTTGAGCACCCCTGGGTTTAATCTCCAGTACCAAAACAAGACAAAACAAAACAAACTCATGAAATACTGCAAGTTCCATCTTGAACCTAGGCCATAAAATTATATGCATTTGATCTGAGTATATCAGATACTTTAAAAATTATATATATATATATATTTTTTTTTTTCTTTTTTTTTTTGGTATCAGGGATTGAACTCAGGGCATTCAACCTTGAGCACATAGTTGTATAAAGGATAGCACAGGTTCTAATGTTAGGTCTTAAGTTGCACTTATCAGGTGTGTGTGTGTGTGTGTGTGAGTGTGTGTGTGTGTGTGTATGTATTCAGTATGTCCCCACAGTTCACTAATATGATGCAGTATGAATGTCCTGAGTTTGAATTCTGGCTTTGTTCGCCTAACCTGGGCTAACCACTTACCCTCTCTGAGCCTCAGTTTCCTCATCTATGAGATGGTTAAACTAACACAACCATAAATAATGCCTGTAAATTGATGGGGATTTATTAAAATAATAGGTAACTTTTTAAATGGATCTTAAAAGGTGAATAGGTTTTCTCTAGGTAAAGAAGAGTGAGAAAATATAGAGGAAATGTAACATATTGTTTTGTACGTAGAGAGGATGATATTTCATAGTTAAAACTATTCTTAAGAGGTCATTGGAGCCGGGCACGTTGGCGCATGCCTGTAATCCCAGTGGCTTAGGAGGTTGGGGCAGAAGTATCACCAGTTCAAAGCCAGCCTCAGCAATTTAGTGAGGCCCTGAGCAATTCAGTGAGACCATGTCTCTAAATAAAATGTAAACTGATTTTAAGTATGCATACTTTACTCTTATGTACACTGCTATTTAATCACAAATAGCATAAATGTATGGAACGAGAGCTTTGGCTATTTTTATCTCTTATTCTCTTGTTGTCACTTTAGGCTTTTAAAAAGTAAACTATAATCAATGTTAGTAATTTTCATTTTGTTTATTTCTTCATTTTTTTTTTTTTTTTTTTTTGGTGCTGGGTATCAAACCCAGGCCTCAATCACGCTAAGCAGGGGCTCTGTCACTGAGCTACAACATCCCTAGCCTGTACCGTTCACTCTCATTGGTGAAATAAGTGGCTTGTTAATTAGCATAAAGGATATTAGAAATGGGCATTGGATAATCATATTAGTAATGTTCAAGGTATGTGAATCGGCAATTAAATTTTGGAGGTGCTTCTAACTTGCAGGAATGATGGAGTATAGACATTAAGTAAGGTCTCCACCTTTTACTCTTAAGAATGGTGCCCCACATAGGATCCCCAATCAGTTCTGGGTCTAATGGTTTGCTGTCATTCTTGGTTCCCAGAATTTGAGCATGGTTAGCTCATTCTTGCCACCAGAATGTTGTCCCATTTGCCATCCGGATCCTTCCAGTCAGGTACCGTGGACTAAAAGCTCAAGTTTCACTTAAGGTCAAGTTAAATATGCTGTTTCATGTTTTCATGTCTGCCTACTAACAAATGTCTGTTGTGGGAGAATTTGATTCTGAGCAGATAACTGTCACCTACTTCCAGTGTTTTCTGGGGGCTGTCGTTAGCTACCAAAAAGCACCCAAGAGTTGAACAAAACCAAAATTAGCTTAGGCCTAATGTGAATTAGCTTGGAGAAATAAAGACAGGAAGCTGGGAAAGTCCGAGAGGCTCAGGGATCTGCCATTGGTTTAGTCTGTCTGGGGCATGGAAATTGTGTTTGAGGAGAACAGGAGTTAAGAATTGAGTTTTGAAAATAAGTTTGGGGCCACCTGGTGGAAGAGACATGCGTTTCAATCTCATAAGCGTGTTCTCAGAGGAGTGGTGGGGGATTTTAAGAAGGGGAGCTGCAGAGGCTCAGACTTGCTCTCTGGCTGCCACGTGCAAAGAATGAGCAGGTAGAGACGGGTTCCCACACTGGGGCTTGTGGGGCAAGCTTTGCCTGTTGTCTGCTTTGGTGCAGCCCCTGAGCTAAGAATGGCTTTTAGGTTTTTAAGTAAAAAAGAAGAAAAGTGACACAGCATGTGAAAATTACAGGAAACTCAAGACCTGGTGTCCACCTATCAAGTCCCGATGTCACACAAGCTGGTTCTGTCTCTTGTAGCTTCTGCCCCACAGACATGGAGGTGAAGAGCTGTCACAGGAGTCCCCCAGCTCTTGCAGCCCGAATCATGTGCCATCTGGCCTTTTACAGAAAGTTTGCATCAAGGATTGCCATTGACCATGAGAGAGATCAGGTGGTCAAAGGAATGAGAAGAAAGTAGTGTAAAGGTAAAAATTCTAAGCTGATTCCAAGCTGCAAGAGCTTGAGTTAAAGTGTAAAAGACTAGGCATTGTAAAGCTTCTAGATTGCAAGGCCTGGGCTAAAAAGTAAAAGACAATTGTTACAATTGTAAAAGTCTATTGTCACAATTCCACTGCTACCCCGGGAACCTGTAATCTTTGTAAGTTGTTAGGACAATGCGGGAACTGCCCAGTAAATACCTCCATTGATTCTCTGGTTGTTTAATAGCTAAGGGCTCCAGGTAACATGGCACGTAAGCATCTAGGCTCCAAAACCAATCAGTTTAAATGTGTACCCCGCTTAGAAGTGACCAATCACCTCTGCCCAGATTGTTCCTACCAATGTATGTACTAATCCTGACTCAGGGTTGTTGTTCAATTTTCCCGCTCCTCATGATGATTTGTTCTGATGTATGCAAAGCCCCCCACCCTCTCCAAAAAGTGTACTTAAGCTCCGCTTGACCTCTGCTCTGGGCTCTGGGCTGCTCTCCCTTCTTGAGTGAGCACAGAGCCCCAGCGCGCTGGAACGGATCTCCAATAAATGCCCCTCTGCATTTGCATGAAGTAAGTCTCTGTGTGGTCTCTCCCTTCGACGCTCCGCCGGACCCCAACAGTAGGAAGACTTAGATTGAATTTTGGCGATGAGGTAGAGCCTCCTCATTCATTCCATGGTGCTATTAAATGAAGACAAATATCTGGGAGAAGATATGAGTGGTGAGATGGGAGGAACCGCCCTTACCATGGTGGGGCTTCTTGAATCTAGGTTACCTTTGGACAAACCAGAGATAGTTTTCCAGGTAGGAGTTGGGGCCAGAGATTGGAGAATTATTCATTTAAGGTCCTGGTTGAAATTCAAGTCCTTTTATTCCTTTCTTTTCTTCTCTCTCTTTTTTCCTTTTGTGGTGCTAGGTAGCAAACCCAGGGCTTCACCCATACTAGGCTGTTATGCTCGAATTCAGGATCCCCAAAAGACCACCAGAGACCCAAGATCAATGTAAGCAGCAAAGAAGCGAGCTAGCTCGGTCCTCCGCACGCACACACAGCAACTGGTGACGCTGAGAGGCCCCGAGCCCAGGGTTTGCAGCATTTTTATACATTTTTTGGAGAGGGCAGGGACTTCACATACATCATAGCAAATCATCACACACCACGGGAAAATCAAATAACAACTCTAAAACATGATTAGCACATTCACTGGCGGGAACAAGTTGGGTAAGGGTGATTGGTTAGTACAAAAGGGGTATTGGTTTGAACTGATTGGTTTAAGCCAAGAGGGGTGTACGTGCTGAACTACATGGTTTCCCAACATGTTATCAACCACCATAAACTACTGGGAGGGTCATCTGGCATCCCAGGTATTTCCCTGTCTCATGCTGATTGATGGCTGCTAGGGGGCTGCTATGGATCTCCACCTAGCCTGACTGAGTCAGGGACACCTGGCACAGCAGATCTCTCCTGTTATTTGAAGATAAACAACTTAGCAGGGTGGGAATGTGCCTAGGAGTGCTCTGTGGGTTTTTTCCAAGGACAAAGGCCATGTCCCTTCCTTGGACAGCTTTGCTCTGAGATAGAGGCTGGTTTTTCAGGCAAGTGCTCTACCAACAAGCTACATCTCCAGTCGTGCAACTCAAATCTTTTAAGGTTAGGCTAAGACAAGCCAGTGTTGGAAGAGAGCCAGAGGAGGGCAGTGTAAAGTAGAAAGCAAGGCTGAAGAGCTCTTGCTTCAAGGAAAGAAAGGCTACCAGTGTCCCAAGCGGCACTATTTAAATAGCCGAGTATGGAAATGGATTTATTAATGTAGCAATTGGCTGGCTATTGTAGTATTGAGCAGTTTTACTGAAGTGGAGGGTTGCCTACTAAGCATTACTACTTGGCCTCTCACGGGTACCTCTGAGTCAACATATTTTTATTTGAATTCATCATTTTCCTTATTCTAACACCATACCACTGACATTAGTGTCTCCTTTCTCTGGAATAATTCCATCTGTCCAGTTCCCAAGTCAGATATCTGGGGGTCAGGATGGACCAGACCTTATCCCTCACCCTGAGAGCCGATGGATTAGTATCATGGTTCTGGCTCCTTAATATTTCCTCAACATGCCCAATACCCTACTTCCACTTAACTTTATTCTGCAATTATTACCTAGTCATGGTTGGACTCCTATCAGACTGTCTTGTCTTTTCCTTTTTGTCTGCTCTTTTCAAATTTATTCTCTACCTACAGTCAGAGTGATCCTTTAAAAGGCAAGTATGTTCAGGTCACATCCCTGTTTAAAGTCCTTTCTGATTGCTGTGGAAGTAAAGTACAAATCCTCCACATGACCCAGAAAACTGTCTTGATTTGTTCATGATGTATCTACCAACATCGTTGTACCCTTCTCTCCCCAGTCTTTTGTTTGGTTTGGTTTGGTTTTCAGTATCAGAGATTGAACCCAGGGGCACTTAACCACTGAGCCACATCTCCAGCCCTTTTTAATATTTTCTTTGAGACAGGGTCTCACTGAGTTGCTTAGGGCCTCACTAAGCTGCTGTGGTTGGCTTGGAATGTGCAATCCTCTTGCCTCAGCCTCCCAAGCCACTGGGATTATAGGCCTGTACCAAATCTTCCCAATCTTTACAATGAAGTCATACCAGCCCTCTTTCAGGATCTTGAAAACATCACATTACTTTTTGCTTTGGGGTTTCCCAACCCATTAATCCCTTAGCCTGGAACTTTCTCCCTCCTTTATGTAGTTCATTCTTGTGAATTTCTTTTATAGCATTTTCTGCTTCTTCTTTGGGGAAATGTCCCATATCCCAGTCTAGTCTGGCCCTCTTATCACACACTGTTGTAGCTCTTGAGCTTCTCTTCTACAGAAAAGCGAAGGTATTGTTTCATGTGTTTTCTCTTCCTGAAATCAGGAGCCACATCTTCCTGGCTTGCCGCTCTGGTCCCAGGGCCAGGGAAAGACAGGGCCTTTTAACTTAGTGATTCCTTGTGGGATGAACACATGAGGTAGGAATGCAGAGATCATCAATGGCATGTTTTGTTTCAGAGGTTTCTCATGAGTTTGGGTCTTAAAGAGAAGGAAGATAACTACAATAGTAAAGTTGATTCAAAATAGCAAAGAGATTCAAAATAAAAAATTTTAAAAAATATTAATAGAGAAGGAAGGCTTGACTATGTTTGCAGAGCAAAACAAAGAAATTGAAAAGGAAGAGAAGTGAAATTCTGAAATAGAGAGGGATAACTAGTCAAAAGGGAGCAGAGGGCGTCTAGAAGTTGGGCCGAAGTCTTGACATCAAAGAAAAAGAGAACTTTCTTCCAAAACTACAGAGAAGTGCAGAATAATTAGGGTCACGGTGTATAACTGTGATTATGTTATGGAGACAGTTGGAAGCAATTAATTCTTGGAGTCAATTTTCTCTTAGAAGTAGGAAGTTGTTAGAGGCTGAACTGTGTTCCCCCAAAAGATGTGTTGAGGTCTGAACCCCTGGTAACTATGAATGTGTTTTTATTAGGAATTAGGATCTTCATAGAAGGAACCAAGTTCAGATGAGGTCATTAAGGTAGGGGGGCCCTGATCTACTACGACCAGTGTCCTCATAGGAAGAGAAACTTACTGTGGGATGACAGAGGAATGAAGCAGCTTCAAGTCAAGGAATGCCAAGCATTGAGAGCCACCACTGGAAACCAGGAAGAGGCAAGGAGGATTCTACACAGAGGCTCCTAGGAAGCCTGGTTCTGCTGCCATCTTGATCCCAGACTTTGAGCTTCCAGATCTGTGAGGAAAGAAGTTTCTGCTATTTAAAGCCACTCGGTTCATGGTCCCTTGTTATGGCAGCCTTAGAATCCAATCCAGATTTAGGATCAGTTTTTTGAGACTGTTTGGTGTCGAGGGTTGACTTGGGGACATTAATGAAGGCTGAGAAGCGTCACCCCGGGGAAAGACCAGAGGAGTGGATTAAAATCTAGCAGCCAGCTAGCTGAACATTCCCTGAGCCTTCAAAGCCACAACAGATGATTCAATAAGTGATAGAAATAAAAAGACCACGTGCAACCATGGAAAACATCTAGGTAAGCATCATTTCTAAAGCATTATATTTAGTTATGTCTTTTTAATTTTTTCTTCCTTGTGGTACTGAGGATTGAACCCAGGGCCCTGTGCGTTGAGGTAAGCACTCTACCAACTGTGCTATATCCCCAGCTCCAGTTGTATCTTTATTTCAGCCAAAGGTAAAAAGGCACAAGTTGGATATTTCTCTTCATGTTTTTTTAAAAATATTTTTTCCTCATTATTTGAGCCATATTTTAATTTTTATTATTAAAATTTTTTTTGAAAAGGAAGAAGTAAAATTACCATTATTTCCACGTATCATTTTGTACCTGGGAAACCCCCAAAGTAAAGAACAGACCCTCTTTTATAATAACAAAAAAGGTAAAATAATGAAGAATATACTTATAAAATGCTCAATATCTACATGAAACTATCTTGACAGTGTTTCCTTTAGGCCAGGTACAGTAGCACACACTGTAATCCTAAATGCTCAGGGACTGAGGCAGGAGGATTTCAAGTTTGAGGCCAGCCTGGACAATTTAGTGAGACCCAATATTATGGTTCTTAAGAAGGAATATTTTCTTTTTTTTTTTTTGATATTTATTTTTTAGTTTTTGGCGGACACAACATCTTTGTTGGTATGTGGTGCTGAGGATAGAACCTGGGCCACACGCATGCCAGGCGAGCGCGCTACCACTTGAGCCACATGCCCAGCCCAGGAATATTTTCTTGGTATTTGTTTTTTATTTGAAGGACTGTGAAGAATACAGTAGCCACAGATTTCATACCAGACGTACATTCCACCCATTTAACATCTGCTTTGTGTCCACCCTGTATATTATCTCATTTATTTAATCACTACTGCATGTAGATATTTTATTCCCTTATTAATAAGAAACACTGAGTTTTAGAGTTATCATCAATGTAGCACAGGGCATCATTTAGCCCTAAATCCAGGTCTTTGAACTTCTAACTTATTTATTTATTTATTTATTTTTTAGTTTTCAGCAGACACAACATCTTTGTTTGTATGTGGTGCTGAGGATCGAACCCGGGCCGCACGCATGCCAGGCCAGCGCGCTACCGCTTGAGCCACATCCCCAGCCCCAACTTCTAACTTCTAATACCTTCAATTTCTCTTACTACCTTATCAGGTTGCAGCCATGTTTTTCAAGTAAGCATTTCTTAAACTGACCTTTAATAATTGCCCACTGCATAACAGTAAAACGTAACTTTTGTGAAGATAGTTCTTCAGTGGTCTAAGTCTCCATAGTTCAAGTAAAGAGCTTCCTGGAGCTCTATTTTGATAAAGAAGATAGTTTAGAATATCTCAAGAGATGAATGGATAAACTATCTTGTTCATATATTACTTGTCTCTGTTGTCTTTCGACAGGATCTGCAGAGCGGTCTGTTCAAATTAAATTCTGGCAGGAATCCTAGAGTACAAATATCTGGCATTGTTTGAAAGAAGATTCACATGGTTTGTATATCAAAATGCACCAGGCAAGCTTAATATCGTACTGCAAATTGAAAAGCCTGACTCGTATTCTTGCTTGTGTTCCGACTTGTGGAGAGTCATTTCACATTTAGGTCCTAATTAAAAATTTATTGAGTGAATAAGTTAACTTAAAAATTCTCTATTAGCAACATGAACCCAAAAATCATTCAAAGGATGCTATGCTGTTGTTATTTAGAGCAGCATAAATGTTCTTAGCCTTGCTGCTATTAAACCTTCTAATTTCATCGCCTGCTCTGAGGGTCAAGGGCATGAACTTGATGGAAAAAAAACCCCTCCTTTGGGAAATCATTAGAGGAAGTGTGCCCCAGTTCACCACCAGTGATCACAGAGGAGGGGTTCAAGTGGTGCACAAAGCATACTTGCCCTTCAGTGACCCTCAAAGCACCCCGTGGCTCCATGTGTCTTTGACCAAGTTTATAGCCTTCCACGGCCCTTTGTGGCTATTGAGAAGTACCCGGGGGAGAAAGATGATCTCAGGTAGCCAGGACCCAAACTGTGCAAAATTGTCAAGACCACGATCAGCAGTGCTGATTATTTACATGCAGTACCAACTGCATGATCTTTATCTGTGGGATCAGGAGCTCCAGGGACATACATCATCCAGGGCCGCCTTTGTATTGCCTCTCCTGGGCACTGAGATGGGAAGCAATAGGAACTTCATGGGGCCATGGATTGCATACAGGATATTTTCTTAACGAAAGATCTGAAAGGTACCGTTAGATAAGGTTAACATTTGATTAAGTCAGAGTATCTAAGAGATTATTAAAATAAACATCCCATGCAGGCTCTCTTGATGACTCTGGAACCTTCTCAGCTGGACTATAAATATCTCCTCCATACTTTACCATGATTTAATAGTCGAAATCATACTATTAACTACTCTTTTCACTGTAACTGTTTTATAATAGCAATAAATTTCTTTGAATTTTCAAAGAAAGGGCTTTGACATTTATTTTACAAGTTCACATAACTTTTCTGATTCTTCTCTTTTCTTGGTGCCAGCAGGGGGGTGCAGATTAGTGGGGAGGGGATGAGAGTGTCTAAGTTATTTCACTGATATGTCATCCTAAAATGGCAACATATATTTATTTACTCTTAAAAGAAATTGTGGAGATGGAATAAGAAGTAGGCAGGAAAAAGTAAAAATGAGTGAGAGAGAAGGGGACACGTTGCTAGCTGAACCAAGCAATATGTCCATTCGAGGATGGGAATGATATAAGTGAAATAACACAAACCGTTTCATGGACAAGTTTTGGAAGGAGCCATCAAGAGATGGAATGATTCAATCAAAATTGTCATTATTTCACCTTCCCTCTTTGGTGCTTACTCATGTCAGACCCTTTAGCCAAACCCTTGCATATAACAGCATTTTACTCTTCAGTTCTCATCATTCCCTCTGGTCATTGAGCCTTTGGAAGAAAACTCACATAGCTACGGAGCAATGCTTTGTTGGAAAAGCGGACTTACCTGACTTTACCTCTTCTGGCTCCTCAGTGAGTTGGCAGTTAAGCAGAGTAGAACTTCTCCCACTTTTCAATGACCAGGTTGTGAATATTTCCATATGGATTTTCTATTAATGTTATTGTGGTTCTTTGTTTTGAAGTAAAAATTCTGAATGTACATATGATAAAAAAAATTGTCATTATTGAAATTACTGGAAACTTTCATAAAAAAAAAAAACTAGACGGCGGCTGGGTTTGCTCAGTGGTAGAGCACTTGCCTAGCACATGTGAGGCACTGGGTTCGATCTTTAGCGCCACATAAAAATAAATAAAGTAAAGGTATTGTGTCCACCTACAAATAAAAAAATATCAAAAGAGAAGAAAATTGGACAGTTTGGTGGAAACCAAACATGAAAAAATTTGTGAAGTAGATAAGAGATCAGTAGCAGTTTAAGGTCAATTTATTAGATTTTCCACTATAAGAAGGGAGAAAATCTTTAAAGAAAGATATCAAAGGTAGACAAATTTTTCAGTGTAACTTATTGTGAAAAAAATTTAATTCCGAGTACATAGCCTTTTGACCTTTATTCCCCTGACTGGGTTAAAAAAATACAAGCAGACCAGACTACCCAGCTGATGGCTTGGGGAAAGAATGCTGTTATTTTTAACTAGGCAAATACTTACAGAGTCATCTGTTTTGAACAAAGAAGACTGATAGTCCTGTGTTTTCCCTGCGTCTGGAGTCTGAACTTGGCTGACTCCAAGTTAGGAAGAAACACCCTTGACTTCAACACGGCTTTAGAATCCGTTAAGGGTCCCTGTTAGCCAAAACATTTAAGTTTTTACTTAAATTACATTATAAAGGCATTGGCATATTTTATAAGAACAAATAAAGGAGTAAAATTCCAAAGAGTTGTTTGATGAAAGGGACTCACGCTCTGAGTGAGTCTGTTCAGTAAATTATTTAAGGATGTCACCTATGACACTTCGAAAGTCTGATAATGACCTAGCTCTACAGAAAGAACTAACTGCCCTGCGTTCCATGTTGGCATTTTAAAGAATGCTATAAAGTGGAATCAGTTGTTATTAAAGTTTATCGCTCATTTCTGACTGCTTATGTTTTATGGTCGGGATCTGTAGCTTGAGGTAGTAGGTTTAGAAAACAGGAAGAATACTTTTTGTAGAGAGTCCATAGTTGGAGTCTCAATTTACACAAGTATTGGCTCTGAACTTTAGCTTGCAAATGTTTGGGAATCCTGTTCATTTTACTTCTTACTCTTAGGCAAGAAGAGATCCAGGACCTTAGCTCATCTCTGAGAGGCTTTCAGAATTTTAGTCCTCCTATTCTTCTTCAACTCTTGGATGCTTTTTTCAACATTTAAATTTCTAGGCTGGGCATGGTGGTGCATGCCTGCACTTCCAGCGGCTCAGGAGACTGAGGCAGGAGGATCGCCAGTTCAAAACCTACCTAAGCAATTTAGTAAGGTTGTAAGCAACTTAGGAAGACCTTATCTCAAAAAATAAAAAGGGCTGTGTATGTGGCTCAGTGGTTAAGTGGCCCTGGGTTCAATTCCTGATTTCAAAAAAAAAAAAAAAATTAAAGCTTCTATTTTATCTAAGTTTTCTGGTTGTAGGAGCACTGGCTGCTTGGAACTATATATTATCCTATTCCACCCATGCAATTCTTTTTCAATCTCATTTAATCAAGGGCTCAAAAAGTCTTGGGTTACAGCTGATCCATGCTCACCAGTCTTGGACGGGAGCTAGAGGAAGTGGACTGTTGAAGGAAGGAAGAGCATGAATCTGAAGTCAGGCTGGAGTTCTCTACTGGCTCTTCTGCTCTGCCAGGGGGCTGTCATCAGTGGTTGGGAGACCACGATGTGGAACCAGGTGGCCAGGACTTCTTGTGCTGGTCCCCTGGCTAGTTGTGTGAAACTGCAACATTTACCTAACCTCCCTCAACTTTGTTTCAACATTATAGAATACGAACAATAATAGGATTTTAATGGAGA
This sequence comes from Ictidomys tridecemlineatus, assembly GCF_052094955.1. Lineage (NCBI taxonomy): Eukaryota > Metazoa > Chordata > Mammalia > Rodentia > Sciuridae > Ictidomys > Ictidomys tridecemlineatus. The sequence continues at coordinate 125,010,510 of NC_135485.1, forward strand.
TTAAATGAAATTTAATACAGTACTTGTGTCAATAAAAGCTAACTGTTAACACTAGCTTGGAAAAGTTCCATATTTTTACCAAGTAGATTTCCTTATGAACAAAAAACAATTATAGTACATGCCTTGGTGGGTAGATATAAAGGTTAAATGAAAATGAATGTTTATTTTATATGTGACGTTCTATATGTGACAATGTACTATACTGTAGTATCCTGGTCACAGTGGATGCTCGATAATTAGCTTACCTCCCATCTTACCAACTTTCCCTGAGGTAAAATAAGATCCTTTATGATTTAAAGTCTGCAGATTATTTTATATTGCTTTAATGTGTGTGTGTGTGTGTGTGTGTGTGTGTGTGAAAGAGAGAGAGAGAGAGAGAGAGAGAGAGAGAGAGAGAGAGAGAGAGAGAGAGAGAGAGAGAGAGAGAGAGAGAGAGAGAGAGAGAGAGGAGAGAGAGAGAGAGAGAGAGAGAGAGACAGGTCTTGCTAAATTGCCCAGGCTGGCCTCTAACTTGTGATCCTCTTGCCTCAGCCTCCCAGGTTGCTGGGATTACAGCCCCTGTGCCTGTCTATGGCTTCAGATTTTGGAGGCACTGACCATCTTCTTCATCTTTGTGTCCCTTGCCCTGGCCCAGAGCCTATTGTGATAATGTTGAAAGATTGAATCAGTGAATACTAACTTACAATTCTATAGTTCATTATTCAGTCTGGCTCTCACTGTATACACTTGTTCAAAGTAAGAACCAAATAAATATTTGTGGAATGAATTATTCAGAATCATAAAAATGCTTATTAGTTTATTCAGGAATAATATCAACCTTTTTCTCAACCTGATTTAGGAGTCAATTTTTTGTTTGAATAATGAATTGCCTGATTCTAATAAAGGTGGTCTAGGGCTTGTTGAGGGAGTGGGACCAAGAATATTTACCTATCCAGTATGAGATCTTAACCTTCCTTTCTCAGTTTTGGTCATAAAATACATTTTCTTATTCTCCCTTATGATAGGGTGATGCAACAAGAATGTAAATTAAGAAGATGAAGCAGTGCGTAGCTGGATTCAGAGAATGGCAGACAGATGTCTTCAATTCTGAAGTATTAAACACTAAAACAACAATTATAAACTTTTTTTAAAAAAGTGTACATACTACATACACTATCAATCATAGCAGGAGAGCTTAACATGCAGAAAACAGATTCTTTGACTAATTAGGAAAATAATCTCTAAACCATTTGTCAGTGGCCTTCAACTAGAACATAATTAAACAACAATGAGTCTTTATATGGTTTTGGTGTTGTGCTGCACACTTTGGAACATTACCTTAGTTTGTTCTCGTGGAAACAATAGAACCCACGGTGTCCCATTGCATGGATGGAGACACTGAGAAGGGAGGAGTGTGAGAACCTGCCCAGGGCCACACAGACAGTAAGTAGGGGCAGGTATTTTCCCAGGCCTGGCTGTCTCCTACTTTCTTAACTGTTGGGATCTGCAGACATTGTTTTCCCCCTTCAGTCAATGCCATCTTTTAAAATTAATTATTTTGGGGCCTGGGGTTGTAGCTCAGTGGCAGAGCACTTGGTTAACATATGTGGGGCACTGGGTTTGATTTCCCCAGCACCACATAAAAACTAAATAAACACAATAAATATATCGTGTTCATCTACAATTAAAAATATTTTTAAAAAGAGGACAGAGTTGTACAGAAGCAATTATCATGTAGCATCGTCTTTATTACTCTGAAATGAAATTTTTCAGATAATGTTACCTCTCCACATATATAATTTAAAAATTTTCCCTTGACTTTAATAGAATATAAAAATTAAGGCAATGTACTGGGGATTGAACCCAGGCATGCCTAATCACTGAGCTAAATCCCCATCCCTTTTTATTTTTTGTTTTGAGACAGGGCATTCCTAAGTTGCTTATGGCCTTGAAGCCATAATTAGACAGGCAGTCAGTATATATAGGTAAACTGAGTCAAATGGGATCAAAGAGGCCAATTTGAGTCTGGGAAGTTGGAGACTGCCCCCTGAGGGATTGAAATGCCTTCAGAGCTCTTCCTCTACCCTTATCAAGATAACCTGCCCCTGCTCCAACCTGTTGCTAAGGTAACCTGTCCCAGGAATTGTCCCTCCCTACAGGGAGTTATAAAAGTTGTTAATTAATGTGTCCTGGGCTGCACCATCCCCTCTCCCCATCTGCCTCTCACCTTTTGGCCATTCCATGGAGCATCTCCTGGGCCTACTTGCATACACAGGAAGTTACAGAGATAAGGGGAAGAGAGCAGGAGAACAAAGGAAGCCTAAGACACATAAAAAAGGCAGAACATCCTCACTTCTTGGGCTACCAGGATACTAGGGTACCAGGATACCAGCTCTGGCCCCCTTCTCCCTGCAGGGAGAAGTCTATGTTACCCCTTCTTAAATAAACACTGCTTTATGTACTTGCCTGGGCATGCTACTCTAATGTTCTACTTCAACATGTGAGGAAGCTGGACGTCACTGATAACCGGCAGAATCAGCCTCAGTGAGTTGCTGAGGTTGGCCTTGAATTTGCGACTCTTCTGCCTGAGCCTCCTAAATCACTGGGATTACAGGTGTGCACCACTGTACCTGGTGGGCAAGTGATTTTTAATGAAATATTCTGTAATTTTATGTGCAAATGCTTCATCTTGTCTTCAGAATGAAGATATTCTGAAGTGGCCAGATGCTTACATCAGTGTGCAGAATCTTTTTTTTTTTTTTAAGGTGTCAATGGACCTTTATTTTTTAATATGTGATGCTGAGAATTGACCCCAGTGCTTCACACATGCTAGGCAAAGGCTCTACCACTGAGCTACAACCCCAGCACCATCTGTAGACTCTTCATGACTGTGTCAGCTAGAAAAGCAGAATGGTATGGGTGTGTTATTATCTGTGACTCAAATACCAGGTGCAAGAATTTTTCCAAGATGGTTAACAATTTTTTGGTTAAGTTTCAAATCAACAATGTCTAGTTTGACTTCTATTTACACTTTTGTTGAATTCCTTTAAAATTCTGTTTTCATAAAAACCACGCAGAAGACTGTTTACATGTAAAACATGAGATAATTATGAGCAGACTGGTCACGTGGGTCGATGACCAGTGGGATGCTGGACAGTCTTGAGGGATGAGGAGTCAGTTTATCCTGTGTAGAATGGGTCCACACCTGGCCATATGCCTAGGACTCCTGGCCTTTATCCATTAATGCCAAGAACCTTCCAAGTCACTGTGAAATCCACAAAAACACCTCCACAAATTTCTGAATTGTCCACTAGGGTGGTCCTGCCCCAAGTGAGAACTATTGCTCTATTGAATTCTCAAAGGAAACTAGATTGCAAAACCAAGGGAAATTACATGGTGCTGCATGAGCTCATGGAATGTGTGACAGGGCTTTAAGAGTTAGCGTAATTAGTTGTTCAGCAGCATTTAAGAGTAGAAATAGAAATAGGTTCTAGAAAGAATACATGAGGAATGAAGAATAAGCACTTCCAGGAAAGACCCAAGGAAGACCTCCTTGTCTGCCACCACATTGGAGCCAGTTTCTCTTTAACATTCTGTCATAGCATCCTGTGCCTCTGCTCAGGACAATTGTTATTAATTCATTGCCTACGATTTATTTAATATCTGTTTCTCCCACTAGAGGATATGTTTTCATATTTGTATTGCTTACCGATGATCACTGACATAGAATGCTTTATGCACAGCAGGGACTTACTAAATATTTGCAGAATGAATGTTTTGTAACCCTCATTTGAAGGTTTTGAAGGAAAGTTCTAAGTAGTTTGATTGATATGGCCTTGACTCTGATAGATATCTGCAAAGTCTATCAACTACGTATATTATGATTCCCATGCAGGCAAGCTATTTGACGGCTAATTAAACACTGACTTCTAGACATTTAGCAGTGGTTTTGCAAATATAACTCTAGTGCCACCTTCTGCCAGGCAGAGAAATATGCTCAGATAATTTGCATTCTCAGAATCTGGATTTGAGGCTTGAAGTTCTGCAAATTTTTAGGTAGTTTTTAAAATGCTAAACGAATGACAGTCTGTAAATTCCAACTCAAAAATGTAAATTTAGGGCAATATGTAAATAACACTGACTGGAGTAAACAGAATTTCTTTCTTTAGCTGTTGAACCAGGGGTTTTTCTTAAAGAAGAGAGATCTAGGATTTTTGTCTTAATGATTCATTGTCATCATGATAGGTATAAAAAATCAATTAATACAAAGATGTCCCAGTTATTATAAAAGAACACACACAGAAACTGCTGCAAAGCAGGTTTGCATATAGAATTCTAATTCAACTTAGTTTAGAATAAATATCATGGAGAGGACAGCTTGAACCCTACTATCTGTGAAAATATTTGATCAGAAGTTCTTCAAACCAATGAAGTCTTTCACCTGTCAAAAAATAAAATAAATGTTTCTGTATACATATTTATGGGTAACCAAAGTAATGTGAAATGTGCATTTCCCTGGTGAAAATATCTTTTCTTTGCATGACACTTAGTCTGTATATCATGGTGTATTATGTGAATAAACAAAATAGTATCCCAATAAACTAATGGGATTAGGTAAGTAATACTGCCATCCAGTAGGTTTCTTTGTTTTGCAAACATGGAAGAACTATTGATTTTCAATTTTGATTCCCTTCAGGAAGGAAGAATCTCCTGCAATGAAAGAAGTATCAGAACTCTTTTCTAATGGCCTTGGAAGCATAAAGCACAAGCCATTGATTCTTTTCTTTAAAATATCACATAGTAAATATTTTAAACTTTGCCAGCCATAAGATCTTTAAACTCTAACTATAACTTGCAAGTAGTCACAGATAATAATGTGAAAAAATAAACATGGCTGTGTTCTGATAAAACTTTATTGACAAAAAGAGATAATGGGCTGGATTTAGTTTATGGGCTATTGTGTTCGTTAGTTTTTGATTACTGAAACAAAATACCTGAGACAGTCAACTTAAAAAGAGGAAAGGTTTATTTTGGCTCATATGGAGGTTTCAATTATGCTTCTGGGCTTGTGGCAAGGCAACACATCATGGTGCATGGTGGAGCAAACTGTTTTGCCTCAAGGCTGGGATGTAAAAAGAGAGGAAGAGAAAAAAGTGGGGGTGGGGGGTGGGGGTGGATGGGTGGGGTTCCACAGTCCTTTTCAAAGGCATGCCTCAATGATGAAACCTTCACTGGGCTCCACCTCTTAGAGTTTCCACCAACTCTTGGTAGCCCAAAGTTGAGGATCACATCTTTCATATATGGACCCTTGGGGGACATTCCAGATGCAAACTGTAGCAGCTACAGTTGCTAACTCCTAGCACAAAACATTGAAAATGCAGCTTCAGAATGAAAAAAAAACTGCTCTCCTAAGAGAACTAGAGGGCTTGCTCCAGTAGGAAAGGAAGCCGTGGAGGCTGGCATTGCAGAGTGGAGGGAGGGAGGGCTTTCTTTCAGAGGCAGTAGTAGGAGCGGACTGCATGAGACAGAACCGATAATCAAAGACTAAACACAATGCCCCTGGGCCCCAAACCACGAGTGACACAGATGAACAAATAGGGGAGACCAGGCCCAATGATTCAGCAGTGAAGCCATAACAGAGAGCTAGTGGTAATAAAACAAAACATGTCACAAGCCTCTGCAGGATGAGGAAGAGCAGCTTGCCCCTCACTTGGTCTCTGGAGTCCGTTGGTCTGACTTGGTCTCTTGTTCAGGGAGACACTGCCAGGCCCAAGCCTCCTATCACACCCTCGTCAGGATAGGTGGACTGAGTTTTGATTGAGAAAACACGGTCATCAATAGTTCATTCATTTACGCACCATACATTGTGGTCTGACTGTGTGTCAGATCGTCAGGCTGTTCCAGGCTCTCTGTGGCAGTCAGCAAATGCGCAGTCTCTCGAATCAGGATGGGTGGGCAGTGAACAAGCAGCTAGACAGTGTTCAGGTCTCAGGGAAACTTTGCATAAGAATTTTTATATCTGCAGCTCATGCGCTTCAGCTGTCAGTATTTGTAGATACGACCATCCAAGAATGAATGTCTGTGACCCTGTTTTCCTAGAGATCTGTTCATTTTGTCCACCTACTAGCCTCCCTCTTGGGTTGGTTTCCTCCTAGCATCCAGCTCAAATACCCACTTGCTGTAGGTAAAGCAAACTCAGTTTTTCTTTTCTATTATTTAGAGAAATTACCCATTTGATTGTGTGTGTGTGTGTGTGTGTGTGTGTGTTTAACTTTATCAAATTAGGCCTTTGTCTTAGTTTCCTATGGTTGCTGTATTAAATTTACACACATTTAATACCTTAAAACAACACATTATTTACTTTTATGCTGTTATGGAGATCACACAACCAAAATAGGTCAGCAGAGCTGTGTTCCTCTGGAAGCTGTAGTGGAGAATCCACTTCCTGGCTTTTACTAGCTTCTGGAAGTTACCTGTATTCCTTAGCTGATGGTCCCTTCCTTCCTCTTTAAAGATGGCCGCTCAATATGTGCAAGCCACTCTTTCTCCAATGTCTCTGTCTCCCAGTCTCTCCCCTTCCCTCTTACAGGAAACCTTGCGATTACATTGGATCCGTGTGGGCAACTTAGGATAATCTGTTTTAAGACCCCAAATTTAATCAGTCTGTTAAATTCCTTTTGCCATATAAAGAAACATATTAACAAATTCCAGGGATTATGATGTGGTCACCGTTGAGGACTATCATTCAGCCTGACACAGCCTAAATACCTTATTGTACATTTTTATGAGACAAAATACTAATATGTTATGTGTAAGAGTAATTTTCCCTACCTAGGAAAAAAAAAGTGACTTTTCAGCCAAACTTCTTGAAAAATATAGGCAGTTAAGCTTAGATTACTCTACTTAAAATTAATTACTTTCTTTCCCTTTCATAAATTTTTAAAGCTCATGAGACAAACATAATAAATTTCTGTTAAATAACTGTCCAGAGCCAAAATGGGATTTAATTTCCTAAAGGTAGGCTCTGTAGATTTAATTTAAATAGAAGTTGTAAATTAATTTTAATTAATGTTTTCAACATGAAAATTTATTGATGTTGTTGAATAGTAAAATCACTAATACCACACCCCTAACCAATATGAATAAATATGCAGAGTTAGTTTTAGTCAAGATTTTGAAGAAACAATTTGTTTACTGTCTGACATGAGTAGACTTAAGTATGTTTACAAAATTACTATAAGACAGTTATAAAATTATTATGAACTTGTAGATTGCTTGGTTTCTTTTTTAGGCCTATATATATGCACACTCATTTTTGGAAGCAAAAATAAAGAATGATATGATTCTTTAATATGATTCCTGTAAACAGTGTGACACTTGTGCTTGTCCTTTTGCTGCATAAATAATAAATTCTGTGTTATGTGATAAGCACAGAAATTTCATTTTCAACCGAAATGAGATGATTTCTCTCTTTCCTCTGGATATTTGTTTTTTCATTCTTTCTTCTTCTTTTCCTCCCTCCCTTTTTCTCTACCTATTTTCTCTTCTTTCCCTCCCTCCCTTCCTTCTCTTCTTACCTTCCTTTCTTCTTCTCTCTTTTTTTTTTCTGTCACTTGTTGCAAGAGGACAGTAAAATGACTCTGAAGACCACACTTCACTATTCACCTCTTGAGAACTGTCCCTATGGCTACCTATCACTCATTTTGGACATCACCACATTGGACCATCAGTCATGTTTGTAAAACAAAGGCTAATAACAATCCCCCCAAAACAAAGGCCAAACGTTCTCTCTGAGACACAGATGCTAACACACAGTGGAGGAGAGAGGGAAGAATAGATGTTCATTGGATTAGAAAAAGGGGAATGAAGCGGGGTGGGTTGGAGGATGGGAATAGGAAAGACAGTAGAATGAATCCGACATAACTTTCCTTTGTGCATAAATAAATATACGACCTGTGAAACTGCACATCATGGAAAATCACAAGAATGAGAAGTTATACTCCATGTATGTATAATATGTCAAAATGCATTTTACTGTCATGTAGATATAAAAAGAATTTAAAAAAGGTAATAAAACAAAAAAAGAAAAGAGATCACAATAAACAAACAAGGAAGCAAGACTGTAAAAACATCCAGCACAACACACCTCTAGTCTACACAATCTGTGCCATATTCGCCCACAAATTGCCAGTGGAGAAGGAAAGCTGTGGTGCATAAAAACTCTTTCTTCTAAACAAAAATTCTCCCTGACTTTCTGTTGTACTAGTGGAGCTTATTTTCTTCCCTGGGTCACTTGGTATGTGTAAGGGGTGGTTGGGGATGTAATTTGGAAGAAGCTCTGCTCTGTGCAATTCTATGCTCCACAATGATCAATGGCCTCCTGTATTTTACATCAAAAACGAAGAGAGAACCTAATCAAATAAAATGCCATATGGAGCAGAAAGTGTTTTCACAAAAGTTCTAACAGGGCTGCTTGTTCATCATCCATTACTATGCATGCTAGAATTGCAGGGTGTGCAAACTTCAAAAATCAATGTTCATATTTTTCACTCATGTCTCTTGCAGATCCCTAGCAACATGTTATAGACTCCTAGGCTTCTGTGGAAACTACATTAAGAAACTCTGATATGCGATGAAAATATAGCAAGATGAGAGGAATTGATCATGCTGGGGCTTAGTAGGAGTTGCTGTTACCATCTAGATAAAAAATAAATCATGAAGAAAAAGGTAGCAAATAAAGAATAGCAAGCACATTTTGCTTCTCTTTAGGAAAACGACATTACATTTAGAGGCACAGATACATCTTGCTTTGCAACTGAAGATTGTATTGAACTCATTCACATATACACATGCTTACACCCATTCTTCCCTGAAATTCCACTAAAATGTCAATAAAAGCATAAAGACTGTCAAAAAGAGTGGCAGAGGATACGACATCTGATGAAAATTGACAGTGAAACTTCAGAGGCTGGAACCCTGTGGTTGATTAGTAGAGTACAGGAAGCTGAAAACTGATGGTGGTCAAAGGGGGAAGCCCACAAAGAGTGACTAACTCCAAGAAATGGAGGCATCAGATACAGCTGAAGAAGGGTGAAGGTGGGGCCGAAAGGAGCCGTTAAAAATACGTAAAGAGATGTGTTTTATGTGGCTGCTGATAAATGATCAACCACCCTAAAATGCAGTGTTTTCAAACAACAAGCATTTATTTATCTCTCAGGTGTGGGGGTCACTGGTGGGTTGGCCCTGGGACAGTCATCTGGCAGACTGGGTACGTGACTGAATGACTGCTGATTGAGTCTGGGCTTCCTGACATCTCTGGGAGCCTGGTTGGTGCAAACAGGCTGATTGGCCTAGGTCTATGTGTCTCTCATTCTCCATCAGACTTAATAATCTGGCAGAGGCAGGGTCCCAAGAGAATTGACAAAAGCGTGACAAATCCTTTGATCCCTGGGCTCTAACTGGTACACTATCATTTTTTCCACACATTTTTAAATTGGTGCATAACACTTGTACACAATGATGGGATTTGATGTTACATATTCATACACACGCACAGTAGAACTACATAATTTGTGCAATATCATTCCCCAGTATCTCCCTTTTCTCTTCCTTCTTCCCTCCCCTGGTCCCTTTCCTCTACTCTAATGATCTACCTTCAATTTTCATAAGACTTCCGAATTTCTTTTCCTTTCTTCTCTCTAGCTTCCACATATGACAAAAAACTCAACCACTGACTTCTGAGTTGGGCTTATTTCGCTTAACATAATGTTCTTAAGTCCCGTCCATTTTCCTGCAAATGACATAATTTCATTCTTTTTTATGGCTCAGTAAAACTCCATTTACCTTATCTTTTATTTTTTTTTTTAAACCAATTTTTAGTGGCCAAAGCAGGACATAGGATGAGATGAGATCCAAGGGCTGGGGAAACAATTGCATATCAATTCAATATCAAACAATTCTGTAAGGATTTACAAAATCATGTTGCAAAGCGTATGGATACAGAGACCAGAGATGTATTCCACCATATTTGTCATCTTCTGCTGCTACTCGATGCATGGTGATGTTTTGGTCAATAATGGACCTAACGGTTGGTTGTGATCCCATAAGATCATGATGCAGCTGAACAATTCTTTTTGCTCAGTGCTGTCACAGTTGTGAGGTCCAGTCACCGTGCAGTGTATGATTCATGTGTTTGTAGTGATGTCAGTGTAAACGAACCTACTGCGATGCTGGTCCTATAATGCATAGCACATAGCATCGTATACAGTACATCGTACTCGATAATGATAATAAATGATTATGTTTTATGTGTTTATTTTATATATTTTTAAAATCATTTTAGACTATATTCTTCTCCCAACTAAAAGAAATAGTTTCTGTAAAGTGGTGTGCTGAGTTCTGCCAACTACAGCCTCATCTACCTGGTGTTTATCGAGTCTCTTGATTACATCATGGACTCCTGTTGAGTGGGTGACTTAGATCATTCTCATTTGTGTGAAGTACAACCTATGACATTCACACGATGACAAAATTGTTCAACAGTGCATCTCTTTTTTTCTTTTTTTTTTGGGTGTGTGTGTGTGTGTGTGTGTGTGAGAGAGTGTACCGGGGACTGATCTCAGGGGCACTCCACCACTGAGCTACATCCTCAGCCCTATTTTGTATTTTATTTAGAGACAGGGTCTCACTGATTTGCTTAGTACCTTATTGTTGCTGAGTCTGGCTTTGAATTTGTAATCCTCCTGCCTCAGCCTCCCGAGCTGCTGGGATTATGCCTGGTCCAAGAATGCATTTCTTAAAAGGTATCCCTTTCTTGTATGACTGTATCAAGAAGCACTGAGATTATCTTCCCAACCCTTCAGGCCTCACTAGAACTAGACACAACTGGCATTTTCTCAGAAGTATTAAAAAATGAACAATAACTATTGGAAATTAAGTATATAATAAGTATATAATAAACAGTTTAAACTTTTTTTTGTTGTTGTTGTTGTACTGAGGATAGAAACTGAGGCCTCTCACATGCTAGGCAAGCACTCTACCACAGCTGCATTTTCAGACCCTAACACTTAAACTTTTTTTTTTTTTAAAGATATGTATTTTTTCAAATAGCTTTATTTAATTAATTTATTTTGTGTGGTGCTGAGGATCAAACCCAGTGTCTCACAAGTGCTCTACCACTGAGCTGCAACCTCAGCCCCACACTTGAACTTCTAATAAAAAATTTGAAAAATGAAATCGAGTACAACTTCCGTTGTAAGTTTCCTGTTAGTGCTTAGCACACAGCAGAAGACCTAAACAACACACATCTTTATGTTCGTCTCTGTGAGGTGCAAGGTTCTTGCTTCAGGGTCACCCAAGGCTGTGCCCAGGTTCCGGGTAGCTTGTGGTCTCAGGCTGGACTTGGGGAAGAGCTGAGGCTGTCTTTGTGTCCTGGAGGTCCTGAGAGTCCACCAGCTCTCCCTTTGTGACATGAGCTTCTTCATGTGGCTGCTCACTTTAAGCCAGCAAAGACCACTTCTTATTCCAGAATGCTAAGACATAGTCTTGCCTATCATAATAGAGCCAGAGGAGTGACATTCCCTCAGCTCGCCCTGCAATGCAGCCTAGCTAAGGAAGAGAGTGAGATATTTATCTCTCATTGAAGGAGTTAATAGATTGAACATATTTAGAGATTAGTTTTTATTAGAGTTCCCCAGAGAAAGGAAGCAGTAGCAGGTGTGTTTGTGTGTGTGTGTACATGCAAGTGAATATGCGTGTTGATTATTTATTAGAAGGTTGAGAGTCCCAGGATTGGCATTCAGAAAGTTGGAGACCTGGGAGGGCTGATGGGGTGTAAAGGCTAGTCCTACAGCAGGCAGGGTAGGGAGCCAAGAAAAACTGAAGTCAGTTTGAGCCTGAAGGCAGGAAAAGAACAATGTCCCAGCTTCAGCAGTTAGGCAGGGCCAGTTCCTTTCAACCTAGTTTTTGCGACCCACACACATCAGGGCAGGCAATCTGCTTTATTCCAACTCATATGTTAATCGCATCCAGAAACACCCACATGAATCATACTCAGAATAATGTTTGACCAAATATCTGGGCACCCTATGGCCCAGTCACGTTGACACATACAATTAACCATCTTAGGAGCTAGAGCTAATACGATTTGAAAGCAGTGGCCTCTGTAGATTGAGACTCCAGAAAGGAAGAAAGTGTACAATTGAATGACATTTAGTAGAGTCACAGAGTTGTACAAATATCACCATTAAGTGTACAATTGAATGACATTTAGTAGAGTCACAGAGTTGTACAAATGTCACCTCAATCTAATCTCATAACATTTTTATTACATGTGTATATTTTTAAAAATTTATCTTATGAAAAGGATACCAGTAGAACAAAGGAAAGGCATCAGGGAAAAGGAGAGGAGAGGAAAAGAGGAGGAGAGGAAAAGGGGAGGAGAGGAACAGGGGAAGTCCTGGGGAACAAAATTGATCAAATTGCATTGTTATAGTGTGTGCATGTACAAATATGTAAAGATGAACTCCACTATTCTGCATAAAAATAATGTACTAGTGAAAAACAAATAAAAAATAAGACTTTCATTTTAAAATTAAAACAAATTTTAATTGTGGTAAGACATATGTACCATAAAATTTACCATCTGCTACAGTTTGAATGTGTTCCTTCTAAAATTTATGTTGAAATTTAATCACCACTGTGATAGTAATTAAGGGGTCTTTAGGAGGTGATCAAGTCATTAATCCCATGGATGGGATTAGGGCCCTTATAAAATAGCTTGAGAGAGTGGGTTTGCTGTCTTCAGCTCCTCTGCCATGTGAGGACACAGCCTTTGTCCTCAGGAGGAAGCAGTGTTCAAGGCGCCATCTTTGAAGCAGATGGACCCTCACTAGACACTGAAACTGATGGTGCTTTGATAATGAATTTTGCAGCCTCCAGAAATATAAGGAATAAATTTCTGCTCTGAAAAATTACCCAGTCTCAGACATTTTGTTATAATAGCACCAATGGACTAAGATATCATCTAAACCATATTTGTTTATTTTTTAAAAAATATTTTATTTTAGTTGTAGATGGACACAATATCTTTATTTTATTTGTTTTTTTTTTTAATGTAGTGCTGAGGATCAAACCCAGTGCCTCACACATGTGAGGCAAACACTCAACCAATGAGCCACAACCCCAACCCATAAACTACTTTTAAGTATACAGTTTAGTAGTATCATTTATATTCACATTGTTGTATGATCAATCTTCAAAAATTTTTTATCTTGTAAAACTGAAACTTTGATCCATTTAACAACTCTCTATTTCCCTCTTCTTTAGCCCCTGACAATCAGTATTCTACTTTCTGTCTTTATGAATCATACAGTATTTGTCTTTTTGTGGCTAGACTATTTTCTTTCAGTATAATGTTCTTAAGATTCCTCCATGTAGTAGCATGTGTCAAAATTTCTTTCTTTTTAAAGGCTGAATAATATTTTGTGATACACACACACACACACACACACACACACACACACATATATGAGTTGCTTCCACTTCTGGATATATGCCCAGAAGATGAATTGTTGGATTATATGTTTAATTTTTTGATTTTAAATTCCTGCCAACAGTGCACAGTGTTCCAGTTCCTCCACATTTCTGCTAATGCCTGCTATATGCCCTATGCATGCTTTTACAGTAGTTATCCTAATGATATGAAGTTATATCTCATTATGGTTTTGGTTAGCATTTCCCTAATATGTTGAACATTTTTTCATATGCCTGTTGGGCACTTACATATCTTCTTTGTAGAATTGTCTATTCTAGTTCTTCAGCTACTTTTTAATCAGGTTATTTTTGTTGTTGTTGTTATTGAGTTGTAGGATTTTTTTATATTTTGGATATTAATATATTACCAGATCCATAATTTGCAAATATTTTCTCCCATTGTGTAGGATGATGTCATCTCTATTGATTATGTCCTTGAATGCACAGAAGTTTTAAATTTTGGTATTTTTCTTTTTGTTTTCTCTGCTGTTGGTGTCATATTCAAGAAATCATTGCCAAATCTAATGCCATAAAGTTTTCCCCTATGTTTTCTTCTAGGAGTTCTGTAGTGTTAGTTCTTACATTAGGATTTAGGTAAATTTTTAGTTTATTTTATATATGGCGTAAAGTAAGGATCCAACTTTATTTTTTGCATGTAATATTTGTTTTTTTTAAAGTATATATATGTATCATTTTGATAAAGCATTTTAAAATAATATATTTTAAAAGTGAAAAAGATTAAGCAGTATGTGTGTGTATATGTGTATATATATATAAATAATTTATCTTTTATTTTTTCCCTAGTGCTGGGGATTGAACCCAAGACCTCATAAATCTTGACAAGCACTCTACCACTGAGCTGTACCCCCAGCCCATCAATGCGTTCTCTTTAGTGACACAAATGTGCCACACTTTGAAACTGCAGATTACTTTATACGACTTCCTGTTGTGTAGTCCTTAGAGTACTGTGGAGCTGATGGTCCAAGGTACCCAATATCTCAAGCCTTTATATTTCAAATATTTTACTTATCATAAAAAGTTAAGAACCTAAAACATTCTCATTTCGGAGGTAAAGACTATGGTAGACAAAACAATGACAAAATTTTACTCAAAAATGTTTCTAAGTTGTTTTTAGGCCCTTGATATTAAAGTATCAACACTGTGAAAACAAAGAACAAATGAATGAAAATTGATCATAAAATGTACTTCATGTTGTATGAAAAAAGAACCAAATGCTTTTTGCTTTTTTGTTGAGGACTGAACCCAGTGCCTCGTGCATGCTAGACCAGCACTCTACCACTGAGGCCCAGCCCCAGCCCCTCAAATGCTATTTCCAGTTAGTAAAATTTAATGTTATTTTAAAAAGTATTAGTAGTTTTCCTCAATATAAATACAATTCTCAAATAAGAGGGTGGGGTAAGGAACTGGGGGAGGAGGAGGAGGAGGAGGAGGAGGAGGAGGAGGAGGAGGAGGAGGAGGAGGAGGAGGAGGAGGAGGAGGATCTAAGAGGGAGGAAATTTCTGTCATCTAGAAATCACTATTCCCTATACTTCCAAGGACTGAGTTCTTTTCCCTAAGTGATTTTCCAGAGAGGATATCTTAAATATTAGTTAAAAATTGTTTGCAAAAAGAACCCTTATTTTTCTGACTGTAATTGCCCCTTTAAAAAGCCAATGAGATGTATGTTTTAGGCCAAAGAAAAAGAAAATTGGTATTGTTTCTACTATGTTGGTGGCAGAACTCAGGAGTCTGAAAATAAATCTTTTCTTTTTAATGCAAAATTTTATTGCAAAAGTTTATGCCTGAAATCGAGACAATTATACTCCAAGATTTCTACTAATGAATACCACATGTTAGATTCAATAACTTCAGCTGCAGGGTGGAGAGTACTGTGTTAAAGCTATTCAGATAATAAATAGCTATCTAGGTCCATTTCAACTGGAGCAAGTCAGCTGTATTGAATGTGAGTGAAACATTAATTCTTTATAAGAACACATGCAGTTGGCAGACACTTTGACATGTAATATGCATTAGTGCACTCTTCTGCCCCCATGGAATCGGTTTGTCTTTTGCTCGAGTCTGTGCTCACAAGCATGCCCATCTCTAGACTTCTGAATCTGTCTTTGGGGTATTGCTTACATGCACTTGTAAAACATGCATTTTTAAACACACACACGAGTGAGAATGGTTCTAGTTTTTCAAAAGCATTAGTATGTCATTATTTCTGTTTGTTCTGCAAGGATCACATGACTTTCTTCCTCTCCCTGGGACTATGCCTAGGTTCTCCTCCGTCCTTGGAACTTTGATAACTATCCCCTCCTCTTTCTTTTCTAAAATTTTACCAAAACAGAGGAAAGGGAATATGACATGCTAGTGTTGGACACAAAGGACACCTCGGGCTCGTTTCGGCTCCAGAATTTAAAAAAAGAAATTCGAGAAAGGAGAAGAGAGGCAGATCTTTCTGAGAGGGACGCCAGGCTTTGGAGGTTCTTCTCCTGGGACAAAGTCTTGCATTTGAAAGCCGTGCTTGGGAAGCAGCAAGGAGAATGCAGAATGTAATAAGCCTGTCAGACTCACTTTCCTTTCTGTTTCACAGCAGAATTGTTTTTGTTTGTCTCCCTTGAATGGAAGCCAAAATTTCCTGCAACTTGTATGAATCCCTTAACCAGAAACAGTAAGTGGGCTAGAGGGGTACAACGGTGGCTCGCTTCCAGTTCTGGCTTCAGTTTCTCAAACCATAGTGACAGGGCAATTTCAGACTTTCATAATGTAGTGACCTCCCTACACAGCATCTTGGTTGTACTTTTTAATAGAGCTTTTATAAATGAACTTCATGTTCAAATTTTGAAACACCTACCCCTGCTCCCCGCCCTCCCCCCCCCCACACACACACAAAGAGAGAGAAAGAATAGTCTCTGTGGCATCCAAGGAGCTCTTGGGGCTGCCTGCCCTGCTTGGGAGGAACCAGAGAGGACCGAGAGGGTTCATCTCACCACCCCCTTCATCCCTGTCCTACAGAAGGTTTACTGTCTATTTGTTTATACTTCTGCATGACATTTTGGAGGACAATAAACCCAAGTCCTCTACTTTTCCAACTGATTTAAAATCTCCGTGCTACAGGATGCTTAATAGTAATTCAAGTATTTCCATGTGAAGCCTTTTCTAGAAGAGTCTTTGCTTTTGACATCTCCCTCATTTGTTCGGGACTCTGTGGTCATTTAAAATTTTATTTAAGCATACATTTAAATTTCAAGTGCCAACTTATCCACTGAGCCACATCATCCCCAGCCCTTTTTGTGTGTGTGTTTAATTTAGAGACAGGGTCTCACTGAATTGCTTAGGGCCTTACTAAGTTGACTTTGAATTCACTATCCTCCTTACTCAGCCTCCTAGGCTGCTGGGATGAAGTTTTAATGTACTAGAAGCTTACACAACTCGAGACGTCCTCTGTCAGAAATCAAACAAAGATAGATATTAAAGTTAATATTTACTGAGTATTAAAAAAGTATTATAACAATCACAATAATGTATCAATTTTTTAATCTATTATAGTTGATAAATATATTTTTAAAAATATTTTTTTAGTTGTAGATGAACACACAGCACCTTTATTTATTTTTAGGTGGTGTTGAGGATCGAATCCAATGCCTCACACATGCAAGGCAAGTGCTCTACTGCTCTACCACTGAGCTACAGCCCCAGCCCGATAAATACTTTTTTTTTAATGAGGAAAGGTTTAGAAACTTCTTCTTTCTTATGGCTTCACAATAAATTATTGGATATTGTCACAAAAAAATAAATAAATTTCAATTGCCAAGAACTTGTTTGGGATGTCGTGAGAGAGTTTATTTGAGGAGATGGGGGTCTCTCTCTGTTGCTGAGGCTGGTCCTGAACTCCTGTGTTCAATCCATCCTCCTACCTCAGCCTCCTGAATAGCGGGGAATATGAGACTAGCCACTGAGTCTACTTTATAGATTTTGCATCTAATCTTAGCTTCATTTTTTTTTTTTTTTGGTGGTGCTAGGGATTGAACCTAGGTCCTTGTGCATGTGAGGCAAGCACTCTACCAACTGAGCTATATCCCCAGCCCCGAGCTTCATTTTTTTTTTTTTATGATAAGTTGCTTTAAGTCAGGGTTTGACAATTTTTTTCTAAAAAGGCCAGACAGTAAATATTTATATTTTGCAGGCCACATATAATCTCTGTTGAATATCCTTTTTCATATTTTCTTACAACCTTTAAAATATAAAAATTATTCTTATCTGAAGGGTGGGTTTTTTTTTAAAAACAATCTAGGAGTCTGGATTCAGCCCATGGCCTTAGCTTGTCAACCCTTGCTTTAGGTAATGTTATTCTAACTTGAAGATTAAGCATCATTGCTCAGAAAGGGGAAGTAATTAATCCAGGTCACACAGCCCACAATGAAGCAAACCTTGCCTTGTTTGGCTCCAAGTCCATTTGTTTCCCACTATAATGCATACTTCTTAGATAATTTCCTTCCACATGCTTCAGAAGAGTAGAGGCACTCGCTGGTTTTTTATTTTTCATGATCATTTTCCTTGAAACTCTTCCTACAGGAAACGCAGCCAAGAGAATGGCCCCATTTCTCAGAAATGTGCTGAAAACCTAAAGTGAAAGCAGAAAATAAGACCTATGTTAGGTACCAAAATTCTTTTAGTTGTCAGCCAAAAAAGATGATTTTAACATTTTTGCAACCGGACAGTATAGTCACCTTATTTAAGTAAATTGCATCCAGTCAATACACATTTTTATTTTTCAATTAAAAAAAATCAACAATGTTAAAAATTCCCAATGAGCAGATTCCAGAAGCCTGCAAAGACACCTGGGAACTTCCCTGAACAGTTTTTTTTTTTTTTTTTTCCTGCTCACTTAGAAGTAAGGGACGAAATGAGGGAACTGAGGATCTTTTCTGAACCTGCTTGGTCTGTTCTCTGCAAGAAGGAGACAGTTTTGCTCAGCGGTTCCAAGCCAGCCTGGCCTGGCCCCTGAACACCTGTGTGTCACTGGGAGGGAGGGGTACTTGGGCTACTTATGGCTCTTCCCCTATATAAATCAGCACAACTCTCGTGTAGACCTCAGAGACTCTGCAGATTAAATGAGATAATGTACACACAGCACTGAGCAGTAAGTGTGCAAAAATGTCAGCTTGCACTTCTGTTGTCCCCCTTCTTTCCGACAGGTGTACAAGTTGGTCTTGTGGCCCAGCATATACCAGATGGGATTTTTGCTGGCATCGTCTATTTTACTTCCAAATGTAGCAACATCCCTTTATTATCACTGTCACTTTTACTGATTTTTGAATTTTCCTTACCTCCATATTCTGTGGTTTCAAGAAGAGAATGACTCCCTTTTTGCCTACTCCCAGATTCTTGCAGAGGAGAAGGAAATCCAAACCAGAATACACTGAATAATTAAATTACCTCAGAACTTGTGAGCCAGCAGAGAATGGCAAAATGGATAAAGGAAATGGGAAGACTGTTCTAGAAATAATGTGTGTGATGGATTGAAGCCGGGTGAAATTATGACTGGAGCTAAGGGGATTTTTTTTTTTTTTTGGTACTAGGGGTTGAATCTAGGGGTGCTCAACCACTGAGCCACATTCCAGCCATTTTTATATATTACAGGGACAGGGACTTATTGAGTTGATTAGGACCTCACTAAGTTGCTGAGGCTGGCTTTGAACTTGAAATCCTCCTGCCTCAGCCTCCCAAGCTACCAGGATTACAGGCATGTGCCACTACCACTGCTCCAGGCTTAAGGGGCTGTTTTAATAATTTAGCTTTGAAAGAAGGGTTTCTCAAATTTGCCAGGCTATAAGCATCCCCTGCATGCTGTTGACTCTATAGATTCCGAGGGTGTCATGTAGATCTACTGAGTAGAACTAGATGGGAAGAGTCTTGAATCTCTAATTTCAACAAGTCTCCCTGACATTGCTTATGGTTTTGGAAATACTGTTAAAAAAAATGGTAATGGACTCAGAGACACAAGAATAAAAGCTGTATTAGAAGTAACAGCTGCCACCATAGGGGCCTTTAGGTGAAGGAAATTTCAGGAGTCCATTCCAGAAACTTCTGGATCCTGTAAGAGATGTCTTTGCGCCTCTGTGGTCTGTATATTTGTAATGCTGTGACCATTGGTCTCCACTGCACCTTAAAACCACCTAGAAAACTTAAAAATACTGAATCCTGGACTATATTGCAGACCAATTAAATTAGACCCTCCCTTTGCAGTTGGATCTGTTATTTATTTATTTTAATTCTCCAGTGGTTCCGGTGCATGTGCAGGATTGAGAATAATTTCACTGAGCACCTTATGCATGCTTCTGGCATTTCAGTCATTTTTTATTTTCAAAACAAATCTTATTAAGATATTTTTGCATGCCATGTATTCTAGTTGCTTTTAGGGGTTTGAAATTTATGCTGCTGTTTCCTGTTGGCTTGGAGGATGAGTATAACTGAGGATAGCTAGGACTTATTTATCCTTCTCTGTATTGTGATTATACATTAAGGCTTATGATGGTTGCTTTTCAAACTGTGGAACCCTTTTTCAGAATCACTAGAAGCCAGATATATGTACATCTGTCCCTCTGGGTCCTCAAAAGGCTACTGCGGTGCTATGGGAGAACTCCAGGATCACAGGAGGAAGCCTTCCTACCCGACCAGAATCCTCTGTGAAGAGTCACAGACCCGAGGAAACGGCACGCTCTATATCTTGCCTTCCAACACCATCTGGCCAGGCTTCTGGAATAGTCCCAAGTTTAATGAATTATGGGCCATGGCTGTTGCTCTCTGTTCTGTTTTCCACTTTGGGCTCCAAGAATTCCTGTGAGGTATTCAGGGTTTTGTTAAGTGATGATTAAAGATGTCATAACTATTAGACCACGAGAGCTTTTATAAAATCCAAACCCTGAAAAAGTAGGCCCCCAAATGGGTATGTCATTTAAAATGATATAACTTTTGAAATATCTTGTTGGCTGGAGACTCTACTTTTTTCTCCTGATATATTGATTTTTTTTTTAAAAAAAACTTTAATCTTATACATTTGGACTGACTTATTGATTTTCTAGGGCACTGGGAACTTTGTAGCAAAGAGTATAATTGTTCTCAAGGGTTAGGTGGCACCTGTAATCATGTCTTTTGGAAGGCTGGAAATATTAACACCAAATCCACATTAACTGAAGAAACCAGAGCCCCTGGGTAAGTAAAAACAATGTCAAAGAGGTTAATACCACCTCACCCAGCAGATTCACACACAAGTCTGTCTGCTTAATGGACCAGGGCTAGCAACTGTCACATTGAGAGAAAACAGAAAGGACATGTATGTTTCAGCTTGGATGTTTTGATCATAAAACCTACAGCTGAAGCAACTTTCTATTAACTGTCATTGACAGTGTAGCTTCTCCCTGGCTTTCCCACCAAAAAAGGCTTTGTCATGAGGACGGGATGGTTTTTCTGTCAATAATTTTCTTTCACAATAACTGTGTGCTAGCTGCCAGTTGTAGCTTCTTTTACATCCTTCATGCCGCCCCATGTTGTCCTTTATTATCCGGGGTGACAAGGCAATTGAGTTGGTTTATGTCGATTTAGGAAGACTAGAACATGTGTTCCTCTAATATTGAGTACAACCACCCAATCAAAAGAGAAATATGTAAACCAGAAAGTTAGAGGTTTCACGGGTGTTGGATCAGGCAATTGAAATGACTCCTCATAAACCCATTTCAAATTATATTCTGATTTCATATTTAACTCTTCATCTTACTTTCTATATCTTAAACATTTGAAATGGAAGTTCAAAAGGTATGTTGTTTCCTAATATTAGGTTTTTAAAATAATCAGCCCCAATATATCTTTGGTCTTTGCTTTACATTCAGTAGTAATATTGATAATGATAATAGTTAAGCTTATATACTGAGTCCTATTTAAAATACTTTACATAAGGAGTTCTTAGCCCCTGTGATAGTGATATTTTCAATATCTAAAAATAATTTATATTAATCTGTCCCTTAAAATCTTATTCTCTTTTAACCTGCAACACCAAGAATAGGCTAAATGATGAGGCTTGTTGATGCAGGAAAATAAAATGGAAGTTCATATACAACAAAGAGGTAGCAATAGGTTTCTTGACTATTTTAAGGGTGTGTGTGTGTGTGTGTGTGTGTGTGTGTGTGTGTAAAGGGAAACTTTTTGGACAGAGAGATGTGATTATTAAGTTTCAATTTCCAACTTTTACATGTTGTCATGGTTTAGAAAGCTCACATGTGAGACAATGCAAGAAGGCTTGGAGGAGAAATGATTGGGTTATAGCCTTAATATAATCAGAGAACTAATCCCTGATGGGATTAATGGAGTGGTAACTGGAGGCAGGTGGGGTGTGGCTGGAGGAAGTGGTTCATTGGAGGTGTGGGGTGGGTATATATTTTGAATCTGGGGAGTGGAGTCTCTCTCTCTCTGCCTTCTGATCATCGTGTGAGCCACTTCCTTCTGCTTCTGTTACTGCTGTTTACCGGTGACAGTCCTTCCTTCCCCAATGCTGAAGTATAACACCAGAGAAGCACGCCGAGGCAAGTTTAGAGTGGAAAGTAGAAGCGTTATTAAAGGATAGCGAGGAAGTAGGGGACCCAAGAGGTGGAATCGCGGAAGGGCAGATGTGTTCCCCGTTTTATAGCTAAGGTCTTCTTTCCGCATTCCTGTCGCATTCCTGTCCTTAGTTCTGTTATCTTTCAGTGTTGGAATGTAGGTGGGAAGGCCCAAAGGGTGGGGGACAGGTGGGCCAAAGGAGTAATCTGGGCAGGAAGGACTTTTGGATTAGCATCTCCTAGTTTGCTGGGAGCTGCTGCATTAACTTTTCCTTGGGATGGGCTCTGGGCCTTGGGGACATTAACATTCCAAGTACTGCTCTGCTTTCCCGGACTCCATTCTCCATATGGCCTTCATTTTCGATCGTTCTCGATATTAGACCCGATTTACCTAACTACACTAACTACCTATCTTCAAATCTGGCTTCACTACACACTCTGCCATGATGTTCCGCCTCACCTCAAGCCTCAAGGAATGGGGCCTGCTGTCCGTGGACTGAGACCTCAGAAACCATGAACCCCCCAAATAAACTTCTTCTCCCCTAAAATTGTTCTGGTCAGACCTTTTAGTCACGGTAGCAAAAATGCTGACTCAAACACATGTGGAGAGTTACATCTCGAGGAAGAAGTCATACCAAAGTCATGATTAGCCCTAGGTGCTGAGCAGAGAGGCTTAATGGCCCCCAGAAGAACTGGAGATGATAGGATAACAAGGAATCCAAGGCACAGAGGAAGAGGAAGAACCAATTGAGGTGGCTGGACAACAGGAGAGAGAGGAGGGAAGGAGGCAGGTGGGGGCCGGGTGTCAGGAGAGTCAGGTATCCAAAAAGTGTCATGGCTTCACTGCCAAATCCCCAGAACTGTTGAAGGTGGGTGTGACCTCTACAGAACCGGAAGCCAGATGTTGAGAGTTTCTTTCCTCCTTCACTATTTGGCATTCCAAGTGCAGCCACATCCTGGTCAGATTCGAGCTGTAACTGGGTTAGGCCGAGAAGAGCCTCGGTCTCCTTGGAGACTCCTTCACCTCTGAAACCCAAAGGCTGCAGGTGGACCATTTGGATGGAAATCAAGGCCTGATCTCCGAAGGGACGTTGAGCGGGGGGAAAAAGCTGAGGCTAGTGTTGCTAAACCAGGTGAGAGGACCACAGGGCCCCCAGGGAATGGAGAGAGAATGCATGTGGGTCATGGGTGTCAGCGGGGTGAGTTCGACCAGGTGCATAAAGCACATGCTTAACCCCTGAGGACTGGGAGGACTAGGGAACACTCTGAGATCTCCAGGGAGGGCCACGTTTAATTTTCCCCAGCTCAAGATGCTACCATGGGGGAGGAAATTCCGAAAGGCTGAGCTTTTACTTGAAAAGAATTATTGTAAACTAGAAGCAGACTGTGTAACGAGGAGTGACTGGCTATTCTTTCTCAGTCTGAAGTTCTCCTTTACCCAGAAAGGGGCTGGGAGTTTGGTATCATGACTATATAGACAATGGAAAAGTAAGGTGCTCTGCTCCTTTTGCCAGTCTCAGGCTAGTGTGACTAAATCGTGACTCACTATGGCTCTATAATGCCATAGAACAAATGGAAAGAAACAACCCTAGAAATTTGTTCTGAGGACAAATAAAGATCGCTAAAACTCACTGTTGATGATTTAGAAAGTCAAGAGAGCTGGGAACTTCTTAAGAGTTTATTTTATTTTAGTTTTTAGTACTGGGCATTAAACCCAGGGCCTGTATACCACTAAGCTACCTCCAGAAAGAAGCTATATTTTTGTCTCCTTCAGTTTGCGTGTCCGTTTGGGAAGTTGTTGCTGATGTTAAGATGTGCAAGGTATGACCCAGCTCTTTCCTTTTCCTCCTCTTGAGTATCTCTGCAAGCATTCTTCCTCTTTGTCCCTTGCCCAGAGAGGGGGATGTCATTGTGCAAGGGAATCAGGTTTTTCATGGCAGTGACCACATCGTGGGGCCTCAAAGGAAAAAGTTTCTTTTGAACACACTTAATAAATGACTCTCTGAGGCAGGACATCAGGAAAGATCCCATATATGTAGCAGCAGATGATAAATTCTGGTAATTTACATCCATAGGTCACTCTAAGGACATTTCTGATTTATGGCTTTGAACTGAGAAAAGTCTAACTCAATTCAGGATCTTGGTAAGGGAGAAGCAAAAGAAGCAGCGCTCCTGTCTGCCATCTGGTGTGGAGCCGAGGTAAATACAGCCCTCGATTCAGGACTGAAAGCAATTACTTTTTCACCTTGTAAATACAGTCCAGTCTTCCCGATGCCTTTGGTCAATATTTTTAAAGTCACAGAAAAACAGTGATTTATCCTTCAAGTTTCACAATGTAAGAACTGTCCACATATATTTTATTTGGTATTCAGGCTTTAAAAAACTTCATATGTAGTAACAGGCAATTGAAAACAGGAGGGGATGGAGTTTATAAAACAAGAAACAGGAAACAATAAGAACGATTCCTCATGCTGATATTTTCAAACTTAAAATTAAATTCCCCCCTTGGATTGGAACAATGTGGGAGCGAAGGAAGAAGCAAAATAAAAGCAGAAATGTCTTTGGGGGTTTGGCGTCAGGTTTGGGTTTACAGTGCAATGAAAGTCAGGGTCAAACAGGATGACCCTTTTTCTGGCTCTCTGGGGATGAAGAGTTTTCCCAGCAGGCAGGATTTTCAGTGTTAAATGGACGAAATCCTAGGTAAAGCTAGATAGGTTGGCCACCTTGGGTCAGCCTCTCAAATGAGGTACACTTAAAAACTAAAACATGTTCCAAGGAAGCCATGTGGAGTGAATGATGGGGCAAATGAGCGGAGGGAAGATTTTCTATTTTTTTATTTGCACTTTGTGCTTACTCTCAGCAGAGTGGTCCTTTTATAAAAGGATGAGAGAACAATATTCTGAAACACTGGGAAACTTGAGTCCAACTTACTATCCAGAGACCTCTGGCCCTGACTCCCCATATCCTTGTGCTGGGTAAAGCTAAGACCTTGCTGAATCTAGTTCGTACACTGGTAAATCCTGATATTTGTTCAACTCCCTTAAGTGGAGATATGTTATTATTTATACAGGTTCTTCAAGAATATTAATATTATCGGCAGTCAGTTTTCTATTACAGTAATGGGATACCTCAGGTGATCATAAAGAGAAAGGTTTATCTGGGCTCACAGTTTTAGAGGTTCCAGCCCATGTGCTGGTGGACCCAAGTGGGGTCCTTTGGTGGGGGTGTCAGATGGCAATGGTGGGGAGCACGCTGCACAGAAGACTGTTCACCTCTAGACCAGGAAGCAGAAAAGAAGGGGCCAGGGTCCCCTCATCTCCATCAAAGGCACATCCCCAGTGACCTACCACGGGTCACCACCTCCCCATAGCACCCCCCTGGCGGCCAAGCCATTAACACAGGAACCTCTCAATACATTCAAACTACAGTAGCAAGTTTGAGTCTGAAGCCATTGAGATTTGGGGGAAATTTAGCCATTTTTCAGGAGCATACCTGTACCAGGGAGGTAAGTGAGCTTTCAGCCCATGATCCCTGTTAGGAAACTGAGGGGCCAGGAAAAAGGAGATAAGAACAAGCTGCCTTGCCCTGTTCTTAGGAACCATTCTTGATGCTGCTTTTAAGCTCAGTGTCTTCAGATGAAGCAAAATGATAAGTTCACATGTTCATGAAGTATGTGTCCTCGTGCATGGTGTCTTTTTCTCCAGCTCATAACCCACCTAATTAAGCAGTGTGATAGAAATTACGAGCTGCGTATGGTGATACGTACCCGTAATCCCAGCAGCTTGGGAGGCTGAGGAAGGAGGCAAGTTCAAAGCCAGCTTCAGCAATTTAGGGAGGCCCTAAGCAACTTAGGGAGATCCTGTCTCAAATAAAAATAAAAAATGGACTGGGGAGATGGCTCAGTGGTTGAGCGCCTCTGAGTTCAATCCCCAGTAACCCCTCCCCCCCAATTGTCACTCATCTATTTCTGCTACTTGTTTTGTTTCCATCATGTGATAAAACTAGTTTTGTCCCAAATAGCTATAAAATGAAAAGTAAAAGCCACATTCAGACCAGTCCTACCTCAGTTGAGATAATCCCTGTAACAATATCTTGCATAAATTATATAAAAGCAGATCTTTTAAAAAAACACACATACTATGCAAACTACTCTATAATTTTTTAAAACAGTGTCCTGAGCATCTTTCTAAATATACTCTTTTCATCACGACAGTGTATCCTGCCATATGAGTGTTCTCTAATTTTTTCCTTCCGTCTCCTACTGACAGACTTGAAGATTGTTCCCAACATTTTGTACTTACAAATAGAACCATAATGAATGGCACTGAACATAGGTCATTTAACATATGTGTAAGAGTATTTGTAGGAGAAATAACTGGAAATGCAATCTCTAGATCAAAACATGTATGTGTTTGTAAATTCAATAACTATTGCCAAATACTTTCCACAGAGATGGTATAAATTTATTTCACCAGCAATGTCTGAAAAGATCTGTTTACCTATACTTCTGTCCACACAGTTTCATTCAACTTTTTGATCTTTGCAAATCTGATAGTTAAAAAATAGTACTCTAGTGTAACTTTTAAAAACCAAATTTATTGCACTTCATAGAAATTTAACAATTCCCTTCCTTAAGTGATATTTTTGGAAAAATGAAGACAAGTCACAGTTTAGGAGAAAATATATGCAATCTATGTATCCAACAGAGGATCCAGCAATTCTGTTCTAAGATAAATGAAAACACATGTCTCCAAAAAGACTTGCCCACGAATGCTCAGAGCAGCCCCACACCCACCTGTGTGGGGGATTGAACCCAGGGCTCCGTGCAAGCTACTGAGCTGCACCCACAAAGCCCCTAACAGCCTTCTTTTTGGCCATCTGGCAATTTTGGAAGACTGAAGACAATAGTGAGTCTTCCAATCTATGAACATGGTGTCTTCTTTAAATGCTTAACAGTGTTTTGTAGTTTCATTGTATAGGCCTTTTACGTATTGGATAGATTCAATCCAAAGTATGTCACAGTTTTGATTTCAGAATTTAATATTTTTAATTTAAAAATGGTATTTTTGGCAATTGCCTAGTATATAGAAATGTAATTTATGTTTATGTATTTACCCTGTAACCCGTGACATTGCTAAAAATCAAGTCCTGTATCTGCTGCCTGCAAATGGGCAAAGCATGTATGTGTTGTAAATTCAATAGCTTTTGCTTTTCCTTTCCAACCTGTATGCCTTTTATTTATCGATTTTTCTTGACTTTTTGGAATAGATGGAACCTCCAGGGCAATGCTGAACACAAGGGACACAAGTGGACATCCTTATCTGGATCCTGATCTTAGGGAGACAGTCTTGTCTTCATTATTAAGTTTGATGTCAGCTACTGGTTTTCATAGGTCTTCTTTACCAGGTTGTGGAATTTCCCATTTATTGTTAATTTGGGAAGTTGTAAAGAAATGGTAAATGGGTGTTTTATTTGGTCAGATGTTTTTTCTCCATCTGATATGATCATCCTGTAGTGATTCTTATCATTACAATATTATTCTATCAATATAGTGAATTATGTTGACAGATCTTTGAAGACTAAACTAATCTTCTGACCTTCAGGTAAACTCTTCCTTGGTCATGAGGTGCTATCTCTTTATATACCACTGGATTTGATTTGCTAATATTTTGCTAAGGATTTCATCCATGTTCCTGAGGGATATTGATCCATATATTTCTTCCTTGTAAAGTCTTTAGGTTTTGGATCAGAGCAATACTTTCTTTATAAATGTGTTTGAAAAAGTTCCCTCATTTTTTTATTTTCTAGAAAAGTTTGTATAGGATTGGAATTATTTTTCCCTTAGTTATTTGATAGGATTAATTAGTGAAGCAATCCAGAGCTGGAGGTTTCTTTGTAAAAAGATTTCAAATTATAACATTTATTTTAATAGATATAGTGCTATTTAGATTTTCTCTTTTTAAATTACAGTAGCTTTGACAGTGTCTTTTAAGGAATTTGTTGATCTCTTCTGAGTGGATGAATTTGTTATCATAAATTGTTTGTATTATCCTTAATTATTTAATTAATGTTTATAGAACATTTTGCTTCTGATGTTGGTTGTTTCTATTTTCTTATTTTCTTGACCAGTTTAGCAAGAATTTCACCAATTTTTATCGACTTGTTCCAAATAACTGACTTTTTTATTTTATTGATTTTTTTCTTTTGTTTTTCTCTTCTATTTCAATGACTTCTACTTTTATCTTTATAATTGCCTTCTTTCTACTTATGTAGACTTAATTTGCTCTTCTGTTTTCTGAAGTCCTGAGATGGAATCAAATTTCAGGCTTTTCTACTTTATTTTCTAATGTAAGTGTCCGAAGCTATAGGTTTCCCTTTAAAAATTACTTCAGCTACATACCACAAATTTTAATATGTTGTGTTTTCATTTATATTCAGTTAAAAACGTTTTCTAATTTCCTCTGTGGCCCATTAGTGATTTACGAGAGTGTTGTTTTATTTCCAAATATTTGGGGATTTTTCCAAATACCTTTTTGTTTTTGATTTCTAATTTAATTTAGTTGTGGTCAGAGAACGTAGTCTGTATAATTTCCTTTGAAATTTATGGAGACTTGTTTATGGTCCAATGTGCAGTCTACTTTGTGAATAGTCTATGTGCACTTTAAAACAGGGTTCATTGTGTGGGTGTTGGATGTAGTGGTCTATAAATATCACTTAGGTAGAGTGGATTGATAATGTTGTTCAAGTCTACATGTTCCAATCTTCTGTCTATTGTTTTAGCAATTACTAGGGAGTGTGCTGACATCCTCAATTATGAATTATGCATTTGTCTATTTCTCCTTTTAGTTCTGTCAGTTTTTGCCTCCTATATGTTGTAGCTCTTTGGTGTAATTTTAGTATCTTCTTAAATTATAATGTGTAAGGCTTTACATTTAAGAAACATATTTAAGAATTATTGGGCTCAGTGATGGCACTCTTGCCTAGCATGCATGAAGCCTGAGTTTGAACCCCAGCATTACAAAAAAAAATTATACTTTATTTTCTTTGAATTCTTTCTTTTCTTTGCCCATTTTTTTCTCTATATGTTGATGTTGTATTTAAGAAAATAAGCCCTTTGACCGATTTTTTTGGAAAATCTTTTTTGGAGGCTTCTTACCAGGTAAGATTTTTACTTTGTAAAATAAAATTTACTTTTTAGGCAACATCTTTCTCAATAGAATCTCTAAATAATGCAGAGTTAATAAAAGGGATCACATCAAATTAAAAAGCTTCTGCACAGCAAAGGAAACAAGAATGTGAAGAGAATGGGAGAAAAGTTTTTGCTAGCTACTCTTCTGATAGAGGATTAAGATTCAGAATATATAAAGAACTCAAAAAACTTAACATGGAAAGCTAAATAAGCCAATTAATAAATGTGCAAATGAACTCAACAGATACTCTTCAATAGAAGAAATATAAATGGCCAACAATACAACCAAGAAATGTTCAACGTCTTTAGCAATTAGGGTGATGCAAATTAAAACTGCACTGAGAGTTCATCTCACTGCAGGTAGAATGGCAGTCATCAAGAATACAAACAATAATAAATGCTGGTTAGGATGTAGAGAAAAAGGAAGTCATTGCCTGTGCCTAGCTGTTGGAGTGTTGACACTATGTATTTTTCTAGGAGTTGCATAGTTTTTGTCTAGGTCTCTCACTCATTTTGAGTTGACTTTTGTGCATGGTGAGAGATAAGGGTCTAGTCTCATTCTTCTGTTTATGAATAACCAGTTTTCCCAGCACCATTTTTTAAAAAGGCTCTCTTTTCTCCAACTTGTTTTTGGCACCTCTGTTAAGAATCAGATAACAGTTTCTATAAGTTTTGTCTCTGTGTCTTCTGTTCTGTACCAACGATCTATGCATCTACCTCTAAGCCAGTACCATGCAGTTTTTGTTACTATAGGTCTGTAGTATAACTTGAAGTCAGGCTTTGTGTTGCCTCTAGCATTGCTTTTTTGATTTAGAATTGTTTTGACTATTTGGGGTCTTTTATTCTTCCAAATGAATTTTATTCTTTTTTTTTTATAGCTCTGTGAAGAATGTCACTGGTATTTTGAGGGCAATTACATTGAGCCTGTATATTGTTTTTGATAATATGATCATTTTAAGAACATCAATTCTGCTGATCTATGAATATGAGGGGTCTTTCCGTCTTCTGGGGGCTTCAGTTTCTTTCTTCAGTGTGATGTTGTTTTCATTGTAGAGGTCTTTCACCTTCTTGGTTAAATTTGTGCCTAGGGATTTTTTTTTTCTTGAGGCTATTATAGTAAATGGAACTTTTTTCTTGATTTCTTTCTCAGTAGATTCACTGTTGGAGTATAGGAACGCTATTCATTTTTGTTTGTATCCTGCTACTTTGCTGAGAGTGTTTATTAGTTTTAGCTGTCTTCTGGTGGGGGTTTTGGATCTTCTAAGTATAGGATTGTATTGTTTGCAAACAGTGATAAATTGATCTGATCTCTTTCTTATTTTTATGTCTTTTATTTCCTTCTCCTGCTTAATTGCTCTGGCTTTATTTCTAGCACTATGCTGAACAGGAGTGGTGAGAGTGGACATCTTTGTCTTGTTCCATATTTTAAAGGAAGAGCTTTTAGTTTTTTCCTCCATTTACTATGAGATTGGCTTTGGGTTTTCAATATATAGTCTTTAAGATGTTGGGGTTGTTTCCTTCTATCCCTATTTTTTTCCTTAAATCATGAATGGGTGCTTAATTTTGCCAAAGATTTTTTTTCTGCATTGATTGATATGACTAAGTGATTTTTGTCCTTAATTAAATTTATTGATTTGCATATGTTAAACCATCCTTGCATCCATGGGATAAAACCAATCTGGTCATGATCTATAATCTTCTTAATATGCTATTGATATGATTTGCTAATATTTTATTAAGGATTTTTGCATCTAAGTATATCAGGAATATTGGTCTATAGTGTTCTTTCCTTAATGTGTTCTTGTCTGGTGTTGGTGTGAGTGTGAACCTGGCTTCATAGAATTAATTTGGAAGTAGTCCATCCCTTTCCATTTCATGGAATAATTTGAGGAGCACTGGCATTAATTCTTTAAATGTCTGGTAGAATTTAGCTGAGAACCCATCTGATCCTGGGCTTTTCTTTGTTGGAAAGCTTTTTTTTTAAAAAAAAAATATTTTTTTAAATTCTAGTTATATATGACAGCAGAATGCATTACAATTCACATTACACATACAGAGCACATTTTTTATATCTCTGGTTGTACACAAAGTATATTCACATCATTCTTGTCTTCATGCATATACTTAGGGAAATGATGTCCATCTCATTTTATCATATTTTTTATACTCCTTGTCTCTCCTTTTCCCTCCCTCCCCTTTGCCCTATCTAGAGTTTGTCTAATCCTCCAAAACCCACCATGAATCAGTCTTTTTATATCAGAGAAAATATTCAG
Source organism: Ictidomys tridecemlineatus (assembly GCF_052094955.1). NCBI lineage: Eukaryota > Metazoa > Chordata > Mammalia > Rodentia > Sciuridae > Ictidomys > Ictidomys tridecemlineatus. Next base: position 125,042,081 of record NC_135485.1, read on the forward strand.
CATTTTTTTGGGGGGGATTAGCATTATATTCTTCAGCTTCATCCATTTACCTGCAAATATTATGATTTTATTCTCTTTCATAGCTGAGTAATATTCCATCATGTGTATATATACCTCAGTTTCTTTATCCATTCATTTACTGAAGGCATCTAGGTTAGTTCCCCCACTTTAGCTATTGTGAATTGTGCTGCTATAAACATTGATGTGGCTGTGTCCCTATAGTACGCTGTTTTTAAGTCCTTTGGGTATACACTGAGGAGTGGAATAGCTGTATCAAATGGTGGTTCTATTCCCAGTTTTCCAAGGAATCTCTACTGATTTCCATATTGGCTGCACCAATTTGCAGTCCCATCAGCAATGTATGAGTGTGCCTTTTCCTCCACATCCTCACCAACACTTATTGTTGTTTGTATTCTTAATAGCTGCCATTTTGACTGGAGTGAGATGAAATCTTAGAGTAGTTTTGATGTGTATTTCTCTAATAGTAGAGATGTTGAACATTTTTTCATATATTTGCTGATTGATTCTGAGAAGTATCTGATCAGTTCCTTGGCCCATTTATTGACTGGGTTATTTGTTATTTTGGTGTCTAACTTTTTGAGTTCTTTATATACCCTAGAGATTAGTGCTCTATTTGATATGCAAGTGGCAAAAATTTGCTCCCAAGATGTAGGCGCTCTATTCACCTCACTGATTGTGGCTGAGAAGAAGCTTTTTAGTTTGAATCCATCACATTTATTAATTCTTGATTTTAATTTTTGTGCTATAGGAGTCTTATTAAAGAAGTAGGAGCCTAATCCGATATGATGGAGATTAGGGCCTACTTTTTCTTCTATTAGATGCAGGGTCTCTGGTTTAATTCCTGGCTCCTTGATCCACTTTGAGTTGAGTTTTGTGCATGGTGAGAGATAGGGGTTTAATTTTATTTTGTTGCATATGGATTTCCAGTTCTCCCAGCAACATTTGTTTCTCCAATGTATGTTTTTGGCACCTTTGTCTAATATAAGATAGCTGTAATTATGTGGGTTAGTCTCTGTGTCCTCTATTCTGTACTATTGGTCTACTAGTCTATTTTGGTGCCAATACCATGCTGTAGTATAGTTTAAGATCTGGTATAGTGATGCCACCTGCTTCACTCTTATTGTTAAGAATTGCTTTAGCTATTTTATGTCTCTTATTTTTCCAGATGAATTTCATGACTGCTTTTTCTATTTCTATGAGGAATGTCATTGGGATCTTGATTGGAATTGCATTATATCTGTATAGTGCTTTTGATAAGTATAATAATTTTGACAATATTAATTCTGCCTGTCCAAGAACAAGGAAGATCTTTCCATCTTCTTAGGTCTTCTTTAATTTCTTTCTTTAGTGTTCTGTAGTTTTCATTGTAGAGGTCTTTCACCTCTTTTGTTAGGTTGATTTCCAAGTTGTTTTTTTTTTTTTTTGAGGCTATTGTAAATGGGGTAGTTTCCTCGTTTCCCTTTCTGAGGATTTGTCACTGATATACAAAAATGCCTTTGATTTATGGGTGTTGATTTTGTATCCTGCTACTTTACTGGTTCATTTACTAGTTTTAGAAGATTTCTGGTGGTATTTTTTTGGGTCTTCTATGTATAGAATCATATTGTCGGAAAATAGTGCTAATTTGAGTTCTTTTTTTCCTCTCTGTATTCCTTTAATTTCTTTCGTCTGTCTAATTGCTCTGGCTAGTGTTTCAAGAACTATGTTAAATAGAAGTGTTGAAAGAAGGCATCCCTATCTTGTTCTAGTTTTTAGAGGGAATACTTTCAATTTTTCTCCATTTAGAATGATGTTGGCCTGGAGCTTAGCATAGATAGCTTTTACAATGTTGAGATATGATCCTATTTCCCCTAGTTTTTTTAGTGTTTTAAACATGAAGGGGTGCTGTATTTTGTTGAATGATTTTTCTGTGTCTATATTTGGTCTACTGATGTGATGAATTACATTTATTGATTTGCCTATGTTGAACCAACCTTTCATCCCTGGGATGAACCCCACTTGATTGTGGTGCACTATCTTTTTGATATGTTTTTGTACTTGATTTGCCAGAATTTTATTGAGAATTTTTACATTTATGTTCATTAGAAATATTGGTCTGAAGTTTTCTTTCTTTGATGTGTCTTTGCCTGGTTTTGGAATCAGGGTGATATTGGCCTCATAGAATGAGTTTGGAAGTCCTCCCTTTTTTTCTATTTCCTGAAATAAATTGAAGAGTATTGGTATTAGTTCTTCTTTAAAGGTCTTGTAGAACTTGGCTGTGTATCCATCTGGTCCTGGGATTTTCTTGGTTGGTAGGCTTCTGATGGCATCTTCTATTCCATCACTTAAAATTGATCTGTTTAAATTGTGTATTTCATTCTGATTCAATTTGGGCAAATCATATGACTCTAGCAATTTGTCAATGCCTTTGATATTTTCTATTTTATTGGAGTACAAATTTTCAAAATAATTTTTCTAATTAGTTTCTGTATTTCTGTAGTATCTGTTGTGATATTTCCTTTTTCATCATGTATGTTAGTAATTTGAGTTTTCTTGCTCCTTCTCTTTGTTAGCATGGCTAATGGTCTGTAAATTTTATTTATGTTTTTCAAGAACCGACTTTTTATTTTGTTAATTTTTTCAATTGTTTCTTTTGTTTCAATATCATTGGTTTCACCTCTGATTTTAATTATTTCTTATCTCCTACTGATTTTGGTGTTAATTTGTTCTTCTTTTCCTAGGGCTTTGAGATGTAATGTTAAGTCATTTATTTGTTTACTTTTTCTTCTTTTAAAGAATAAACTCCATGTAATGAAGTTTCCTCTTAGTAAATGTTCTTAATGTTCCAGAGATTTCGATACATTATATCTATGTTCTTATTCACCTCTAAGAATCTTTTATTTTTTTTAATATATATTTTTTAGTTGTAAGTGAACATAATACCTTTATTTTATTTTATTTTAGAGAGAGAAAGAGAGAGAGAGAGAGAGAGAGAGAGAGAGAGAGAGAGAGAGAGAGAGAATTTTTTAAATATTTATTTTTAAATTTTTCAGTGGATACAACATCTTTGTTCCTATATGGTGCTGAGGATCGAACCTGGGCCGCACACATGCCAGGCGAGCGCGCTACCGCTTGAGCCACATCCCCAGCCCCTCTAAGAATCTTTTAATCTCCTCCTTGATGTCTTTTATAACCCATTGTTCATATTTAGTAGCATGTTATTTAGTCTCCAGGTGTTGGAGTAGCTTTTATTTTTTATTTTATCATTGATTTCTAATTTCATTCTATTATGATCTGATAGAATGCAGAGTAGTATCTTTACTTTTTTGTGTTTGCTAAGAGTTGCTTTGTGGCATAATATATGATCTATTTTTGAGAAGGATCCATGTGCTGCCGAGAAGAAAGTGTATTCATTCATTGAAGGATGAAATATTCTAAGTTAAGTCTAAGCTATTGATTGTGTTATTGAGTTCTTTAGTTTCTTTGTTCAGCTTTTGTTTGGATGATCTATCCAGTGGTGAAAGGGGTGTGTTAAAGTCACCCAAAATTATTGTGTTGTGGTCTATTTGATTCTTGAGCCTGAGAAGAGTGTCTTTGATGAATATAGACACTCTATTGTTTGGGTCATATAAATTTATTATTGTTTTATCTTGTTGATGAATTTTTCCCTTAGGCAGTATGAAATATCCTCTTTATCCCTTTTGATTAACTTTGGCTTGAAGTCTACTTTATTTGATATGAGGATGAAAACCCCTGCTTACTCACAGTCCATGTGAGTGGTATGATTTTCCCCAACCTTTCACCTTCAGGCTGTGGATGTCTTTTCCTATGAGATGAGTCTCTTGGAGGCAGCATATTGTTGGGTCATTTTTTTAATCCAATCTGCCAGAATATGTCTTTTATTTGGTGCGTTTAACATGAACATTCAGTGTTATAATTGAGACATGATTTGTATTTCCAGTTATTTTTTGTTTATTTTTGGTATTTACCTTGACTTGGTTTCTCCTTTGATTCATTTTTCCTTCAGTGTAATACCTCCCTTTGCTGATTTTCATTATTGTTTTTCAATTCCTCTTCATGGACTATTTTGCTGAGGATGTTCTGTAGTGTGGGCTTTTGAGTTGTAAAATATTTTAACTTCTGTTTATCATGGAAGGTTTTAATTTTATCATCAACCCTAAAGCTTAATTTTGCTGGATATGTTTCTTGGTTGGCATCCATTTTCTTTCAGAGCTTGATATATGTTGTTCCAGGACCTTCTAGCTTTTAGGGTTTGGGTTGAGAAATCTGCACATATTCTAATCAGTTTCCCCCTATATGTAATGTGATTCCTTTCTCTAGTGGCTTTTAATATTCTCTCTTTATTCTGTATGTTAGGCATTTTCATTATAATGTGCCTTGGTGTGGATCTGTTGTGATTTTGTACATTTGGTGTACTGTAAGCCTCTTGAATTTGGTTTTCCAATTCATTCTTCCTGTTTGGAAAATTTACTGATATTATTTCATTGAATAGGTTGCTCATTCCTTTGGTTTTGAACTCTATTTCTTCTTCTATCTCAATAACTCTTAAATTTGGTCTTTTTATGCTGTCCTATATTTCTTGAATTTTCTCCTCATGATTTACCATTTTCACTGTGTGATGTACGTTCTTTTCAGGATTACATATTTGGTCTTCATTGTCTGAGGTCCTGTCTTCCAAGTGATCTAATCTGTTGGTGATGCTTTCAATTGGACTTCTAATTTGGTTTGTTGTTTCTTTCATTTTAAGAATTTCTGTTTGTTTTGTTTTTAGAACCTCTATCTCCCTATTGAAGTAATCTTTTGCTTCCTATATTTGTTTATGTAGCTCTCTGTCAAAATGACCTTTTGCTGCCTGTATTTGCTCTCTTATATCATCCTTAAATTTGCAGAACATTTTAATTATGTACATCCTGAACTCCTTCTCTGTAATTTCTTCTGCTTTGTTGGCCATGGAGTCTAATAATGTAGTATCTGGATTTGTTTGGGGGCACTTTCTTTCCTTGTCTTTTCATATTGCTTGTGTGTCTTCCTTTCTAGCACTGTGGATCCTAGGCATTACTGTTTTTACCTTATGCAATTATAGTGCCCCTGTAGAGATCCAATACCTCTCCTTTGAGGTGAAGGACAATGTTATCAGATTCCAATATAAACAATGTACACCCTAAAAGCAAATGTTTGCTAATAAGACGTTTACAGTCTGGTCACAATGTACAGAAATGGTGAATTCAATTATTATCTACAATATATTCGGTAGGTTTGTGAAAGGGTTTAGAGTTTCTGATGGTAGACAAAGAACCAGGGGTGGTGAGGAGTAGGATGATATGCTGAGGAGATAGGAGTTGAGGATATAGAGTTGTTATACCTTAGGAAGTGTGAAAGAGAAATCTGAAGAGGAAGATTAGTAGCAGGAGAAAGGAGAGAAAGTAAATTTGGGTAGACAAGTAAGTGGGAAGACAGTAGAGTACATAAAACAAACACATATATATCAAGAAAAATGAAAAATGTCAAAATAGCAGAAATTAGTGGAAAAAAAGAAGAAAAGAATTAAAAAATAAAAAAGAATAAAAACAATGTACAACTCAACTATAATATACTATTCAGATGTCCCAGTCCTTGAAATCCTAATTCATGCAAAGTACTTGGTTTCAGGTAGGTTGGGGATGTGAGGGCAGGAGAAAGGAGAGGGAGAGGGGGAAAAAAAGGGAAAAAAAAATCTTGAAGGAAGACGCAGGGCTTGTTTGGTTGGAGATTTATATCTTTCCTGTTTCCCTCCTCATCCAATAGGTGGAGTATGGGTTGTTAGCTGGTATCTCTGTCCTCAGGATGGTGAAGGTAACCATGGTGTCACTGTGCCAGGTTACCAGCTGCTGGGGAGAGGGGGGAGTTAGAAACTAGGTACCTGGAAGATGGTGTTAAAGGTGACTCAAGATGGAGCCTTCCTGCTTTCAGTGGTGGGATGTCAGGTTGGGTGGGGGGAGTCCGCAATGGTGTCGATGGTGTTGATGGTGAAGGAGGCTGAGTTCAGCAGTGAGCTCTGTGGCTTGCAGTGTCTGCTGACTTCAGAGCCTGTGTGAAGGTCCCAGGTGCAGGCAGGTTACCACGCATAACTTGCTGTTGCTGCAGACCCCCAAGATGGCGGCGGCCAGGGGAGCCCCACGTTGGTCTACACAGGAGTGGTGGCCAGAGTTCCTACTTGTGGGAACCTGCCAGGTGTCCTCCATGGGAGCCGCATTTGTGATTTGTGCTTGGGTGGGTGGTCGAAAGTTCTTTACAGAGGTCTTACTCAGGTATATGGCTCACAGAGAAGTCTTATTTTCACAAATTGAATCCCAAATCACAGAGCAACGCACAATGCTACCTCGCTCTGGCCGCCATCTTGGATCTCCTCTGTTGTTGGAAAGCTTTTTATTACTGTTTCTATCTCTTTGTTAGTTATTGGTCTGTTCAGATTTTCTATCTCCACTTGATTCCATTTTGGCAGGTCAGCGGTGCCTAGAGATGTATTCATTTCTTCTAGGTTTTCAAAATAGTCCCTAATAATCCTCTGGATTTTTATGATACCTGTGGTGATTTCTCCTTTTTCATCTCTAATTTTATTCATTTGGGACTTCTTTGTTTTTCTTTTGGTTCCTTTGGCTAAGGCCTTATCAGTTTTATCTTTCAAAGAATCATGGATTCTTTGTATTGTTTTTCTTAAATTCTCAAATTCATTGATTTCAGCTCTGGTCTTAATTCTTTCTTTCTATTGGTTTTGGAATTGGTTTGGTTTTTGTTTTTTTCTAGGGCATTGAGGTGTATCATTAGGATTTTTATTTTGAATTTGTCTGATTTTCTTTTGTAGGCACTCATACCCCAAATCTTCCCTTTTAGAACTACCTTCATAGTGTTCCAGAGATTCTGGTATGTTGTATCACTAATCTTGTTTGATTTTAAGAATTTTTAAATTTCTCCCTTGATTTCTTTTATCACCAATTATCATTCAAAAGTGTATTGTTAAATCTGATGTGTTCATACAGTTTCTACAGGGTTTTTGATGTGGATTTCTAATTTTATTCCATTATAATCAGATAAGATGCAAACAATTAATTATATCAGTTTCTTTGTTTTTGCTGAGTTATTTGTGGTCTAAAATATGATCACCTAGATTTTTACTATGCTATCTTCTAGGAGTTTTATAATTTTGCATTTTCCATGGTGAATTGGTTTTTTTAAAAAGGGTGTAAGCTCTGTGTTTAGATACCTTTTTGTTGGGTTGTTTTTTTTGTTTGGTGCTGGGGATTGAACCCAGGACCTTGTGCACTGTCAACACATTCTTTCCAGCTGAGGCACATCCTCAGTCCTAGTTTTTTTTTATTAGTTATTTCATCACCAAGTATTATAAAAATTATCTTTGCTCCATTGTATTGCCTGTTATTTTTTTGTCAAAAATTAGTTGACTGCATTTATGCGGATCTGTGGATGGACTCTATTCTGTTCAATTGATATATTAGTCTACTTGCACCAGTACTACACTGTCTTGATTAGTATAACTTTATAGTAAGTGGAAGATGGGTAGTGTCAGTCCTTTAACTTTGTTCTTCTTCAATATTGTGTTGACTATTTTTGGTCTTTCATCTCTCCATAGACACTTCATAATAATTTGCCAGTATCCACAAAATAACTTGCTGTAAGTTTAATTGGGACTATATTGAGTCTGTAGGTTCTGTTGAGAAAAAAATGGTATCTTGTCGAGATTCTTTCAATCAATAAACATACACTATTTTCCATTTATTTAATTCTTTGATTATTTTCATCAGAGTTTTATGCTTATCCTCATTCAGAATATATATATATATATATATATATATATATATAGAGAGAGAGAGAGAGAGAGAGAGAGAGAGAGAGAGACATTGTGTGTGTTAGATTAATACCTGTTTTCCCTTTGTTTGGGTGGTAATGTAAATGCTTTGCGTTTTAAGTTTCCACTTGTTCATTACTGACATATAACAAAGTGATTGGCTTTTGTATGTTAACTCATTTAATGCAACTTTGCTATAATCATTTATTAGTTCTAGGAATATTGTTTTCTTTGGATTTTCTACATAGACAATTATGTCATCTGAAAACAAAGACAGCTTTATTTCTTCCCCATAATTATAACTTTTATTTCCTTTTCTTTGTTTCTACTGTAATTAGGACTTCGAGTGTGATGCTGATTTTGTGTGTGTGTGAGTGTATGTGTGTGTGTGTGTGTGTGTTGCTCCCTAGCAACACAAGCTTGAATCTAAGGATTTGTGCAAGCTAGGCAAATGCTCTACCAATGAACTATACCCCGATCCCTGTTTTTGACTTTTATGCAGCTGAATTTTTTAGTTTCTTTAAAATTACTCTGGGCTATAGATCATGCTTAAATAGGATTTTTTTTGGTGCCATTTCCAAAATGAATTTTATATTTCCTTTTTATAATTTTGGGTTGAAGTTGTTTGCATTGAAACTTTTATTCACATAGGATTTATTATGTAATATATGGTTCTAAAACTGTATTTTTCTGCATAGTGCTGTGTTCTTTTTTTCAATGCCATCTTTCCTTTGTCATTTTGAAATAATGCCTTTATTACATAACAAATTCTTGAATATGTTTGGACTTGTTTCTGGCATTTCTCTTCAATTACTATGTCTTTTTAATTATGTTTCAATATTTTACTTTTAATTACTATTGCCTTATTATATGTGTACATTTATATATCTTTCAGTTCAGATTATTTTCATGATATTTTTTTCAGAATTATCCTGGTTATTTTTTAAAAAATATTTTTAGTTGTAGATGGACACAATACCTTTATTTTGTTTATTTATTTTTATGTGGTGCAGAGGATCAAACCCAGTGGCTCACATGTGCTAGGCAGGTGTTCTACCGCTGAGCTACAGCCCCAGCCCCTATCCTGGTTATTTTTATGTATTATTTTTTTTCCAATAAACTTTAGAATCAGCTTGTCTAGTTAAAAAAATTATTTTGGTATTTTTAGTGATTTTATGTTAAATTTATAGGTGTGTCATCTTCATGAAATAGAGTATTCCTGTCAAAGAATATGCTATGACTTTTCAATTGTTCAAGTCCTTTTTTAGGTCTTTATGTAATTTTAAGCATTTAATCATATAGGTCTTGCACATATAAAAATGTATTTCTATGGAAAAATACGTAGCCTTTCTAATTTGTTGTTTATAAATAGAACTACTACTTTCTGGACATTTGAATTTTATTTACTTGCTGAATCTTCTTGTTTATAAGAATTTTTAGTTGCTTCTCCTTGGTCTTTCCGGTACATAATACTACCCTATGCACATACACTGGCCTTTTCTTTTCTAATTTATAGACTTTAAGGGTAGTTCCCTTTCTAGTTGCCTTTCTAATTGGCTGTTATATACAGAAAAATGTTGGCTAGTGATGGTAATCAAAGATATCTCTGTCTTTTCTCACTCTAATGAAATTCTTCTTATATTTCATCACTAAACATGATAGTAGATTTGGATTGGGATGCATATGTTTTACTATGTTAATAGGTATGCATCCTATATACTATTACCCTTTTTAAAAAACATGTATTTTTTTAGTTGTAGATGGACACAATACATTTATTTAATTTATTTATTTTTAATGGGGTACTGAGGATTGAACCCAGTGCCTCGCACATGCTAGGCAAGTGCTGTACCACTGAGCCACAACCCCAGCCCCTATATCATTGCCTTTTTAAGGAGGTTAATTTTAATAAAAATGGATGTTAAAGTTCATAAAACCTTTTCTAGACATTTTGGAGAACAATGCTGAGACCATCCTGAAACTGGAGTTTCTCGGCTTCTGTGTGGTGGACTCCATGTGGCTGAGGCTGGGGCTCTGGCCGTGCTTGCTGCTTGTGCTCCAACCTGCCTGGTGCCCATTCCACAGCTCTGGGACAAGGGCTTGGCTTCGGAATAATAAGAAACAAAACAAAATCTTAACATATGTGACTAGATTAAAACTTAAAAGTTTTTGTTCTTGAAAAGATGAATTGTGATTGTGTTTTTTTTTTTTTAAACAATTGATTAAAATCCAAAGTCACTCTAAATGTGCACACAGAACTTGGAAAACATTGTTTTCTGGAGCTTGTATATCTTCTGTCTAGAACAGAGAAAAACAAACAAACAAAACCCCAAGAACAACAACACTACATACGGTTTTATTCCCATCTGAGATTATATTTCGGCTTTTCAATTTTTATCTGTATAATTTAGGAAATTGTTCCTGTATGTGCTCCGTCCCGATGACAGGAATAGAGTATCCACAGTAATTTTCAGCATCTTTTGATGTTTTGTTCCCTTTTTCTCCCTTCGCAGCCATCTCAATTCTTTTATTGCAGCTGCATAAATATGTTTTACTGATCTCATATTCCCCCAAAGTCATATTAGAATCCAAATAAAATCATACCAATACAACAGCAATAAGATCTTGAAACAGAGTAATATATCAGCAGCAGGGCTAAAAATGTTTCCTTTAGACCATTGAGTCCTGAGATCCTGTCCACATCCCTGTGATAAAGGAAGTAGATAAAATAATGGCTTTGAATTCTTTGGGACTGACACAGCTGGCATTATGAATCTTCCGCATCCCATTAGAGTTTCGGGGGAGAGGGGGGGAATCCTGCCTTGGTATTCCAGAAGGAGCTTCAGTGGATAAAAGGGGGAGAATCGGATAGGTGAAGACACGGAGGGAGGGTTAGAATAAATCAAGGGTTGACCAGGAGGACAGAAGAGAAAGAATCAACAACGAAAGTGGAAGAAAAAAAGACTAATGTCTTTGGGATGGAACGCAGCTCTCAGGGTAGCAGACCCGATTATGTATTTGCCGTTTGTTTTCATGTAGACCTTGCTTTTACACAAGAGCCTGAATTCAGCTTTCACTTGGCAGTTTATTAGCTTTCCCCTTGAGAAAGTTACTCCCCTTTTCCAACTCTTGCTTTCCATATGATTTAAAATGAGAAAAATCATGCTCATTTCCTGGGGTACTGGGAGGACTCATACCCCAGGAGATAAAAACGCAGATAAGACGTGCAAAACTCAGTCTAGTGCCTGGCACATAGTAAGCACTTGACAAATGTTAATTTTCTTTCTTTTCTCTGGGTTACTATCTTATCCTCCTCCAGTACCCGGGGATTAACCGAGGCAAATTCAAAATTGGTTTGTTTTACCATTTACGGGTTAAATATGACTTCTCCACGGCCTTCATTCTAGTAGAAACCAAACTGAGTTGATGGCAGACCCCAGAAGTTCTAAGAGTGAATGCTCAAAGGTTCCTGGTACTGTTCCCAGAACATAGCTGGGTTCGGTAAATGAAGCTCATTGTGATTTTACAGGTGCTTGGTCTCATTCACTTGGTGAGAGGCACTTGGGCTGGCTAGGAGCTGTGTGCTCCACAGAGCCCACTTTAGGTAGATGAGTGCTTTCTTGAGATCTCACCATCGCCTTGGACTTTCTTGCTGATGCATCTTTATTCTACTCCCAGCATAAGATCAAAAGCTCAACTATTCCTTTCAGTCCTTGGCAAATTGAGTTTCATTGAATTTCAACCTAATTGTGTTATTCAGCTTTCTGTTACTGTAATAAAAACTTAAGATAATAAACTTATGGAGAAGAAAGGTTTATTTTGGTTCAGCTTTTTGGAGGGTCCAGTTCCATGATCAGTTGGTCCCATGGCTTTGGGACTGTGGTGAAGCAGCAGATCATGGCAGGAACATGTGGCAGAGCAGAAGTGTTTACCTCATAGCTAGGGTGTGAAAGGAAGGGGAGGGGCTGAGTTCCCACCGTCCCCTTCAATGACCTAAAACCTCCCACTAGTGGTATAAAATGGTGGTATAAAGGGATCAGGCCTTTGGGGGACATTTAAGCTCCAAAGGATAGCACTCATTTTCTGCTTTATCATTTGGCAACATCAGACTTAACTTTTTATGTGAGTGTGTTTTTTTTCTGTGTTGGGGATGAAACACGGGACCTCACTAACACTGAGCTACACCCCAGCCCTGACTCATCCTGTAAATCTCAGATTCTCTGTCAGTTAACCAGGAAAATCTTCCCTGATCCCTTGCAACAGGGTAGGCCTGCTATTTACATGCTATCTTAGCATGCTGTGCATCCTTTTGATGATACTTCTTATAATAATTATTTGTGTATATAGTGAACTCCATATTCTCCCCTCTATTGTCAGTATCTAGTACTGTTCTTGGACCTTAAGAAAAGACCAATAAATATTCACAGAGCGGGAATGTATGTCAAAAAACAGAGCAGTTTCAGAAATAATGGGCTAAAGTATTAAATTTAAAATCTGGCTTTTAGCCAGGAACAGTAGTGTGTACCTATACTCCTAGCTACTTGGGAGGCTGAGGTAGGAGAACTGCTTGAACCCAGGAGTTTGAGGCCCATGTGACCCTGTCTCAAAAAAGAAAAAAAACCTCTAAATTTAAAATTTAGATTTAGGTAAAATTTCAAATTTTTCTGGGTACTCCCCTCTGTGCAATGTTGCTTGGAGTAAATCTGTCTCCATGGACTGTAGTTGTGGGCACATTGCTTATTTTAGTTACATATAAGGAAACAATTAGGTGGAGAGTTTCCCTTACTTTCCCAACTTTCTAACTTGAACAAGTTTCAATACTTACTGAAAATAGTATTAGATTAATAACAGAACAATTCTACAATATACAAGAAAGTGAAATTGTATCCAACTCAACTAAGTTTACTGGACTACTCTGCTCTGGGCCAGTGGTTCTCAAACTTTAATGCACATCAGAATCATTTTGTGTGTGTGTGTGTATGGTGTTTTTTGAAAACTTGGTTGTATTTGATCGGTGATGCTAACTTCTCTCTGCAACTGATAAGAGTGCTAGAAAGGAGGTTTCAAACTGAACACCACCACCAAATAAGAGCATCTAACTGACATTTATAGAACACTCCATTCCACAATAACAGAATATATATATATTTAAAGTATTATGGAACATTTACCAAGATAGACCATATCCTGGGTCATAACACAAACATCAAGCAATTTAAAGAATTGAACTCACCCAGAATGAACTTTCTGACCATAATGGAATAAAGTTAAAATCACTTATAGAAAGACAACAGGAAAATCCTAAAGCACTTACAAATTCTATATAACTTTTAAATAATCCATGAGCCAAAGAGGAACTAAAGAGATTTTTAAAAATACCTAATATCAAACAAACTTTAAAGCAAGACATATCAAAATTTATGGGATGTAGCTAAGGCAATGATGAAAGTATTTAATGCTTATATAAGAAAGAGATTTCATATCAATAATCTAAGTGTGTGTGTTAGACTCCTCCAGAGAAACAGAACCAATAGGAGATTATCTATCTATTGAAAAATATTTAGTGTAAGTAGTTGGCTTTCATAAGATCATAAAGAGCGAAAAGTTCCACAATCTGCCATCTACAAACTGAGGCTCCAGAAAAGACAGTTCTAGTCTGAGTCTGAAGGTCGGAGAACCTGAAAAACCTCAGAACTGATGGTGGAAATTCTAATCTGAACTGGAGGGCCTAAGAACTAGGACTGGCAATAGCATAAGTTCTAGTTCAGAAGGCTGATATCTCAGCTCAAGGAGTTAGAGAGAGCTCTTTCTTCTTCCACCTTTTTATTTTATTCAGTCCTCTATAGATTAGTTGATATTCACCCACATTGAGGAGAGTGATCTTCTTTATTCAACCTACTGATCAAATGCACATCTCTCTTGAAATACCCTCACAGAGACAGGTGCAGTGGTCTACACCTGTAATCCCAGAAACTCAGAAGCCTGGAGTAGGAGAATCACAAATGTAAGACCAGCCTCAGCAACTTAGTGAAGCCCTAAGTAGCTTAGTGAGACCCTGTTTCAAACAGAAATAAAATGTGGGAATGTGGTTCAGTGGTAAAACACTTGCCTAACATGCATGAGGTCCTGGGTTCAATCCCCAGCATCACAAAAATTAATTAATAAATAAATAAAAAAATAAAATGGGCTAGAGATGGTAAAGCACTTTTTGATTCAATCCCCCAGTACATAAAAATAGAACAAAACAACAACTCCAAACAAAAACAACCCCAAACAAAACAAAAAAACAAACAAAACCCCCCTCAAAATGAAACCCCTTACAGACCACACACAGACACATCCAGAAATAATATTTAACCAAATATCTGGATACTTCAACCCAGTCAAATAGACAAAATTAATGACCACACTGATTCCTACCTTGAGAAATTAGAAAGGTAAGATAAAAATAAATCTGAAGAAAACAAAAAGACATATAGCAAATATCAGTAGAGCAGAAACCAATGAAATTCAAAGGAAACATTAGAGAAGCTAATGGAGCAATAAATCCGAATCTTTGGGAAAAAATAAAGTTGGTAAACTTTTAGTAAGGCTTACAAAAATAAAAATAAAGAAGAAAAAACTACCAATATCTATATCGATGAGGATATCATTAGAGATCTTTTAGACATTAAAAATATAAGCTATTTGAACAAATATGTACTTATAAATCAGCATATTAGATGAAATGGACCAATTCTTCAAAAACCATAATTCACCAAAACTTTGCTAAGATGAAATGGATAACATGAATAACCTTTTAATAACTAATGAAATTATTTTTTAAAAAACTCTTTAAAAATGAATAGAGGCCCATATAAGTTTTCCAACCATTTCAAGAACTGACATAATTTCTTCTAGAAAAATAAGAGAAGAGAACATGTCCATTTCATTTTGGGGGCAAATATTGCCCTGATACTGAAACTAGGAAAGTGCCACCAAAAGAAAACTATAAGCCAGCATCTTTTTTGAACCTAGATGTAAAAATCCTCAAGAAAATTTAGAAATAAAATTTTGAGGTGGGATCTTACTAAGTTGCCCAGGCTGGCTTTGAACTTGGAATCCTCCTCCTGCCTCAGCCTGAGTGCACCACCATGCCTGACCCTAGTTAATGTTTTACAGAGAAGAAAAGGCAATTCAATGGGAGACCGCCTTTTCAATGAGTGGTGCTGGAGCAATTGGATATCAATAGGCTGAAAATGAACTTCCACCCAAACCTTCTATTTTATTTAAAAATTAACTCAAAATAGAAGTAAAACATCAAACAATAAAACTTCAGGAAGAAAATTAGGAAAAAATATTTGGAACCTTGGACTAGGCAGAGAATGTTTAGTCTTGATATCAAAAGCACAATACATACAAGGAAAAACTGATAAACTGAACTTCATAAAAATTAAAAATTTTTGTTCTGCTTAAGACTCTGTTAAGAGGATGAAAGATAAACTACAGATAGGAAGGAAATCTTTTCAAGTCACATACATAACAAAAGTTTTGAATCTAAAATATATGAAGAATTCTTTAAAACCCCCAGTAAGAAAAGCAAACAATACAACTAGAAAATGGGCTAATTACAGGCACAGACATTTCACCGAAGAGGGTGTGGCTACAAAGGGGTCTCACAAGGGGAAGTTGTGTTGAGGGTACTATTTAGATTGTGGTAGAGTTTATATGAAGCTACACTGTAATAAAATTGCACATGTGCTACATATATATATACACACACACAAATGTGAAATCTGAATAAATTGTATGGATCATACTCATGTTAATTTCTTGGTTTTGAAATGTTTTATAGTTATGCATGTTAACATGGAAGGCTACCTTTCCACTACTATGACAAGATACTTGAGATAATCAACTTAATAATAGTGTTATGTTGGATCATTGTTTCGGGGGAGTTTTAGTCAACAGGCAGTTGCTCTGGGGCCTGAGGCAAGGCAGCACATTATTGTGGGGGTACATACTGGAGGAAGGCCTCATCTCATGACTGTAAATGAAATAGAAAGAGGAGACTGGCATCTCACAGTTTTTTTTGAGGGCACAACTCCAATGACCTAAAACCTATCACTAGGCTATAAGAGTTTCTACTACCTTCTTATAGCCTTTGGGGAACATTTCAGATCTAAATTATAGCAGGAAGGCTGGGCGAAGAGTACAGAAGACCTCTCTGTACATTTCTCTTTACCTTCTTGTGAATCCATAATTATTTCAAAATAAAAAGTTCAAAAACATATAATTGCTGAATGTCTCTCCCATAGTTTTTGATTCAGTAGAACTGGGTTGGGGACTAAATTTGCAGTTCTAATGAGTTCTTAGGTGATGTTGTTTCATATGTTGAAATTTCCTGCTTTTGGCACATATTCTTGAAATCTTTTTTGTAGTTCATGCTTGTCTTCAGTTCTTTATGCACCATGAGCTCCTAATTCTTCCAGACAAAAAGACAAAACAAATAAGACTTTTTTATGGTCCAAATGTCCATAATTTAGTAAGAATAAGATAAAAAACAATAATAATACGAGTAGGTACAATATAGATGCTGCAAATGAGTTAGTTATAGTAAAGTTTCAAGGGTGTACCGATTGAGACTAAGGAATCAAGGTGGACCTATGGGAAGAGTGACATTTGAGGTGGGTATAAAAGGTTGAAGAGAATTTCAAGGTATACAAGGCAGGAGGATATTTTGCAGAGCCACTGTATAAGTAAAGGCCATAGGGAGAGAAAAATATCATTGGATTATTCAGGGAACAAAGTTTGACAGATTTTGAGTGGACTGTAGGAAAAATGTAGGTGGTAAACAGAAACCAGAAATACAGGGTCATGCATGCCTGGCTGAGAACTTTAAACCCAATGTAATAGCAATGAAGACTTGTTGAAGCTTCCAGAAAATGAAATGTGAATTATCCTCTAAGATTTGAACCAGTTTTACTAACAGATACTAAATATACAAAAATGTGAACCTCACTTGGTATGCAGTATAGAGTTTAGATTCAGTGTAGTTGGTGGACAAGAACCCACAAACAATGGTTCATATTTAACACCTGCAACTATGGGCACATTGCTCCTCTGACCTCCTTAGCCTCATCATGTTCATTCCCTCATAGAATGGGGGAAACATTCTCTACTAAGAGTTGTCTCTATTAAGAGGTGTCATTAAGCTTCCATAAGATAATGACTGTAGAGTGCTTATTACCATACCTCCATAACACAGCTATTATCATTATGGCTATTAGGAACCAAGCACAGTTATTTAGTCTGAAGAATAAAATACAGATATTTTGCCTAAGTTGGTATGTTCATGTGCATCTTTCCTGGAATAGCTGAGACTTATATACAGAGTTCAGGCTTTGAAATTTCCATATATACTCTTATTAAAATTGCCCAAGCTGAGCTGGGGTTGGGGTTCAATGGTAAAGCACTTGCCTAGCACATGTGAGGGCACTGGGTTTAATCTTCAGCACTACATGAAAATAAATAAATAAAACAAAGTTATTATGTCCATCTACGATATTTAAAAAAATATATATTAAAAATTGCCCAAGCTGTTAACACAATATGCTCTATATTTAAATATTTTATTATTATAATAAATACAATAATTCGAAAGGTAAAGTTTGTTGTACTTAATAGGGGGTGATAGTAATGACTTAAAGTTATAAAATAGTTATCGCCTAATTCTTCAAGCAAAGAAATTCTGATTGATATGTTTACTTAATAAAAAATTCCATCTTAATATGACTAATAATATAGTCATATACATTGTGATAAATGACTTCAAAGTAACAAAGACAATTTTCTGAACTTATATTTTCCTTTTCTATGTTGTCTCATGTCGTTGTTGTCGTTGTCTCCACCCCCTCCTCCTTCTCCTCCTCTTCCTCCAACTTCTCCTCCTCTCTTCTTTGATTTTTGCTTGTTCAATTTTTATTTTGTATTATTTATTGTGGAATGAATCTGACTTAATTTTTCTATGTACATATGTGAATACACCACAGAGAATCTCACTATCATGTACATCCACAAGAATGAGGTCCTAATTAGAATAATATAAATTCCATGCTTGTATAGTTACATAAAATTGGATTCTACTACCATATGTGCTTCTAAGGTCCATTGGAAGCATTCGGGAGCTGTAAGAAATCCTAATGTCTAGGTCATGTGCTGATTAATTATCACAATGTCTGGGGGTGAAAACTGGGTTCCAGGATTTCAAGTGATTCTAGTGCAACCAATGCTAGAAACTTATGATTTTATAAGTTTATTAGCCTGGCTTTCTGATTAACAGTCATATGAGAACATGGAAAAGATGCAGTGAAACTAGAGAAGGGCCAAGCAAGGATAAGCAACTGAGGATCTGTCTCTCAATGATTGGGCCTTAATCAATCATCATGTTAACCACATCAACCTTGTGCCCACGATCTACCATCTACCACAGGAGGAGAAATATTCACAAAAGTATGAGATGAATACTGACACACCATTTAATTAACCTAGGCTAGGCTCAACCATATGGAAAAAGAAATATGAACCCTGCTAGAATGAAATGGCAATAATGTATAACATCAGAAATAACAGTGTCAAGGTTTTGAGGTAGACTGAGAGACTCAATTAGTTTCTAGCCACTTTTTTTCCCCCTTGGATGTACATATCCAAAGGCTGTGCTCATTTCCACCTAAGGGCATTTCATGATCTCACTCTCCACATCTAGAAAGCTTTTTCTCCTCTGCTACACCATCAAGATCATTATGGTCAACAAGACCCGGGGTTTCACTCTGCATTTGTTATCATACAGACTGTGAGGCGCATGCTCTTGAATCTTTCTTGTAGTTCAAGCTTGTCTTCATTTCTCTGTGCACCCTGAGCTTTAACATCTTTCACAGCTTGTGGATCTCTGGGCTTTGGTTAGCATAGTGTTGACTATTCTTTTGAAGACCATCAATAACCTCATTGGCTATCTTCCATTAAAGATGTGTTACCTGGAGTACACACTTAACCTTGAAGAGTGTAAAAGAATAATAAATATTTAAAAAACAAAAATAAACACAACTCCCCCCAGACTGTGTTAATCACTAGAGCTTATTTTCCCTCTCATCAATATGACTGTCTCAGTCCAACTACAAGAGCAATAAACCCTGGAAATATTACCAACGGTGTGAGTAGCACATTACTCCTGAACCCTGCTAAGTCTTTCAGAGCGGGCCTTTCAGAGTTGGCTTTTAGTAGAGACAAGATTGAATTCCTGTCACTACAGAGACTGGTAGGATGAACACATAGAATAGGGACATGATAGATGCTGGCTGAATTGAATTGAATTCTCTAGTTTTAGAGAAATTCCATCATCCGAAGAGAATATAGTTAATTCTCAGATGACAAGAAGCATTGCTTGCAAGTTCCTACTGTCAGATTTAAGTAGAGTGCATTCAAATACTTATTTGCTGATACAGTTAATGATCTGTTTTATTTTATTCCATTTTCCTATGGAGGTGAACGGGGCTGATTCTAGATAGAATCTAAATTCAGAAAACCATGTCTTTGTGTCTCCCCTTTGTGGCCTGATACTTGTCCCTTGGTTGTCCCCTCCCCTCATTTCTGTCTCAGTCCTGTTCTGCCTGCACAATTGCTAAGCTCCAGGCATTTCATGACTTTTCCTTACTTTTATCAAAATATATAACTGTACAGGTCTGGTCTGAAGCCCCACTCTCCTCAGGCCATTCTTACTACTTCTTTGAAATTGGTTAATAATATAAATAGTAGACACATCATTTGTTTACTAAAACCAAATAACAGGGTAATGTGTTCTTGGGAAAGGTTAAAACCTCAGCCTCCTTTCCTTCTGGTTATTCAAGGACATTTAATTATTATCTTCATGAGACTGTACCTTTGCATAAACTCAAAAGAGTGATTTTTATAATGAGACTTTTGAGCCAGAAATAAGGGAAGATGCTGGTCTGTTTAAAGAAAGGGAAAACAAACAGAGAGAACCAGTTACTTGTTGAGTACTTAGTCTGGGCTAGACATTTTGCTGCAAGCCACTTATACATGATTTTTTAAAATCCTCATACAAGCCCTGGGAAACAAGTCCTGATTTTATATACAAGGAAACTGAGGCTCAGGGGAGGTTAAGGAAACTCAAGGGAAGAGACAGGGGAGCAAACAGTGGAGCTGGAGGCTGCCTTCTCCTCAGTGTGTCCTACAGAAGAACCCTTTTCCAGGTTTCAAATCTGGCCTAACTCTTGCAGTAAGAGAGCAGACACCTAAGCCGAGTCCCCATCGTCCCGTAATCAGGATCTGCTGGCATACGTGGGGCTCCCATTCTGGAGCCTTTACCTGCCCTTGTGTAGGGCTGGGCACCGACTCAGCCTCCTCTGCCCCATGCATAGCTCTGGAGGTGGTGGAGCATGGGGAGGGTGAGGGGAAGATGCTATCGGGCATCCTGCTCTGTCTGGTGTGAAAGGACAGGGAAGCTTCCTGTGCATTATTTTAGCGACAATGAAGATCAATTCAAAGAAAGGCACTGACCTGTCTGTACTTGAGACAAGCAAGAGGTTCCTTTCCATCCAAAAAGGGTGATGCAGTGCCCAAGAGGGGGTGAAAGGCAGGGATCTTGAACCCTTGAACTAAGGCACAGTGAGAAATTCATCAAGGACCACCTGGAGGCAGAAAGTCTCATCTTACAACCCCCATTTAGAAATAATGTCCCTTCTGTCCTAATGCCTGCACTTACAGAGAAGTGGACTTCTCTGCACCCCACCACCAGCTCCTTGTGCCTTCAATGAGTAGCAGAAGTACCTGGACGGGAAGCAGGGGGGAGACACGGGGGGAGAGAGAAGAGGTGATCTCTCTCCTCCTACCCCATTTCCCTCTGAGACTGCCTGGAACTTTGCCCAGGCTCAGAGAAGCCCTGAGGACAGCGAAACCCTAGAAACTGAAGATTATGGAAAGGGGCAGTGATCTTGTAATTCTGTAAGTTTTCTTCTCCCTGTTCTCCTCGTCTCATCTTCCTCAAACAGGTGGGAGGCATGGGTTTGGAAAACAACGCTGGTAGCACTATTAGAAACAAAGCTGGAGACAATCATGAAAAAAATCAGAATATTTCTAGAGTCGAATGTCGGTGTAATGTCATACCAGAAGTTAAAGTATCAGGTTCCGAGGGAATTGATGTAGTTTCTAGGTGTTATTTGGGACAGGTGTCTTTTTGTGTTCCTCACCCAGAGTGGCTCCCTTTTCTCTGTTTCCCAGATGCCCCCCCCCCCCAATGATGGAACTCTGGCTCCACGCCCAGATCCCCGGGATGCATTTCTTCTCCCTTCTCCGATCCCTAACCTCGGCTCAGTGTCATCACAGCTGTTCTGAATCTGCCAAGTACTGCTGCCCGCTGTGTCTGCCCTCTGTGTCTGGTTGGCTTCTCTCATTATTTTCTGTGCTGCGGTTGTTTCCGGATTTGTTTTGGACGTGGGCGAATCCCCAAACCCCGGTGACACCTAAATCCAGGTGAAGGCCGCAAAGCCTTTGAGGCTTCCCACACACTCTCATTAGGGCTCCTGTGCGTCCTGCTCTCTCAGTCCTGTTGCTCCTGTTCAGTCCTCCTCCTGCTGGAGCATCACTAGGATCAGGCCTGACCAATTAGCCATTACTGAGGAAGGAGTGATACCCGTGATGCTGCTGTCAGCTGCACAGCACTTGCAGCCTTTAGGGGTTTGTGTGTCTAAGCAAGCACTACAGGATCGGTGTGGCAGGACAGTAAACCACTGCGTTCGTTCTCTATAATTCCATTCCCTGGAATCCTCCCCAAGCACCCAAGCAAGTAACCAGCTTTTTCTTTCTTTCTCCTTTTATTTTATTGTATTTTTTTTGCAAGCAGCAAACATTGCTGGAAGTTTCTGCTAGCTTTTGAAGTTCAGTTTGGTCCTTAAAGATGAACCTGCTGATGTGCTAGGTGTTCCGAGAGGAAGGACCTTTCAAGGGTCCTAAGGGGGAAGATACTGGCAAAGAGATTTCTGTATAGTTGGAGTGTTGGTGGGGTCTATGGCTCATTCCAAGGTGGTGTCCTTGGACTGGGGACAGCACCTCAAAGACTCGTGAGTTTCTAACCAACCAGAAGCAGTAGGGCCTTGATGAGGAAATCCATTGTGTTGGGAGACGGAGCATTTCTGACAACCACAGTGGACCAGCTACTGGAGAAAACTCCTGAATATGTTTGCATCATATGAAAATGATGATGATGAGTGTGATCAGTACTTACTGTGCAATAAAGTGCCAGACATTATTCTAAGAATCTGGTATATGTCAACTCATTTAAGTGCTCCCAAACCCTATAGGGTACTTACTATCCTTATCTTTATTAGTCATCAGAGAAGTTAATTACCAACGTCTCATACTAGTAAGTGGCAGCACCGGGATGTAAATGTAGGCAGTCTGGTTCTGGAACCTTCAGAGAATCCATTTGTGACTTCTCTAAGTGAAACATGGAGACCTTTATATGACCTTGGGTTGGAGATGGCAGCGGATGGGAAGAACCCAAACCCCAGCATGATCAGCACTGAATTCCCCACCACCGGGTAGGATGGAGATTGTGCTTTATTTAGGTTCTTAGAAAGGAAATAAAGAAATGTGATTTTTCTTTTGTATTCCTGGTTTGTGGATCAAGATTTAAACCTTTTCAAAATTACTGATTTTCTAAATATCAGCATTACCACCAACAAAAACAAGGGGGGGAATTGACTTCAGATGGCATGATTAATTGAATCTTGTATGTTTTGTTCTCCCTCCAGGTCAGAGTGCCTACTGACTCCCTCTAGCTGTGGCTCTCTAAAGAGACTTCTCCCACTGGGACCCAGCGGGGCAAACGCAGCAAGATGGGAAGGGAGCTGTGCTTGAAAAGATGGCTGCCATGGTAACCTCATGAACGAGGGCCAGCAACTCCAGGTCAGGTGGGTGGGCTTTTGTAGACACACATATAAATGCATATTCATTGATTAAACCACTTCCCAGTGTTTTTCGTATTTGAAGTCTATGATTATACTAAAACAAAACCAAACACAAAATGACTTTGGAAGAAAATTTCTCCTTCTTTGTCACCAGTGGAGGCCATGGTTTAGACAGTAGTTCTCATGGAGAAATGAAAGAGGGGGAATAATTCAGACACTCCAGGGAGCTGTGAATTCGAGAAGATTGTGAGCTGTGGGATAAGCCTTCATGGAGAGTTGGTGGCTAGAGGAGGAGCAAAAGGTTGGCAGTCACTCTGGGTTTTCTTGCAGTTCTTTGAATAGGCTTGACTTTTTCTTACCTCTGGATCTTTGAACCTGCCGTGCCTTTGTCTAGAAAGTTCTTTCTCTGTTTTCTCATAGGGGTCTCCTTCTCGCCCTTCATGTATCAGGCAGCCTTTCCTGACTGCTCTTTCTAAAACAGACCTGCTGTCCCTGCCCTACCTCTGGGCAGCTGCTTGTCCCCTCATAGGGCTATCATAATCCTAAATGGCTTATCTGCTCACTTCTTTTTCAGGTAGCTTGTTTATTGGAGCTGTGCTGCTCCCAGTCCTGCCAAAGCATAAGTTCCACGACAGTAGACTGCTTTCTTCACCCCAGGCCTCACCATGGTGCTTTCTAAAGAAAATATTTTTGATTAAAATTTGTTGAGTTAATATGTAAATTGAACTCCTAAGAGTCAAGCTGAGATGTGATCCTCTTTTCTTCATTGACCTTGAAGAAAACACCACTGCCTTTATATTTACTTTGTATCTTCATATGATTCTTTTCATTTCATTATCTCAGTTTGGCTGGGCCCTGGGTTTTCTCTGTAGATGACTGCTTGTTCCTCATCAACCTAATTCTGTGCCACAGCTTTTGTCTCTGGTTCATGCTATTTGACCAGATCTCTCCCGAGTTCTGCTGCTTGCTTTCTTAGCAACAGTTCCTGTCATTGTCACTGACTTGACTGGGTTAAATTTGCATAGCAAATCAATTCAAATTAAGCAAAAAATAGTTTAATTAAACAAAATAAGCTACACTTCCATAAAAGAAAAAAAACAAGAAATAACTTAGCATAATTTTCTATCAGTAGCTCATCATAGTTGCACACATTTTTAAAAAATGCATGGATTAGTTTTTCAATGCCATACTCAAATTGTAAGCCTTCACAAATCTACCTTATTATGAGCAGCTTTTAGACATTTTCATAGGATAAAACATCTACATTCACATCATATTCTCCAAGGAATTCAGAGTTCCCCAAATCCTTGAGTCAACTTATAGATGAGAAATATGCTTAAAATGACCTTATTAAACCTCACCACTAGCACACCCAGTAGCTTGGGAGGCTGAGGCAGGAGGATGGCAAGTTCAAAATCAGCCTTAGAAATTTAGTGAGACCCTAAGCAACTTAGTGACACCATGTCCTAAAATAAAAAAAAATAAAATAAAATAAAAAGGACTGGGGATGTGTGGCTCAGTGGCTAAGCACCCCTGGATCTAATTCCTGATTGATAAAACAAAACAAAACAAAAATCCCCTCACCACTAGTTGGAAACCAAAACAGTGAAATTAGGAGAGGATTCTTATTAGGAATCCATGACTTTCTCTGGAAAGACTAAACTCTTCATCAATAAATACCTGCCCTTTATTCTTCACAAGGGATTTGGAATTCTGAACTTTAGCCAAAAGAGGGGAAAAAAAAACCTTCCCAAGGATCACAATCTCTTCCACTTTCTGATACCAAAATGTTTGCATTTTTCTCTCTGAACTGAAGTCATATAATCTGCCTGTCACCTAGACTCTGAGCTCTTTCAACACCCTCTGCCTCAAGCAAGAATAGAGCCATCCTCAGAAATCCCCTCTTTTCTTAGTTGGTGTCCCTTCTGTGCATCAGATGGAGGCTTTACATCAAGTCTTGGAGGAGCAGGTGGGAGGAGCAGCTGGTATGTGAAGTGAGCAGCCTGCCGAAGTGCAATTGGGAAAAGTGTGTGTGTGTGTGTGTGTGTGTGTGTGTGTGTGTGCGCGCGCGCGTGTGTGTGCGAAAAGAGAGCAAATGCCACAACATGAAAATTCACCCAAGGAATTGTAAACCTTACGGTCTGTTCTCCACAGCTAGCAGGATAGTACATGTGCCAGGTAAAAAGTCAGAGGGGCCCTAAACAGCATGAAAATCAGAACCGCAGAATTTTGGATTCATATACGAAGCAATTTACAATGAATTTCAATGTCCCGTTGTACCATGACTTTTTTTTTTTTCATTGTTTCTTTTGGTTATAATTCCATTTACATGTTTAATTTCTTCCAGGAGTAAATTTTGTCCTGTATTCTACCTGAATGACTCTTTAAACATGCGGTTTTAAGAGTCAGGTTCTGTTACAGGCTCTGGAGATAGATAGCTGGGAGCAAGAGAAGGAATCTGTTCTCATGGAATTTGCTGATTTTCTTTAAGTGAAAGAAGGAATACTATTTTGGAATTGTGGTAAACATTGCATTTATTCCATAAAATAAGCATCGTCCCTTTATTTCAACTTTCACTTATTAATAAATTACTATAACATTTGATCTGCTTTTGCAGTCACACATTTTATGGTGTTGTCTAATTTAAATCTTTTAACTTTTTATCTGGACTATCACCTGAGACTGAAAGCCTAAATATCTTTTTTAAACATTTGTTATCCTAGGATGATTCAAACATTTGTGTCATCTTAGATTTTAAACTATAACGTTTTATTTTTTTCATTGTGTGATCATTTCCCTTTTCTTCTATTTTAATTAAGCTTAATCAAATGATTTGAATAGGGATTATGGAAACATATTCATTTATGAATTCATAGAATTCATAGTTGTGAATCCTAAGTCTCCTGTCTTAGTTCCTTTTCTGTTGCTGTAACAGAATACCTGAGACTGGGTAATTTACAATAAACAAGAGATTTATTGGCTCAAGGTTCTGGAGGGTAGGAAAACAGACAGCCATAGTGCTGCCATCTGGGAGAGGGCCTTTGTGCTAAATCACCCCATGGCAGAAGGCTGAAGGGCCTAGGAAGACAGAGTAACAGGGGGCCAAATTCACTTTGATAGCAACATACTCTC
Organism: Ictidomys tridecemlineatus; assembly: GCF_052094955.1. Classification (NCBI taxonomy): domain Eukaryota; kingdom Metazoa; phylum Chordata; class Mammalia; order Rodentia; family Sciuridae; genus Ictidomys; species Ictidomys tridecemlineatus. Next base: position 125,068,037 of record NC_135485.1, read on the forward strand.
CAGATAACTGACCGACTCAAAGTAGGAAATACTACCTCTTAGTAACTTTAATTCATTATTTCTCATTTTGAGTGATGCTAACATCTTTTCATATGTTTTAAGAGTTATTCAAATTTCCTTTTTATAAAAACATATCTTAAAACAACACACATTTATTATACTGCAGTTTTGGAGGTCAGAGTCTTTTTTTTTTTTTCACATTTCCCTTTCTGTTAACTGTGCATAATCATCATCAGCTTTTCTTAGAGGGTTCTCAGACAGTCAATAACCCATAGGGCTTGTAGAATTCAACCCTAGTCTAATGCAAAATATGTTGCAAATGTTTTACCAGTTTGACTTTTTCTTTTAATTTTGTTATGATATTTTAGTTTTCATGTGGTTAAAATTTATCAAGTTTTTATTTTATGTTGCCTAGGATTTTTCCATGTTTAGAAAGGCCTTCTTACTTCAATATTATAAAAAGCATCTTCGTATGTTTTCCTTTTCTGTGCTTATAGTGACTTTCTTTCTTTCTTTCTTTCTTTCTTTCTTTCTTTCTTTCTTTCTTTCTTTCTTTCTTTCTTTCTTTCTTTCTTTCTTTCCTTCCTTCCTTCCTTCCTTCCTTCCTTCCTTCCTTCCTTCCTTCCTTCTTTCTTTCTTTCTTTCTTTCTTTCTTTCTTTCCTGGGGATTGAACTCAGGGGTGCTTAACCACTGAGCCTCATCCCCAGTCCTTTTTTATATTTTATTTAGAGACAGGGTCTCACTGAGTTGCTTAGCACCTCACTTTTGCTGAGGCTGGCTTTGAACTCGTGATCCATCTTTGTCAGTCTCCCAAGCCACTGGGATTACAGGCGTGCACCACTGTGCTTGGCTCATAGTTTTGTTTTTAACATTTGAATATTTAAGACTTCTGGAATTACTTTGGTGTAAAATACGATACTAGGACACAGAGAACTGTTTTTGTTAGGCGAATTTCAGCTGGGAATAATAAAAAAAAAACATACAGCAATGATGTAGTAAACAAAACTCAAGTTTGTATTTTTCTCTCATGAAGGTCTAGAACTTGCAAAATATTCCATGATGAGGACTCCTGCTCTTTCCATCTCATTGCTTTCCTCTGAGAACCTTAAATGCCAAGGTCACTTTCTGGTCCGTGATGGCTATCAGAGCTCCAGTCAAAATGTGAAGATTCCAGCCATTAGGAAGGGGGAAGAGATGAAGAAAAGCACATCCTTTCCTTGTAAGGACATTTCTTGGAAGTGTTCATACCAATTCTTACACATCCTGCTCACAAGCGCTTAAGTCATAAGGCTACAGTGAATTGCAAGGGAAGCCAGGAAGTGAATCTGTTCATTACATTAGATTTTGCTCTGTTTCTATGGTTTAGAAAACTCACCAATAACCTGCTTTTGCACATTTCTCTTAATAATTTGGATGTTTTTCATTTTGTTCAACTGGTTACTTTTTACTATAATTTTATTAATTACTCTTAATTACAATTTCTTTAGGAAATAGCTCTTGAGTCCATATGATAAGCAATGACCAAATGGGTATACTTCCACTTCCTCTTACAACACTTACCCAACCGTTTTGTCTTTTGTTGTTTATATTCTGTGTTTACCTTCAGGTGTATTACACATCATTGTGATGGTCCTTTTATCCACAGTTTCACTATTTGAAGCTTCACTATCTATAGTTTCACTTTCTTTTAGTTGCTCACAATCTATTGTGATTTGGAAAAAAAAATTAAATGGAAAATTCTAGAAATAAACAACTTACAACTTTTTAATGGTGTGGTGTTCTCACAGGGTCCTTCATCCCACCTGGGATGTGAATCATGCCTTTGTCCAGCACATCCAAGCTGTCTGTGCTACCTGCCCATTAGACACTTAATAACTATCTTGCTTATCAGATCCACTGTCACCGTGCCTATGTTCAAGTGACCTTTTACTTAATAATGGTCCAAAAGTGCAAGAGTAGTAATGCTGGTGGTTTACATACGCCAAAGAGAAGCCGTACAGTGCTTCCTTTAAGTGAAAAGGATGAATGTTCTAAAGTTAATGAGGAAAGAAAAAAAAAAAGTCTTATGCTGAAGTTGCTAAGCCTAACGAATCTTCTATTCATGAAATTGTGAAGGAAAAAGAAATGCATGTGTTTTGCTGTAACGCCTCCAACTGCAAATGTTACCACCGCAGTGCTGTGTGTTTGGTTAAGATGGAAAAGGCATTAAATTTGTGGCTGGAAGATAGGAACAGAAAACATGTTCTGATTGGTGACAACATATACTACCACGTGTATGGGGTTCAATACTAAACTTTTCTAAACTCTTGTGTCTTTGCTTTGAATTCTTTTTAAAAATTTTTTATAGAAGTGTTCATTGCTTCCTTGATATTTTATTGATGCCCATGGGGAGTTTTGGTCACAATTTTCATTGGCCCTGTGCTGCACTTATCTGGTGAACTCTGTGTGTTATATCTTTTCTCTGTTACTCCCGTCCCCATTTTTATCCCAATTTAAAGCTTAGTATAGATCTGGTGGGGGTACATTTTAAATTATAAATCATGCTTGAATAGGTAAGTTCTTCTTGCACCAGCTATTTGGGATTTGGATTTGCACTGTGGAGGAGCTGGACCTGGGTTTTAGAATTGCAGGCTTGCAAAGATGACTTATCTTTGAGATAACTCAAAACTGCCTCCTGTGTTGTTCTCTGTCAGGGAAGCTCCTAAACATATGCTTGTGAATTTTGTACTTCAAAGTTGCCCACTTAGTTTGAAGAGCTGTGCTCCATTCGATTTATCTATTTCCCTGCAGGTACTATTTTTCCCCCTTTGGGGATTTAAAACAATTATTTGTTCTTTTTAGATACATATGACAATAGAGTATATTTTGACATATTATACATACATGGAGTGTGACTTCCCAGTCTTGTGGGTGTGCATGATGTGGAGTTACACTGGTTGTATTCATATATGAACTTAGGAAGGTGATGTCCTATACATTCTACTATCTTTCCTATTCCCTCTCCTTCCTTTCCCTTCCCTTTCCTTTGTCTAATCCAATGAACTTCTGTTTTTCCCTCCCCACTCTTATTGTGTGTTAGTATCTGCATGTCAGAGAGAACATTCAGCCTTTTTTTTGGGGGGGGGATTGGTTTATTTCATTTAACATTATAGTCTCCAGTTCTATCCATTTACCAGCCATAATTTCATTCTTCCTTTTAGCAGAGTAATAGTAACATTGTGTATATGTATCATATTTTCTTTATCCATTCATTTGTTGATGGGCTCCTAGTTTGGTTCCATAGTTTGGCTATTGTTCATTGAGCTGCTAAAAACATTGATGTGGCCACATGATTGTGTGCCGTTTTTAAGTCTTTTGGGTATATGCTGAGGAGTGGGATAACTGGGTCAAATGGTGGTCCCATTCCAGGTTTTCTGAGAAATCTCCATACTGCTTTCCAGAGTATGGAGATATTTTCCTCTGCCCATTCTGCTGTTTGACCAGGGAATTCGACATTTGAAAGAGGCAAAGAAGAATATTAGAAATAAGGCTCTGGAGCCAGACTGCCTGATTGCTTTACTGCTTTATTAACTTGCTGTGTGATCTTGGGCAAGTTTCATAACTTTTCTGTGTCTCACTTTCCATATTGGTGAAAGGACATATAATACTACTTATCTTATAGGGTCACTTAAGTGAATATAAAAATGTAGTAAAGAGCTTAGAAGAGGACCAGGCAAAGAGGGAAAAGCCATGTGTAATGTTATTTAAAAACTAGAGCTACAGAATGAATTTTCTATTTTAGGTTTGCTGCTCCCACTCACTCTCTGGGCTTCTTCCTGTTCTGCAATGTTTGGGAAACATTTTGCATTTTGGTTGAGAAGTAATTTGGACGTTTTTCTCTAGCTCGTCTGGACTGACAATCTCCAGCTGTGTTGCTAAGCTGGTCTGTGGATGCTCATGGAGTTGTCTGTAAAAGAGAGCAATTCAACCCTCTGATGATTTTGAACCTCTTCAGAAGTTCAAGGTCTCTTCCTTTGCCCATTTGCTTCCTCTCTCAGGCATTCTCTTCACAATCAAGTTCACGTCCTTATTAACACAGTTATGAACTATGGTTAACGGATCTCATTTGATAGAAAAAACATTTCATCTGAATGTTAAAAAAATTTAGAAACAAATGTTGTCACACAAAACATGGACATAAACTAAAAGGTTAAGAGTTGTAATTTCCTCTTAGTAGGAAGATGGTATTTTAATTTTGATTTTGCTTATCTATATTTTCTAGCTTTCTGTAATGTACACATATAGCTTTTGTTAAGAACGTGGATCAGCTCAAAATTATGGCAGTTGTGATATTACTGTCCTATCCCTCCCCTCCCGCTCCCCCAACAAAAAAGCTACATAGTGTGAACTTGATCCTGAGAGAGAGAAACCTAAAAATTCTCTTTCTTTTTGTTCCCTGGTGATGGGTTATTGAACCCAAAACATGTACTTTGCTCCTTTGCCCTATTATCCAACTCCCCAAGGTGTTTTAAAAGGGCTTTCGTTTAGATGCAGAATAACACACACACAAATTTTTCTCATAAATGTTTTTTTCCCCTTAAATTAGTTAAATATATATGTCTGGAAGGTGAAGAAGGACGAGAATTTTTTTGGTAGCATTATCAGATAAATTGTTCTTCTGTATTGCCATAAATAATTCGAATGCTTGTGTATTGGAGATTTGTCTTTATTGGGTGATGTATGACAAATGAGCTATTCCTGATAAAATAATTTTACCTAAGGAGGAAGAGGGTTCAAAATGAATTTTGTTATGACACATTTCATAGTGGATCTGAGACAGATAATGACAGGGACTTTGAATGCCAGGTTTCAGGTTCTTGATGGAAATATTTCATAAGGGCCGTTCAGTCATTGGAAATGGTTGATTAAGGGGGGTTATATGATTAAAGCAGCCGAGGTATACTTTTCTTCTGTAATTATTTGATTCTGATGTGCCCAGAGCCAAACTATCTTTGTAACATGGTGTTCTGGTTTAGATTTAAGGTGTCCCCCAAATCTCATGTATGAGACAATGCAAGGATTTTCAGAGGTGAGATGATTGGATTAAGAAAGATGTGACTTAGTAAGTGGGTTAATCTGGATTAACTGGGTAGTAACTGGAGGCAGGTAGGATGTGGCTGGAGGAGGTAGGTCACTAGGGGTGTGCCTTTGAGGTTTATGATTTGTCCCTGGGGAGTAGAGCTCTCTCTGCTTCCTGGCTCTTATGCCCGCCCAGAGCTACTTTTATCTTCCAGAACTTTCTGCCATGTTCTGCCTCATCTTGGGTCCAGAGCTATGGAGTTGGCTGACCATGGACTGAACTTCTGAAACCATGAGCCCCAAATATACTCCTGCTCCACATTCTTGTCAGGTGTATTGGTTATAGTGATACAAGAGCCGACTCAAACACACAGGTGCCTATTAAGAAATTGAATGCATGATATTAATTAACAGTGAAAATTCCACTGGGCCCAGATAAATGTAAGCTTGAAAAATTTTTAAATTGTTTGAGGACTATAATATTGCATATGATTCAAACTTAAAACAGATAAAAATAGTAGTGGTTGCTATTCTAATCATGATCCATTGAATCCATCTGGAAGAATTATGGTTCGGGGGGGAAAAAGGAATTTTGAAACAGATCAATATGTAAATGTTAACTTTGTCATCTTACTAATTCTATGATTTGGGAAAAATTACCTAGTCTTTGTTTCAGTTTCTTTTAAAATGAGGAAAGTGTTTTGATGCTATTATAATGGGATTGTTTTATTGATTTCCTTTTGAATAAATTGTAATTATTATAAAGAAATGCAAACAAATTTTTAATATTGATTTTGCATCCTGCAATTTTACTGAATTCATTTGTTATTTTTAATAGTCTCTTTGGGTAGAATCTAGGGTTTTCTCACATAGGATCATAACATCTGTAAACATGGATAATTTTGCTCTTTCCTATTCTAATGCTTTTTATTTCTTATCTGATTTCTGAAGCCAATAGTTTTAGCATCCTGTTGAATAGAAGTGGTGAGAGTTGTCCTGCTTGCCTTGTACTGTATCATTGAGAAAAAGATTTTGGTTCCCCCCATGGATTATGACATTAGCTATGGACTTCTCATGAACATTTTTTTTGTGTGTGTGTGTGTTGAGGAAATTTCCTTTTATACCTATTCTGTTAAGTTTTTGTCATGAAATATAGGTGAATTTTGCTTTCCCTACATCTACAGAGATGATCATATGGTTTAAAAAATTTATCTTTTAACTGACAGAAAAACATAAAAATTACACATATTAATGGAGTACCTTGTGATATTTTGATACATGTATATATTGTGTAATTTTCATATCAGGTTAAATGTATCCATCTCCCCCAACATTTATCATTTCTTTTTGGTACTGGGGATTGAACTCGAGGGCCTTTGACCACTGAGCCACATCCCCAGTTCTATTTTGTATTTTATTTAGAGACAGGATCTCACTGAATTGCTTAGTATCTTGCTTTTGCTGAGGCTGGTTTTTTAAGATCCTCCTTCTTCAGTCTCCTGAGCTGCTGGGATTATAGGCATATGCCACCAATCTCAGCAACATTTATCCTTTCTTTATGGTGAAACACTTCTTCAAATTACTTCTTCTAGTTTTTGAAAATATACAGTATATTATTATTATGTACAGTCACCTCACTGGGCAATTGCACATCAGAACTTTTTACTTCTCTCTCACTATAATGTAGCATCCATTGATCAATCTTTTCTCCATCTCTCCCCTTGTTCTACTCTCTGTCCTGCTGTCAATTTCTATGAGATCAACTTTTTTGACTTCCACATGTGGGTGAGATCCTGTAGCACTTGTCTTTCTGTGTCTGGCTTACTTCACTTAACATAATGATCTCCAGGTCCATCCAAAAAGTAAATGTTAACTTTGTCATTTTCACTCTTTTTTTAATGGCCAAATAGTATTCCATTGCAAATATGTACCACATTTTATCCATTCATTAGTTTATGGACACTCAGGTTATTTCCATTTCTTGGCTATGTGAACAGTGCTGCAATGAACATTGATATGCAGATGTCTCTACAATATAGAAAACTGATTTCATATCTTTTGGATATGCACCCAGTACCACGAATGCTGGATCATATAGTAATTCTATGGTTATGTTTTTTGAGGAACCTCCGTATTGCTTTCCATAATGGCTATACTAACTTATATTCCCACCAATGGTTACAAGGATTCCCTTTTCTCCATATCCTTGCCAACACTTGTATCTTTAACCTTCTTGATAGTAGTCATTTTTACTGGGTTGAGATGATATCTCATGGTGTTGATTTGATTTACAATTTTTAGATGATTAGTGATATTGAGCATTTTTTCATAAACCTGTTAACCCTTTGTAAGTCTTCTTTTGAGAAATGTCTATTTAGGTCTATAGCCCATATTTTAATTAGGTTACTTTTTTATTATTGAGTTTTTTGAGTTCTTCATATGTTCTAGATATCAATTGTCAGATAAAGAATTTGAAAATATTTTTTTCTCATTTTGTAGGCTGAGCATGTGGTTTTCATCTTTTCTGTTAATGTGATACATCACATCAATTGATTTGTGTGTAAGCCAACTTTATATTCCAGGGATACATCTCACTTGGTCATGGAGAACACCTCAAAATTCATGTCCTCTCACATATGAGTATACTCATTCCATTCCAATAGCCTCCAAAGTCTTAATTCATTCAAGCATTGACAAAGTCTCATTTGCGTATATAAATTAGATAGGTGAGACTCCAGGTGTAGTTCATTCCGAGGCAAACTGCTCTCCAGCCTGTGGAATCAAACAGGTCACATGGTTACAAAGACAATGGTGAGATGAGCATGGGGTAGACAGTCCCATTTCAAACGGGCAGTATTAGTCCAGAAGAAAAGGGTTAGAGCGCCCAAGTAAGTCCAAACTCCAACAAGGCAGAACATATGTAAGGACTGAGAATCATCTCTTTGACTCCATGTCCTGATTTCCATACACACTGGGGTGGGGTTGGGGTCTCCAAGGCTCTAGAAGACCCTGCCCTCATGGCTTTGCTGGTGTCCACAGCCTGTGCCACAGTTCTCACTTGTCAGAGTTCTCCTTGGTTGCCTGCAGCTCTGTCAGCATGCGTGCTGTGGCAGTGCTGGTGGGGGTCCTGTTTCACTAGGCATTGCCTTTGTGGGGCTTTCTGTGATGTCCCTAACAACATGTCCCTGCTAGGAATTGCCCTAGTGGTTGCTCTTGCAGCCTTATTTGAAGTCTAGGTGGAGGCAGAGGTGCCTTCTCAGTGTGTGCACTTATACTCCTGCAAACTTGGTATCACACAGATGCCGCCAAGTTTTATGGTATGTGGCTCCCCCCATGGGGGCGTGGCTTGAGCTGCACCTGGGCACTCTTGAGCCACGGCTGGGGTAGCAAAGGAGCACTGGAAAGTTAGGGGGTGAGCCCCAAGACCCCACAGGAGCACTGGGTGCTTCCCTTGGAGCCAGGGTAACACAGCTGTCTCAGAAATGTCTCCAGAGTCGTTCCTTCACTGTCCTGATGAACAGTACTTGGCTTCTGCTCTCCATACTAATACCATCGTCGCAGGGAAGGTTGGCCCTGCTCTTGCTTTTTTCCCCTCCCTAACATGTATTTATATTGATTATATAACCAGGTTGAGAATTTTCCAATCATTTGATTATAAATTCCATCTTTTTTTTTTTAAAGAGAATGAGAGAGGAGAGAAAGAGAATTTTTAATATTTATTTTTTAGTTCTCGGCGGACACAACATCTTTGTTTGTATGTGGTGCTGAGGATCGAACCCGGGCTGCACGCATGCCAGGCGAGCGCGCTGCCGCTTGAGCCACATCCTCAGCCCCTAAATTCCATCTTTAACTCGTTTTTCTCTTCTCACACTTTAAGCAGTTAAAATGCAGTACCCTTGGCACTTTGCTTAGGTATTTTTTTTTCAGCTGAATGTCCTTGTTGACTCCTCTTTATTCCACCTTCCACAAAGCAACAGGACATGGACACCATTAAGCCAAATTCTTTGCCACTTTGTAACAAAGAAGTCTCCCGCCCCACCAGTTTCCAATAAAATATTCCTCATTTCCATCCAAGACTTTGTCAGAATGGCCATTACTGTCCATATTTCTGCTAAGATGCTGTTAATGACTACGACAGAATTAGAAGTTGCTTTTGTTAAAAGCACCGACTCTTCATTTGGGCCTGCAGTTGCCCAGACATAACTAAAAAACAGGATAAAGGGTTAGCATCTCTGCCTTCATTTGTATCTGTCCCTCTGCCTCAAGTTTTGGGTCAAATTCTTGCTAATTCTTAATATAGGCATATTATCGTTTAAGGAGTGTTCCTCTAAAAATTGGTTATGCAAGGTTTATTAGACCCAAATTGATCTAACCTGTCTTGTCCCCCTTCAAGTCTGGGACACCAAGTAAGAGTAACTAAGTAAGGCGTTTTCAAGATTTGCAGGGACATTTCAACTGCCAGATTTTACAACTCCTGTTCCAGACCCCTGGAGCTGGGTCTAGACGTCTTCAGTCATTTCCCCATACCTTCCAGGAACAGCAGAGCCCAGGTGAGACTGTTCCCCCTAAGTAGAAGCCATCACCTCATGGGAACCAAGTTGCCCCCTTCCAGGATCTGACAGATACATATCCTGAGCAGCAAATGAAGATTTCTCCTCAAACAATAAGGGCTTCTCTGGCATTACCTCGCAGAATCAGAACTGAGATATGGCTGACCAACCACAATTACACGTACCTCTCAGTCCTGACCCCGTTGTTCCTTTACTTAAACCTAAAGCTCATGTCAGCACCCCAAAGACAGGGCCTCGCTGCTTGATCTCACTTTGTCTTTCCAACGTGGCCATATTGATTACACTTCCTTTTCTGCTTTTCACTGTGTTATTCCCTTTGTTTTTTGGGATGAGTAGCTGGACTAGATTTGTTGGGGCCTCCAACATTGGGCCTCTGGCCTAGCATTCTGGTAATATGACCATTTACATATTAAGACCAAAGGTCCTTCTACTGTTCTCTTTTACTGATGCCTAACCAGAATTGCCCTTAACTCTCCATTCATGATAATCAAGGCTTTTTACAGACTGCTCCTCCAAAGTCTTCCAGCCTCTACCTTTACCCAGTTCCAAAGTTGCTTCCATATTTTTAGATATTTGTTATAGCAATAAACCTGTTGCTTGGTACCAATTTCTGTCAGAATTTTTGTGCTGCTATAAAAAAATTCCTGAGACTGTCTAGTTTATAGGAAACATAAATTTATTTTCTCACATTTCTTAATTCTGGGAATCCAAGGTCAAGGCACTGGCAGGTTGGTGTATTGTGAGGACATCTTCCATCAATATCTTCTCATAGTGGCATTCTTACATGGCGGAAGGCAGAAGATCAAGAAGGAAAAACTGTCCCTGAAAGCTCATTTATGAGGGCAGAACTCTCATGACTTAACCATTTCTCCAAAGGTCCTACCTCTTAATTCAACATCAATTTTAGAGGGGACCACATTCAAAACAAAGCATCTGTATACTAAAAATTATAAAACACTGGTGAAAGAAATTGAAGAAATGAATAAATGGAAAGGTATCTTATGTTTATGAATTAAAATAATTAATATTGACAAACTGTTCATACTATTTAAAGTGACATACAGACTCAATGCAATCCCTATCAAAATTCCAATGACATTTTTCACAGAAATAGGAAAAAAAATTCTAAATTTCCATGGAACCATAAAAAATCTGAAAGCAAACTTGAGGAAGAATGAAGTTCAAGGTATCCCACTTTCTGATTTCAAGTTATATTAAAAAACTATACTAATCAAAACAGTTTGGTAACAGACATATGCACCAATGCAGCAGAATTGAGGGCCAGAAACAAACCCAAACACATATGATCAACTAATTTTCAGCAAGAGAACCAAGAATACACAATGGGGAAAGGATAGTCTCTTTAATAAATGGTATTTTGGGAAAACTGGATATCTGCATCGGAAATAATGAAATTGAACCCTTAACTTCCACCATATACAAAAGGCAACTCAAATTAATGCACGGTATGAAAAATTATTTGACATTGGCCTTGGTAATAATATTCTGTTATTTTTGTATGTGTTTGGTGAAAAGATTAAAGATCTACTCTTTTAGCAAATTTCAGTTGCATGAGACATCGTTATTAACTCTAGTCACCAGGTGTACATTAGACATCCAGACAACAAATATATCACACAGGCAACAAAAATGGCAAGGAATGAATGGAAATTAATCAAACTAAAAAGGTTCTGCACAGCAAAAGTCAACAAAATGAAACGGCAACCTCCATACAGATTGGGAGAAAATATTTGCAAACTACATACTTGATGTGGAATCTAAAAAATCTTGTATACACAGATGTGGAGAGTAGAACTGTGAATTCCTGGGAATAGGGAGGTGAGGTAAATGGGAGATGTTGATCAAAGGCAACTTGCAGTTACAAGATAAATAAAGTTTGGATGTTAAAATAGGGAACATTTGACATCCGCAATATTCAACTGCAGGGAGGATTCTTGGAGATATCTCAGAGAGAGCCTCTGAAACAGAGGCGGGAGGGCAACAGGGCTGCTTCAAGGACAGGCTCACTCTGAGTCAGACCCTGTTACTATGACAAAATGCCTGAGTAATTAACTTAAAGGAAGAAAGGGTTTATTCTGGCTCCTGGTCTCAGAGGTTTCAGTTAGCCACATGGCCTTTGGCCCAGTGGTGAGGCACTGGATCATGGTGGGAGCATGTGATAGAGGAAGCCATCACGTCCTGGCAGCCAGGAAGCAGTAGAGAAACAGGAAAGGGCACACAGTGACCTGATTTCCTCCCATGAGGCCCCACCTCTTAAAGGTTCCAATACCTCCCAAAAGTGCCACAGGATGGTGACAAAGCCTTCAACACATAGGCCTTTGGCGGCACCTTTCAGATCCAAGTTATAGCAGATGCTTTGGACCAGAAAGAAAAACTGGCCTAGAATATGAATGTTGAATGGAAAATCCCCAGGACGGGCCCCTTGCTTCACTGATGTGCAATCAAGCGATTTCTTACACAAACAAGTTCTAGGTGAGGACGTGCTCAGCATGAGGAGCAGCAGAGTTTCCTTCCCTCCTTCCAGGGGTGCTAAGGATTCAAAGGGGGACATCTCAGCCTCTGTCCTGAGAGTGGGTCTCCTTGTGACAGGGTGTGAAAATCCCATCAATGTTCTACTTAATTTTTGTCGATTTTTTAAAACATTTTATTGCTTTCTTTTTAAAAAAGTATTATTATTTACCCCTCTTCTTTTTGCGCGGAGTACCATTATTCCTCTGACTACTTGTCATCACAGACCTGGTTCCATTTTCATATTACAAAATTCACCATGAATTCTTACAGTGGTCATTTCAGGATGAAGGGGATTATTGGTAGATTGAACTTATTTTCTTTGTACTTTTCTGTCATCTCCTTCTTCTATACAAGAATTGCGTATTAGTTTTGCAATTAAAGAAGTTGTTACTAAGAAAAAAAAAAATCATCCACTTGCCCTGGGAAGTCCTGATTGTCTTCCTTTAAACATTTAAACTCATACTCAAACATTTTAACATAGAAAACAGAGATCCACCCCCACCTCCTGCTTGCTGAGACATTAATGGGTTGTACTCCCCAGTTTCTTGGGAGGTGAGAGCTGTCTAGAGAGTAGGAGGCAGGGAAGTTACCCAAGGCCAGGCGCGATTTATGCTCAGCAAGATCATTGCTGCATCTGAGGACTCTTCACAGTCCAGGATGTTGAGAGATGCAGAAATCAGTCCAAATGCCACATGAATCTGTGGACTGTGACCCACTAATCACGTCTCCCAAGAGGACCTCTAAATATTTCTTGAGAAGCCAGTTGGTATTAATTAATGTGACTATTTCTTGTCAGCTGCTTTTGACACTTTATAAAATTATTCATTAGCTAGTTATCTCTTTCCACAATTCTCTTTACTGTGTTTGCACTAATTTAATTTGGAATTGTTACAACCATCACCACATTTTCCAGTGTGGCTAAATCGTTAAATCATTAAATCCATGGACCTGTGAAGTTCAAGATGACAGAATATTAGATGTGTATTTGACCATGTTTAATATACCTCCTATGTGCAGCAGATATAACTGATTATGTGTAAGCCTGGCTTTCTCATTTAATCTTGCTTCTCTTAAACCTGTAAGCACCAACTTACCTTAAGATGAATATTAGAGTCTTAAAATGGGTGGTGATGAGTGGGATCCATTCTGAGTAAGGGCCAAGGTTAAAGTTACTTTCCATAGCAATTTCTCCTCTAAGGCTATTTACCTATTTATAGTGAAGAATTTTTAAGTTTTTTTTTCAGTGCTGGGGATTGATAGACTTTAATTTGAATTATGCAAAGAAGTAATAGACTCATCTTTTTATATACATGGTGTTAGGACATAATTAAACCATCTTCAAATATTTGAAGATCCCCAAGAATACTGTGGGCCAATATCCAGGTAGCAAACAGATGAGACATATTAACAGATGTATTGACTTATTCTGTGCCCACATGTAGATTATTATCTACAAACAAAAGTACTGCCATGGGTCATTATTTTTCTAAATGAGTGTTCAGCACACAGTAGGCCTTCATTCTTTAAGGTAAATGGATGCTGGGGTACAGAGTAGTAAATAATGAGAAGATAATGTGGGGAAGTTGCAAAATTATCTGTGTGTGAAGACTGAGAAACTCAGCAGACATTTCGGAACTCTCTTTTAGAGTTGTCTATTAGAGTTGATGTCTATTTGAAGCTTTTGGTTCTCTTAAAGCCACTCTTAGGGTTTTGATTACCCATGTATAAGACATCCAAAAGGATAGCTCCTTAAAATGTCACAGAACCCTAAGATGTGGGTATATGAAGTCTGTTTTAGAAAGAAATGGGGCATAGAAAGGTTCACAACATGCTAAGGGGCACAGAGCTAAGTGGCAGAGCTGAGATTTGAAGCTTATTCTTTCTACTGCACTGGCAGGAGTTTGGGAGTACCAGCTCTGGGACTATTATGGCCTGGATCTTGAATATTCTGGGAAGGCCTATGAGTTAAAGTGTTGGATATCCACGTGATGCTATTGGGAGGTTATGGAACCTTGAACAGGTGGGGCCGAGGGGAGTGTCTTTAGGTCATTGGAGGTATGTCTTCAAAGGGAGTGTGGGACCCCAATTCTTTCCTCTTTTCTCTTTTAGCTGCTGGTTGTGAGGTGAATGGGATTGTTCTGTAATGCTGACTACCATAGGCAAAGGGTCCAGCTGATCGTGGACCGGAACCTCTAAAACGGTGAGCCAAAACAACCCTTTTCTCGTCACAAGCTTAGTTAACAAAGGGAATCAGTGAAAAGAGGACTTTGAGGGCGGCCAGCCTTTACCATCTTGGGAATTTTTGTTTTATTAGTAGGTCTACACTCCAAAGCCATATTGCTAATTAAAAGGCTATGCTTTGGATCCTGGAATGGAGAAAGTCACTAGGCACATAAGAATACTGAATTTGAATGTTGTGTTGGCTGGTGGAGTTAGCTACACTCCAAATTCTGCTCCATAGTCATTGACACCAATTTGTCCAACTTCAGACTCTAGCCCTTGGCTTCCTGCACCTCCATTTCTTTATCTGTCAAATGAAGGAAGTGGACTACAGAGCCCTCTTCTTGTGTCAATATTCCCTGTTGCTGATCTATTCTCATTCTGAAGAGAAAGAGATTCTGCAATCCATTACAAATTGAATTGGTTGTTAAAAGTTTCTCAATCTTATTTTGGTTTCAGAAATATGTAGCACTGTATTGTTTTGGTAATATTTTCTTCCTCTCAGGGTAGATATAGTAGACGATGGAAATTAAAAGAAGCCTGTGAATAGAAGTGAGAAGAGTTGGGACAGTGAATCAGGTGGCAGAATATCTGGAAGCTTCTTGCAGACACAGATGGTCGATGTAAACTGTTGTGGCAGGGAGTTTCTGCCAGACGTCCCATGGAGTTTATTACTAAATGTGGGATCAGTAAACTTTTAAAAACATACTGTGCATGTAAAAATCACTTAAAATACTGCAAGCACAAAATCTTTTTGTTTCGGCAGTACCTAATCCTCCCCTTCTGCTTTATAAATAATTTAAATTAAAAATCTCAGCTTTGGTGTTGAACAGTTTTATCTTTTATAAGATTGTCGAGTGACTCATTAGGAAAAGGAAGGTTCTGATTGGTGGCTCTTGGTTCCAGGATATGTTCATTTGACCTCCCCAAATAATTTTTTTTTGAGGCAGAAATACTAAAAGGGACAATTAAGAGGTATAAAATTAATGTGAAACACTGAAATAAAATGAGAGGATATTATGCCACAGTGTGTGGTCTGAGTAAAAAAGCATTACAGTTGAGCCAGCTGCTAAACTCAGTGTTAAAGCATAATAGTTAATTTTATAATGTAGGAAACAACCATAATTAGGGAATGGTTATATCTTCAAACTGTAACTCAGGGTAGTAAAACCAGGCAAAACTTTGCAGGTGGAAGCAGGGATTTTATGGAATATTAAAAATGCTTCAATGCCAAGAAACCCCAGATGCAAAAATCTGTAATTGAATATATGATGTTTCTCTTCAGCATATAGTAGCTAATAATTATAGTTTATAAATATTTTTACATATGCTATCAAATTTGATCTTTGCACCCCAAAAGGTGTGTGGTAGATATTACTGCAGTAATAGCTTCACTTTATTTTTTTATTTAAAAATTTAACTATTATTTTATTTGTATATATTTATGAGATACATTGTAATAATTCAATACATGTATGTAAAATGTATTGTTCTAGCAAAGTAGTTAGAAATTATATCTCCTTAAATTAAAAATATTTTTTGAGTAACATAATAATTTCATATATTTTTGTGGTGGAGTGTGATATTTCAATACATGTATGCAATAGGAATGATCTAATCAGGGTAATTGATGTTTCCATCTCCTTATCATTACCTGGTGTATGGAGGCTGCCAACATCTCTCTTCTAGTTATTTATAAAAGCATAACAGGTTGTAACAGGTTACTGTGAACTAGAGTTAAAGCACTGTGCTGTTGACCAGAACTTACTGCTTCTATTTAGTTGTGTTTTGATATCTGTTATCTACCATTTTCTGTCCTCTATCCCCTCCCCACCCATCTTTAGTAATCACTATTTACATTTGGACTTTTTTTTTTTTGGTATCAGAGATTGAACCCAGGGGCACTTAACCACTGACCCACATCCCAGGCCCCCCCCCCTTTTTTTTTGTACTTTAATTAGAGACAGGGCTTCCCTGAGTTGCTTAGGGCCTCATTAAGTGTCTGAGACTGGCTCTGAACTCATGATCCTCCTGCCTCAGCCTCCCAAACCACTGAGATTACAGGTGAGCACCACCGTGCCCAGTTGAATTTGGATTTTTTTTTTTTTTTAACATCCACATGTGAGAGAGAACAGCAGCATTTGCCTTTTGGCATCTGCCTTATTTCACTAAACATGTCCTCCAGTTCCATCCAGTTTTTTGCAAATGATAATCAACTGTGTACAAATACCATATTTTTTTAAAAAAAATCTATTGATCTGTTGATGGGCACCTTCAATGATTTCATTTCAGTTATTATGCACAATGTCATAATAAACATGGGTGGGCAAATGGATAGCCCTCCTGTGAATAGTTTCAGTTTAGAGAGAAAAATTTAGGCTTCAAGACAGGTTAATGATTTGCCTGAGTTAAAACAGC
The DNA here is from genome assembly GCF_052094955.1 of Ictidomys tridecemlineatus. Lineage (NCBI taxonomy): Eukaryota > Metazoa > Chordata > Mammalia > Rodentia > Sciuridae > Ictidomys > Ictidomys tridecemlineatus. The sequence continues at coordinate 125,084,837 of NC_135485.1, forward strand.
TAGTTAGCAGTGTAGCTGGTGCTCAAATCCAATTTTTGTTGGGAGAGTCTCTCTCATCATAGGCTCCAATGAAGAACATATGGTAGTGCTTCTTTTGTGTTGAAATGAGTTATAGACATTCATAAGATTTGAGCTTTTATTTTCAGGCCAAAAATATTTATATTTAGCTTCCCCAAATTCTACCTAAGTAAGTAGCCCATGAATTGATATGGTTGCCCCTAATTTTAGAAGAAATTTAATTTGAGGTTTTTAAAACAAAATTTCTAAAAATATTGTCAAGGTCAATGATTAGTTTTTAAACCTCAAATATGTTGGAGACCAAAGACCTATGTCTGGCTTCTTTATTTAGAGTGGCCAAAGGAGCCTTCCCTTTATATGTGAACATAGGCAGACATATGTAAATATGTGAAAAAAAATAGACTCATGGAATATAAAATGTTGGAAGAGATTAACATTGAGCTTGACCTCCTTCCCACAGCAGAAATATTGTACACAAATCCTGGGCAGATATTTGTCTAGTTCACTATTGAAAAAGACAATCCATCTTTTGTAGGATACCAGTAATTGGGTTTCTTTCTCCAGTGAATCCAACACTGCTTCTTCGAACTTTCCTCCTTTGGTACAAGTTCCAGTTGACAGAGACATGGTTAAAGCCAACATGAAAGTCTTTTCTTGCTTGATTGTTATTTTCCCTCTAGACCTTTTAGTTATTTTTCAGGACATGATGTTCAGATCCTTCCATGTTCCCCTTCCTTGGAAGCATTTGCAGTGTGAACCTTAAATTCGAAATTCAGAGTTGAATGGAATCATCTAGAAGTAATAGCATCCAGTCATGGTATAGTTGACACTCCTGTTCCAGATGCCATAATTGTGTCAGTTCTGTTTGAGGCTGTATCTGATATGTTAGTGCCTTGTCAGAAGGTTGACTCATAGCATCATAGTAATTACAAAAAACATAATTCTCCCCTCTCTGTGATTGCTAATTTGCCATATATACCAAGCTCTAAACTTGAAATCAGTTTTCTTTTTGAACCTTAGTGTAGCATTCATATTGATTTGTATTAAATTTTAGTAGGATAGCTTTTATTTTAAAGCTTTGAAGTGTTCTTGGTTTTTCAACTTTCTTGAATTTGTATTCTCATCAGATTTTGTAAGTGGAAAGAAGTGTTCAATCAGTGCTCAGTGTCATCATTCAAGCTGATACAATGTTTAAGAGGCAGAGTATAATACTCTGTAGAAGGCATGTAGGGACTTCCTTCAATATTGACGATATGACAAAAATCTATCCATTCTTTGAGCAATTGTTCAACCAAGTGCAGTTTGGTCAGAATGATCATTATTCCCTGACTCTTCCTGATCAACTTTGGTTGCTAGTTTCCCACAAATCTCTTATAAAGCCTCATTCCCTGACAACATTTTGTTGAATTAAATTGGATGGCTCTCTTTGTGACTCTGCTTTATATTTTGGGCTGTTGGTTCTCTGCAACCACACAGCATCTTACATATACTCAGAGGGAAGTTCATAGCACTCATCCTTCAGAAAGTTTTCCTCTACTAACTCTAAGCTATAATCAATTTTGTATAAGTCTGTTAGCTTATGTTGCTTACACAGATGAGCATGTAATTGTGGGCAACTTGGTACTAGTGTCTAAACGTGTGTGAGTGTGGGCAGGTGTTTGCAATGTGTGTTGGCATAATGCCATCTCTTTTTTATTTCTATGTGCTATTTTCTACCATTTTTGCCCCTTGTCACTACACATGCATTTGTCTGAACAGGACCCACTTTGGTCACATTGAATTGGTTCTAACTTGGTGGCCTGACCCAGGCTGAGACAATCAGAGTCCTTCCTGGGAATTCTGCAAATCAAGAAAGAAGGGGTCAACTGTCTTTAGGAGCTAATCTTGTAAGACAGAAAGCTTGGGAGTTGTTCAGTTACCATGCCACGTAACCACCCAACACATACTAATGGTATTTTTAAATTTAGCTTTCATTATAAGACAAACATTTAGGAAAAGACTGACAAAACCATGTGTTTGTAGAAAAGCTTGCTTGTGAAAGTCAACAAGTGGTTCCTGAACTTGCCTCACTTCTCTTCCTTACTTTACCAGCCTGGCACCCAGGAACACAAGAGCCCAGAGAGAAGGGGGCCTTGTGAAGTGGAGAAAAGACAGGGCTGGCCTAGGGAAATGGCCAAGGGTATTACCTGTGGCAGGGAATGGCCAATGAGGTCATAGAGAAAAGGGGGGTTAATGCCTGGTGTAAAGTTGTTTCCAATTTCAACTATCTTCCATTATCTTCAATATTCAGTAAACTTGTGTTCTAAGTAATAGACTCAGGTTAAGGGTGGAATAAAGGCAAAGGGAATTCCAGTTTTGGACTCTAACAAATCTCCAGTGAGCTAAGAACAATTGTTTGAAGCCAGGTGACATTGGGGAGGACTGACTCAGATCAAGGCATGAGGAAAAACTCTACTTCCCCAAATATACTAGACAAAGGTGGCAAAATCATGCCATTGTG